>NC_092498.1:130183509-130486539 GCF_047511675.1 Marmota flaviventris
GAGGACTGAAGACACCGTGGCACATACTGTGTCCCCAGGGAGCAGGGGATGCAGTGGATGCTCCCAATGCAGCCATTTGTACTTCAAATCCATGAGTATTGTCCTTGTTGGCACCTTGGCACCTTGGTCCCCAGGTACCTGTGCCTTCTACCCCCATATTTCCACCTTCCTGGTTATTCTTGCAGAACAACTGGGCAGCCCTAGCCAGCCTTACTTCATTCCCTTACCTGCTCTCAATCCATTCTCCACCCCAGCAGGGAAGTCTTTCCTAAAACCCATTCAGTGAGGTCTTCTCACCCACGACCAGACCATTCCAGAAGCTTCCATTACTCTGGATGGAGGCCGAGCACCGTGGAGTGCTTGGTGGCCATCATGACATGCACTCATGGCATAGCCTGTTTCTCTCCCATCCTAGACTGTGGTTTGCTTCCTCTCACAAGCGGCTCCCTTAGGCTTGCTCAACTCCCGGGCTCTCAGGATGCACATGTGTTCCCGTGTTCCAGAGGCGTTTCTCTGTACTCTTCCAGGAAATGGTCTTCACGTTTCAGGCATCTAGAGGTTTTTTTTTTTTTTTTTCTCTCAGAGGGGAGAAAGCTTCCAGTGGTTCCAGCAGGAGTCAAGGGAATGACATGATCTTGTGGGGTTGCCTCTTGGGCCCGTGCCACTCCTGGACCCATGGTGTGGCTGGGCTCTCCACTGGTGGAGTGCTCCAATGTCGCGATCTGAGTCATAAACCCACACTTGGAACCAAGGCTGGGGTGGGGTTAGTCTTACCCAGGCCATGGGGACTGAAAGTGGGAAAGAGGTGGGCCTAGGGGTAAATCAGAGCTCTTGCCATAGAGAAGAGGTACGGATGTGGGAGATGAAGAACCACAGAAACCAGGTATGAACCACAGAACCAGGTACTCCTGTTGCTGTTTTAATCTCCTGTTGCCTGACACCAATCTTTCTCAGCCATATTCCTGCATGTGACATTCTTCTGTCCTCCCCCATCATGAACATCCATGCACATCCCGTTAACCCTCTTATTCCTCAAGACCAGCTCAACCTTGTGCCTTCCCAGGGAAGTCACTGCCCTTTCTTCCCTTGGTCTGCCTTCTACGTACCATGCACACCTGTGTGCACCACGGTGCAGTGCAAGCTGCATATGTCCTTTGGGTTTAGCGTCCCCACCAGGGAAGCTCACAAGCAATCACCACTTGTTCATTTCTTCCTTCCCAGCAAGCAAACAGCCAAGACCTAGCACAGAGCAAAGACCTCATTCAGCCTGGGGAGTCAGATCTTGTTTTGGTCTCCCAGGATCCTCTAAGACTTGTTCAAACTGTTCCCAGTATAACTTTGGGTGGGAGACTTTGGGGCCCATGAGAGAATTTAAGTGTGTATATTTTTTACTCTTGAACTCAGCAAAATAGGATGAAGTGATTAGTGACTGAATCTATTTGACATGGTCCAGCTAGGAAAACAAAACTCCTTCCAGGCATTTTATCAGAAAGAATCCAGTAAAGGAATTGATTACCTAGGTACATGAAAATCTCTCATAGGCATCTTCTTATTTGGTAGGTAATTTTGATGACCTTTCTCTAATACTCATGTATATTTATTTCAAATTGGATAGATTGGAGATGGTTTTAACGAGAAAGGAAAACCCACTAACAATGTTGGCAGTCCTGCCACAATCTGAGTGGGAGGCAGCTGAGTCTCAGGAGGGCCCTGGAGGCAGTCCAGGCCTGCCATGGCCCACTTTATACCCTGAGAGAGGTCACAGAATCCCACTGAGGCTCAGTGTTTTCTGTGTCAAATGGGATTCCACACAGTAACCACCCACCAGAAACGTGCCATGAGATAACCCAATAATGTGACCTCACTGCTCACTGCATCTTATTTTGTTTCCTTCAAAGATTCTATTACTACCTAAAGTTAAGGGCTGTGGGGTTCGCAGTGGCAGAGCTCTTGCCCAGCATGCAAGAAGCCCTGAGTTCCATACCAGCACTGCAAAATAAAAACTGTCCTTTATGCATGTTCATTTTTTAATTTATTTTTTTCTAATCATCAATTCCAGGTGAGGAAGTGCCAAAAGGTTAAATGTTGGATGGTGTTGGATGATAAAATAACCCCGAGACTAGCAACTACTAAAAGCCGCTAGTCTACTGAAGGTGGAGTGACAAAGAGGTGAGGTTCTATTGCTAGAGATACTGCAACCACTTGGTAGGCACTCCATCCATAGCAGTAAGCATCCCAGGTAAAGTGACCATGGTAAGGGGGGCTGCCAGGGAAATGGAACCACAGAGATTCTGCCTTCATTAGAACATTCCGAAGTAGAAAGAGAAACAAATGCTCTGGTTCTTCCTTCTTCCCATCTTCATCTTGCACCAGTGCCATCAGCTTGGTAGAACCTGCCAAGGGCAGAGCACAAGAGAGATGGGAGACACAGTTCTGCATGAGACCCAACACGGCAGATGGCTGGGACCTGACAGCGAACTGGAAGTTGACAGCCACAGAGGGCTTTCCGGAAGCAAGTCTTGTCAGATGTGTGACCTTTTGGGGTCAGGATTCAGCTAGAACTTAGGAAAGGAAGAAGGATGGGCCTCTAGAAACTCTCTCCTCTGAGGGACAGTCACGGTGGTGTCCACTTGAGATCAGTAGGTGGGAGAGAAACTTTCTGAGGGCGGTCTGCAAGCTGATGGAAGACTGCAGTCCCTGCTCTTCTAGGACACCTCCAGGCTGAGTGCAAAGCAAGAGAGCCAGGAGGAGGGCACCAAGGGAAGGGGAAGGTGCGGTCCAGACTAGGAGTGGCTGTCAGACAGGAGTGGCTGGCAGGGAGCCTGAAAGACTGCACGCAGCGTCCTTCCCTGTGATCAACATGATAGAATGAACTAACCCCCGTGATGCATATAAAAGTACTCACAGAGGTTCCTGTATGCTTTTGGTGGGAAATACCATGGACTCGGGAGTTCATGTTCTCAGCAATTCCCCTCAGCTGCACTCAGGAACTTAATAAGGCATTGACCTTGCTGGAGGATTTCACAAGTCATCTGTCCAGGTGTCCACTGGGGATCTCCTGAGCTTGTCTCTCCATACTGAAATTGTTTGTGTGTGTCCCAGAATGGCCTCAGCTGCAGGGATGCCACAGGCTCTCTTCTCCAATTGGTCATGTGATGGGTAATCTGCTTCTCAGAGATGTGTGGAGGGCCTGAAGCAGCCACATCCCCTTCAGCACTCTGTGCTGGTCTCCTGTTGGGCTTCCAACACCCTGTGAGTGACTCCCTTCCAGGGGCCATTATTTTCTCTGGAAGCTGTCTTAGAGGTTTCTCAGGAGCTGGCTTCTCTTGGCTCCTGGAGGATTCTCTCCCACAGAGTGTCTGGGAGCCTTGCAGATTCACTCTATCTTTCCTGAACCTACAAACTTGAGCCCCTCTGAAGCTCATGACCAGGGCAGTAATGAGAGGCCCCATTGAGCTGGGCCTCATTAAGACTTTTCTGCTCTCTCCTACCATGACATCCTTTATTCAGCTGGGTGCAGATGAGCAATCTGGGAAATTGGAGAGCTGAACAGTGCCTTATTTCACGCCAGAAAGTGCATTGCAATGGTGACTACATGGGCTGATGGAATAAAGAATGACACTATCACTCTGGATTTTGAATGGGAGAGAGGGGTGTTGGCTTATGAAGCTATTATGCATTCCTCAAGACACATTCCCAGGGCTCCATAAAATGCTCCTATATTCACATATATTTTGTTGCAATCTGGCCCTTGGACAAAATGAGGCCCTGGCAATTGATGTTTATGGCTTTCCATATAAGCTTTCAAACAAAATTTACACTGCATTTTACTACAGCTATTTCACATAAAGCAGGGGATTTTGCCACAAAAATGAAAAGAGAAGAAGCTGCATTCTTAAGTTTTTTATAAATCAATATTTGAGGTATAAAAATATCTATATAAAAGATAAAGCAATGACAAACACATCTAGGATGGAAAGAAAGCCTATTTAAGCTTTGCTTTTACTCTAAGTTGCCTTCCGTATCTGGAATGCAGTCAGCATTTTAATTTTAGGAGAAGATAAGACTTGTATATCTCACCCCAGATCTGGTCAGCGTGACCTGTCCAGCTTCAGCCGAAGGGGAGGCTGCACAAGGCATTCTAAAGACTAAAGACTGCTTCCACCAGCCCACCTTGATGGCTGATTGGACAGGGGAACTTAAATCAATACTGTGTTGGATTTCCCCAGATTCTTTACTCATAATGCCTCTGCAAGACTCTGCATTTTCAAACATAAATTGCAACTGATAATTCTAAGAAAGATCTCCTAAGGTTTCTAAGAAAGATCTTCTCCTCTTCTCAGCTTTCATTCAAATCCTGCCAAATCAATATGGTCACATTTCTGATAGGCCTTGTTACTGAATATCCCCAACAAAAGCGAAACATAAGTGATGTAAGTATATGCACCTATATCAATTTCCACATATATATGCACACTAACATGAAGACTTTTAATAGCTTGAGTTAATTTATATAGCTTTCTTTTATGTCTACTTTCCACATAACACATCATAAACATTTCTAATGACATTTTATTATCTTTAAGTCACGGTTGTGATGGTGATTTAATATCCCATACATAATATGTCTGAACCATATTTACTTAATCATTTTTAATGATGGATATTTAGGTTGCTTTCAAAAGCTTATTGCTGCCATAAATAATGCTTACCACCAACATCTTTGCCCATCTATCTCCTTCCCAAATCTTGATTATTTCCTTAGAATGCATGTCTAGATGATGAATCATTGGGCACAGGCATGTTTATATCTCTCAAAGTTCAGCTTCCCAAGGCTCCATCATTGGCAACTGTGTCCTCCTCACAAGTAAGTCAGCTCTATGTCCATGTCTGCCTTGATCTCTGTTGTTTCCCTGGGGCCAACCACTGTTCCAGATACATAGGTGATTTAAATAGGATTCAATAAATGGACAAATAAATAAACCCTTCCCTACTCCTTGCCCGGTGGAGCACAGCACAGCTCCAGCCCTCCACTGCAACACTAGGTGACAATTTGCTCTCTAAGAGCTTTTTAGGAAGAAAGGGTGTGTGATCTGTCACTCCCTGCATGTGCACCCCTCTTATGGTATCTGAATGACAGCTTCTTTCCCTCAGGGAAAGGACAGCTCATTATGGACATCCCTGAGAAAAAGCTAAAGACATATAAATCAACAGAAAATTACATCTCCCAGAACTGCCAAAGTGCTGCAGAATAAATACATCCAGGAATTGGAGCTGAGAAGTGGACATTAATCTCTCTTTTCATCTTCCAGTCATACCATTTTGCAAAAACCACCCTCAGATTTCACTTCTTGAATTGGTGGGAACATCTGGTGGGCCAGGGAAGAACCGTGACTATTGTACTGTGGTATATTTTGGGGCAGGAGAGAAATTCCTGTTCTTTTCTGGCTGACTTGCCGATCCTGCTTCCTGGAGAGATGCTGCAGGTAAGAACACATGGCATCTTTGTTCTGTTTTCCATTTGATTGGCACACACATATGGGGCTTCTTCCCAACTACCTGCCTACTCTCTAATGCAGTGTGTGGTAGATGAAAAACAGGAACACAGTAAAAGCAATTAGATGGAGAAAAATGGACATCTGTCCCTCTGTTGAATATGGATATGTGTGTATGTCTATTAGTCACTGTGATCAAAAGACCTGACCAGAATAATTTGAGAGGAAAAAAAGTTTATTTGGCTCATGATTTCAGAGATCACACTCCATAGATGGTCGACTCCATTTCTCTGCCTGAGGTGAGGCAGAACATCATGATGGAAGGACGTTGTGGAGGAAAGCAGCTCAGGATGTGGGACCAGCAAGCAGAGAGAGACTAAGCAGATTACCAGGCACTAGGTACATTACCAAAGGCATGCCCACAGCAACCCACCTTCTCCAGGGACACCTGTCTGCCTATGTTCTCACTCAGTTAACCCACTCAAGTGGATTGATGCACTGATTAGGTTAAGGCTGGTAACCCAATCATTTCCTCTGGATGTTCCAGTAGTGTCTCATACATGAGGTTTTGGGGGACACCTCATATCTGAACTACACACTATACAACACAAACTTATAACTTTTAAATTTTCCATTTACTAAGGTATTATGAACATGTTTTGAGTCTGTCAAGACTGTTATACCCCATTTATAAAGCTGCTTATTCCACTTTAAAAGTAGATCACAATTTATTCATACAGATTCTCATTGGCATTTAATAGTGATTATTAATTAAAAATAATAGCAAATAATATTTTTATTTATATCTCCTAGTGACTCAACTAAGTTATTTTTTGGGCGGCGGGTGGGGGGGTATAGGGTTTGAACCCAGGGCTGCTTAACCACTAAGCTATATAACCAGCCCTTTTTATTTTGAGACCAGGTCTCCTAAGTTGCTGAGGCTGGACTTGAACTTGTGAGTCTCTGGCCTCAGACTCTGGAGCTGCTGGAATTTGAGGCATGTGCCATTGTGTCCACTGCTCAGCCCAGTTCTTTAGTACAATAATTCACATGACACTCAGGAATAACCCAGAGGCAGCATATTATCATTCCATGTTTATAGTCCTAGGGAAATTTAGGTCAAGACTGCTCAGCTAATCAATACCAGATTCACATTCATGGACCAAGTTGTAGCACCCTTGCTGTTTATTTTGTGTGATTATAAATGCCGCCACAGTTATCCCTGTGCCTCAGTCTTCATGCAGCCTCAGTCATATATGTGAAGGAGACTTACAGATGTGCAAATGCTGTCCCATGCGGGACTCTCATTTTAATGAAAACCATGGAGGTGTCTGAAAGTCTCCAAGTGCAGTTTCCAAAGTGCATATGACACAAGGGCTGACAGAAATAAGTGTAAATATTCAACTTCTGAAGCACGGGCATATCATGTGTGGCAGGTGGGATGTTGAATAATAGTCCAGACTGGTGGACAAATTATTGTGCGTATGATTTAATGACAGATGCTAAGTGATCACTCTTAGCATTTGGTTTTGCTTTTCTCCAAGCCAAGACAGAGTCCACACTTTCCCTCAGGAAGCAGTTACCGTGCAGCTGGTCCACTTCAAAGGTAAACTGAACTTTCCTCTTTTCTGCCTGGCTTTTATAGAAGTCATTGGAGAACACACTGCATGTGACTTATTTCACTGCTGGTGATGGTTTGGTGGCCAACGTGCAGCTGGCTGGAGGTGGCAGGTGGACATCATCTTGTATGCACCACATGAATTACCTTTTCTTTATCAATTCTGCAATGAGTGAGGGATCATGGATTGCGCTGGTGGTTTTCCTTGTTTCTGACTCTCTTCACTCACTTTCCCATCTGTCATGAAGAATGATTTTTCTTCCAAGAGGCCAACCAGGATGACCTGAGGAACTTCCATCTATAAGCCTTGGCAGAGCTGTTTCTGTTCCCTGAACCAAGAGCCCCTCCACCCTGCCTATGGCTCATTTCATGTGAAAAGAGGATCCCAACAGGAACTCATGTTGGCTTCCATGTTCTTTGAATATATGAGGGATTTTTCTATTAGATGTTAAAATTCCACATTTTCATTTTGAATAAACGTTTTATTTTGGAATGATTTTAAATTTACACAGAAATTGCAAAGATGGTGCATAACGTCTCCTTACACCTCTTGTCCAGGTTCCCTGTTTCCAACGTTCTGTATATCCCTGGTAGACTTGTCTAATAAACCAACAGCTTCACAGTATGGATAGCTAAGCGTCAGCCTTCCTTGAGCATCCACATTTCCCATTCAGGTTCTCTTTCTGTTCTCAGATTGGGTGCTGGCCACATAGTGCATCTAAGTCAGAGCTTCTCAAATTCCTCTGGCCTGTGGCAGCTTCTTGGTCTGTCCTTGCTTACAAAGTTCCTGATAGTCTTGAGGAATACTAGCCAGCTATTTTGTAGAATGAACCCTGTTGTGGGTTTTTGTATGTTTTCCTTAGGTTAGACTAGATGGTGAATTTTTGTGAGAAAGCTACAGATGGCATGCAGGCAAATGAGTAGGACTATGAATATAAAACTATAAGCACTGGAGTTGAACTTCACAAACATTTATGTCATAAACTACTCCTTTTCATTTATCAACTATTTAAAAATGTCTAAAAAGTCCTCTGGTTAACAGAATGGATAAAACTAAAAAGTTCTGATTTGGCCCACAGGGCATCTTTGCTGGCCATCAGAAGGAAAGAACATCATCTTCACTGTTTATTGAACTGGAGAAAAGGAAATCCATAATATTTGGCTATACAGATTCTATTTATGGGGGTAAGAAAGCAGCTGTCTTATGGTTTAGAGGTTAACTATTATTGTAAGTTTATGCCTATTTAAACCAGACAGTCTGCACTGTCTGGTTACAAAGTTTTATTTATTAATTTGTTGTGATGCAAAGGCCTTAATTGTCAGGGTTGCTTTTATCTATGGTAACAGGATGGGACCTAGAGAAAGTGGAGGTTCAGTCGGTGTGGCCGGCATGATTAAAGCACCTTTCAAGTTTCTGTAAGTTCTTAGCTGCTGTCTCCCTGGCCACATACACCTTGTTCCCAACGTTACCAGGTTTTAGTGTGACTTTTGTCTTAGATTTGCCTTAGGTGACAAACCCTAAGACAGGAGGGGGCAGACAGGGAACTCCCATGCCACTCTGCTCTAGGAGCCCATCTGGCAGCAGCCTGCTTTCCTATGGGGACCTTGGTGCTCTGGACTGCACACCACCTCCTTTCCCCTTTGCCTCTCCATCCTAAGCATGCTGTGCCTTCCCAATATTACTAGAGTCTGGACAATTTGTCTAGCACAGTGTTTCCATCACATGTGCAGCCAATGTCCTGGATTAAGTGACTCCAAAATCATCAGATCAGTTGCTGTTTTCCTGATTGGGTTTAGACTAGCTGAGAGGATAGAGAGGGAGAAGAGAAAAAAGAACAGGCCTCACCCACCTTGATGTGTGCCTGACAAGCCTGTTCTGTTCCAGCTCTGTGCCTGCTCAGGTGCCTCCCATGAGTACCTGTATTGGCATCCCCACTTCATGGCTTATATACTGTGGACAAATTCCCTAAATTTGTTCTATTATATAACATGAAAATTATATTGCCCCCAGAAGGTTTTGTGAGGATCATGTGAGATGATGTGTATCAAAATGCTTTGAAAGCATCAAGTCCTGGAGAAACATCCAGCATGGACATACTAGTGGTGACTGGGTGAGGAGTCTGGGCTTTCTTCTATGCAACCAGGACACTTTCATTCTGTGATGGTTAGTGTTATACCTGTGCCAGCTTGTTGGAGCAGGTGTTGATGTGCAGAGATGCTGGGCTTGGTCCCAGCTGATTTAATTCATTCCATAGCAGTCTAAGCTGACAATAGCCCAGTGGGATGAGGGCTGAAGATGGTGCCAAATCCCCTCCCCACTGTGGAGAATGGCTTCAAGTCCACCCCTCCAAGATGGTGGGTCATGTGAAATAAGCAAATCTTTTAGAATTAAAGCACAGCTGCATGTCTACTGCTCTTTCCTTTAAAGTTACTACGCAGCTCTGAACTTGACTCTCCACTGATAATACTCAAGAACTAGAAGTGCTAAGTCTGTTTGTTTTAAATCTGGTCATTAACATCAGTTTTGCTTACACTAATGGCTTCTCAAGGAAAAGATGCATGCATTATTAAATGTTGCTTAAGGAAAGAAAAATGTTTTTGGTTGGTTAAAAATTCTTTGATTGCAAATTATAGAAAAGTCTACATAAAATGGGTACAAGAGAAAAGTAATTTAATGCTTCCTAAAAAAGCCCAGGGATAGCAGGGCCAATTTATCAAGTAGTTACTATGATATGTATGATATGTATTATAAATAGGTTCGTTTAAAAACAAATATATATATATATATATATATATATATATATATATATACACACACACACACACACACACACACACACACACACAGAGAAACACATATATACACACATAAAAAAACCACATAAACACATATTTATACATGTAGATATGCATACATATATTTAAATACAGAAGGGAGCCAGTAACACACGAGTCATCCTGCAGCCCTATCTGCTGTGAGGTCCTTGCCTTCCTCTCCTGCTCTCCTTCCTCTCAGCCGTGCTGCCTACATTGGTAGAGGCCTCCTGTCCCCTCCGTGGTCACTCCCCTGTCCGCCCTGCCACTGCTGCCTTACCCTGTGCTTTCCCCGTAGCTCAAGCGTGCACCTACTCCCGGGGTCCTGCGTTCCATCTTCCCTCCACCTCAAGCTCTTTTTCTTCAGATCACTTCCTCCCTTCCTCCAGGAGCGAGGGCAGCCCCTAGAAAGGCTTTCCTTCATCGAAAACAGACGGGCAAGTGGAAGACGTGCGCGCACCCTGGACACCACTTTCTCAGGACTCCAGTTCCATGGGGGAAAGACCAGGCTCTCTCACGCGGAAGACCTGAGCACGTCTTCTTTATTCTCATTGGCCCACCCTGTGTCACATGCCTATGCATTAACCAATCACTGTGGAAAGAGGTAGTGAGTCTCATTGGCTCTGCCTTGGTCACATGCCCACGCCTGAGCCAATCACTGTAGAGAGAGGAACTGACTGACTGTTAGACTTGGTTCAGGAATGAGGCTTCTTCCCTTGGTGTTGGGCGCCAGGTGGTGGCGTGGAAGGACAGTTCTCCAGTGTGACTAAGGTACAGTTACTAGAAATGGAGTTGGGTGGGGGGCCGTGGGGGTGGGGGGGCATGTGTATCTGAGGATACATTCAGTTTCTCACTCCAGAATGTTCCTTGGGTTAGTTTGGTGGGTCCTGTTCCCTCCACACCTTGACTCTGGCAGTTTTCCACGCACTCCATTTCTCAGGAATTAGGCCGGTCTCTCAAGGGTAGATTTCTAAACCATATGTTTTTGTTTTCTTAAAATGGATTAAGTGTTATTGTCTGCTTAAAAATGGTTTGCAATTGAAGAAAATGATAAATGGCTTATGAGCAATGGAGAACATGCAGGCATGTGGAAAGGACAACCTTGTGACCTAGTTGAAGAGAAATTATTCCCATGAGAAGAAGAGTGCCCAGGAGCCCGGCACCCACTTCTTACAGCTGAAGAGTGCCTGTCATCACAGTAAGACAAGTGGCCATCACCTGGTGACCACTGCTCTGCAGATGTCACCAAGGATCTGCTGGAGCACTGTGAGGGAGAGGGAGTCTTCCCAAGGATGTTTGCAGGGTCTAAATCACCTAAGATACTGATAGGCAAAATATGCAGGGGACTCTTGCAAACCAATAAGAAAAAGACAAGTCTTGTCAGCACAGTGGCGGGAGGGAGATTCCTGCAGTGCTGGGTCTCAGGGATGAATTTCTCATTCATTGCCCCACCCTGGGTGCCCCAGGGGAGAGTAGAGAGGTAAAAGTGTGTCGTTGGTGAAGCATGGAACTTGGCACATGAGTAGGAGCATGGCATACAAGTTAGAAACAAAAAAGTAGGTTTCAAAATGGCAATGTGGCTAGATTTCTAAAAAGGTACATACTGAGTGAAGAAGGAAATGTTATGAACACACTGTCTACCCCACATATGGTGATGTTTATTTTGCCAGAACATATTCAAAGCACCATGCCCATAGTAAAATCGTGTTATTATGTTAAAGTGCTTGCCTACAAGTGATGAACATGGAAAATGATTTCTTGGTTGAGCCATTTGAAATCACCAATATTTGATGTTTTGACTCACAAAACTGCAATTTCATATGTTCAACATAATTAGTACACAAGAAATCTTACTTGGAGTAAAAATAATAATGTTCCCTGCAAGAAATAAAATTAAGTTAGTCTGTATACCTGAGTTCAAAGAAACAAAATTAAATGCAGACTTTCTTCTTAATATGCATTTCCTGGACTTGATCTCTCTGCATGATTTCATCCTGCTGCTAAATATTGTAGCATGGTCCAAAGAGCAGAAGAGCTTGCTTGCTATCCTAGAGAGACACCCCTGAGCAAATGCTGGCTGGATAGTAACTGAGCTGTTTCTCCTGTGGATTCAAAAATCACCATGTAAAGTATCAGCTCCTGAATAGAAGTAACAGAATAACCTGTAGGGTACGGGTAGGTGTATTAATTGTCTGGGTCAGGGAGAGAGCTTTGTTCCAGGGTGCTCACAGATATGGGCAGAACTCAAGGAAGAGCTACTAAAGGATGGCGTTTTCGTGTTGGGTGGATCTGTCTCCTCACTTCCTGTGAGCTATGGTGAGGGACAGAACTTCATCTCAACATCTGTAGAAGTCCTGTGTTTTGGGAAGCAGTGACCACAGGCAGCAAGGATAGATTGCTGGGATGGAGCAGAGGGTAGCCTGATCTTTTTATATGCACTGAATTTTATGAATGCAACTTTGGCCAGTTTCTTCCCACCAGAGGCTTAGTTTCCATCTTTATGAAAAGTGTGGGTTGGATCAATTGCAGTCCAAAGACCACCAGATGTTGAAGCTGCGGTTGGGGCTAGAGGAGGCTCTGCTTGTCAGTCGGTGTAGTAGATTCAAGGAGGACTTGAGAACAGTGATCAGCAGCTGGCCAGCCTCTGCTCTGCTCCCTGGTCCAGCTGCCTTGACACTGGCCCAGGGTCCCATCTGTCTATTATTGGAACAGGCTTCAGCCCCCGGCTTCTGTTTCTTCACCTGTGAAATAGAGTTTTTAAAAAATAGTGTTTGTCTCAGGCACTGGGTCTGGCATTCTGTGAACCAACATAATGATAGTTATTTTATAGTTGAAAGCATTTTTTTGTGAGAGAATGTGTAATGTTTCCAATAGTTACTGGTGAATTGAAAAGTATGTTGTTTAATGATCTATTTTCCATTTGCATTTCATCTATAATAAATTGTCTCTTTATATTCTTTCCACATTTTTCCTCTTTGGTTTATATATTTTCCTATTCTAAAGAATATCATGGCATTAACCTTTGTTTTTCCTGGTACCTGTGTGATTTTATAAATATTGCTATTAAGAAGCAGTTTAGTTCCTGCTCTTTGACTGGGCTGGCTTTATGGTGGCTTTGATCTATAGAAAGGGGTGAAACTGGCATTAAAGCACTTTTGATCCTTGGTATCAAGGGATCTTGTCCTTTTGGACCCCTTTAGATTACGTCTGCCCTAGAGAAAAACACTAGCCTTGCCTCCTTGAGGCTGAGATGCCATATGAGAAAGAGGCCTGGCCAGCACCAGTCTCTGTACTGGACTACCCAGTGACAATAATCCAGTTGACCCCAGGAGACTAGTCACAAGAGCCAGCAAGCTGAGCACAACACACAGATCTGACTCTAGATACAGCAAATACAACGACTGTTACAGCCACTCTGTCTTTTGGTGTTTGTCATACAGTTTAGATAACACCTCTCTCTCTCTCTCTCTCTCTCTCTCTCCCCCCTTGTGTCTGTACATATGCATTTCTCATTACCACAGATTGGAGGGGAGATCACTGAGGTTTAGAGGGTACATTTTAACCTCCACTTCATGCGTCTCCTTGTTTGAGTTTTTCCAATAAGCAGTAGTAGTTTTTCTTCATAAGAAAGCGGTCTTAGGGGGCAGAGGGTGGAGTGAGGGCTGTCAGCTGGAGCGACCTCTCCAGGCTGCAGTGAGCTGCATGGCTGCATTCTCCTGGGATTCTCATGGTTTATTTTACACAAATTTCCTCTGTCTACCACCTGTGTCCCTGTCACTATGTCCTGTTCTCAGACGGAAGCTCCCATCCCTGAGCTCTCCATCGACAGCAACTGACGCCTTCGCTATCTTCCCCTTTTGGCTTTCTACATGCTTATTTGCTTTTCTTTCAAGTATAGCACTCACTCCACCCATGGCATTTTATATATTTGTTTTCTTTCTTATACATCTCTCATCTTCCCATATTTCTTTGCCCTTCTGCTCTTCCTCCTGAGAGCAGATCCCTCTTCTTTTTCCTCATTGGTTGGACTCTGAGTTGGTACTCCACAAATCCATTCAATGCCTTTCCTGGATGTATTCATCCACTCCGTTATTAATCTTCTCAAGATGTCCACTGAGATTCTGTCCTGAGCAGAAGACCGCCCTTAGTCCAAGACTCTTGCCCAGGAGGTAGAGGCTGCTGCCCAACCCACATAACCACTAGAGCTGCATGAGTGCTCCTTGAGTGCCTCCCGCCCCATCACTCTTCCCGAGTGGGGCTCATGTGACTACTTCCTCAGCTGAGTCTCCCTGCTTGGTTCACAGTGGCCTTTGTGGCACCTGATCCCCAGATGCTTGTGCAGACCATGCTGCCACCCACCTGTCCCCCATCTCAGCTGTGGCCCTTTTCCCCTTAATGCACTCCCTCTCTGTTGTGAGGTCTCAGGTATCCAGAGCTTCTTGATGCCCCTCTGCCCTGATCTGAATCTCATGGGAAAACATCACCTGCCCCCCACCCCACTGGGGCAGCAGTGCCCAGGTATCTCCTTGCTCACCATCTCAGCAAACTTAAGATGTGTATTGTCTCACAACCTCTGTAGGGGGACTTTCAACTTTGGAACAACCACCAAAAATACTTCCTTGTTTTCTTCTCCAGTGACCCTTCCTCTCAAAGCTCAAGGAATCTCCATTTCTCTTTTGACAGACCAATTGTCTTTTGATGGGCCAAGTGTCCCTCTGAACCACCTGTGTCACAGAGGTGATGCTCTGGGTCTACCCACATCACTTCGCTTCCTCTAAAGTGTTCCGTTTTCTCAATCATTGTTATGCTATAGGTTTCCAAAATTTGACTTGAAGACTTTTGAAAGTCAAGAACTGATATTTGGTACTCTGTGTTTCTGTGGGAACCTTCTTGTCTTCAACAGTGGACAGCAGGGCCTAAATTGAATATAGGTGGAGGAAGAATTCTAGGCATGACAGACAGTGATTAATTTATAAAAAATATTCCACTTCATGGACAATATATTGTACCTGATAAAAGGGATCATAGTGTCAACACTGTTTTCAACCTAGATATTTCCATTTAACATTTTTGAGCATTTTTTCTTATAAGCATTTGAGTCTGTGTAGTCTATATAATTCAGCATGCTTTTTAGCAAGCCTCAATGCCTTAACCAGTCTAATATTGATGTACATTTAGGTTCCCTCAGTATTTGCAAATGCAAACACAGCTTCAATGAAGATCATTGCACTTGTATTTTTGCGCTTTTGTAATAGGTCCTTAAGGTACAGGTCAGGACAGAAGGTGAATGCAGACATGTTGCCAGAGTGCCTTAGGCTTTCCTTACGTGGGCAGAGTCTGTTTCCTCTCTTTAAGAAATTTGGTGGAAGGATTACAGGAGAAGAATTTGGAAAGGAGACTGAGGTCAGCCAGGGAGTTGTGAACTCCAGGTATGGTCACCTACACTGCTGGCAGTTCTGCCTAGGGGCTCGCCCCGCAGACCTCTCAACCCACCTCCATACCTGATGGGTGGTGGTCAGCCTTGACCAATTGAGGCACCAGCAGAAATTTGCCAGGGGAAAAAAGAACTTGTGGCGTATTTCCTCCCACTTCTTCGAGCACCACAGGATGGTCTAGAAGCTCCACACCCATCTAGAGCATTAGCTGTGCTTGTGCTCTCAGAGGCTCCAGCATCGCCATGTGGTCCCCTTGGCCCTTCCTGCTCAGCAGGAGTAGCAGCTTGGCCCTGATGCCAGTTTCTGGGATCCTCAACAATGTGTCTTACTTTCCTTAACCTGTACACATTCCCTTCACATCTCAAAATAGTCTCTCATTCAATTCTGTTCCATAAATCAATTTGCACAGAATCCTGCTCATGCTGTGACTGCTCCTGACTTAGCAGGTAAAGGCATGGAGATTCTTGTCTGCCAGCAGCAGGCCGGCATGAGGAATGCCTAAGAGTGTCACCTCTCCTTGACACCAGCTGCCTGACAGCCACTGGCAGAATTGATGGTCCCGGCCCAGCCACGCCATGGGCCGCCTGACTTTGGAGCATCTGAAGGATGTTGGGGCTAGAGGACCATCCAGTGAATTTTCAGGCAGTTCACGAATGAGGTGCTGGTCTTTTAATATAAGGACTTTTTATTCATTTCATACTTTATTACAGTTACTTGAAGGCATTTCCATGAACACTCAAGGTGCAATATTGTTGAAAAGTTGTTAAGGGAGTTTAATGCATTGAGATTTATTTAAGTCACAACAAGACCTGACATCCCATATCCTCTTGAATTATATTACCTCCAATGCTACCAATTTTTCACTTGGTTGAGCAGCAGTGAACTGACAACCCTTGAGCTCCAGTTGTTAAAGCAAAAATTGTTGGAAAATGGACCCTTCTACTATATTGGCTTAATTTAGCAAACCCGTAGGACTTGGTAGAGGAAAATAAGATTAGGTATTAATAGTTAGACAATTCAGGGATTTGTCATGAGGCACTGTCAATATTCCAGAAAGATTAGGCAGACCAAAATGGAATATTAAACTTTTAAAAATAAATTAATCTTGTTTTTATAGTGATTCAAACTTTTATACTGATTTCCCTATATGTTACTTAAAATAGGGTCAGTTTAAATTACTAAGAAAGTTAAATCACCACGATACAGACGTTGGGACTCTGCCTCATTAGGAATTTTTGCTGTTAATTCGTTATATTAATTTCCTATTGTTGCTATAATAAATCGCCAAAAACCTAGTGACTTAAAACAATAAAAAAAAACATTGCCAGCGATTAAAAAACTACAAGCCTAGAGGGCAGAAATCCAAAGCAAGGCTCTAGGGAGCTGAGGTCAGGGTGTCCAGAGAGTCACATTCCTTCTAGAAGGTCTAGGGCAAATCTGTTCTTTTTCCAGTTTATAGACATTTCCAGTATTCCTGGCTGTGGGACCCCTTTCTCCACCTTTACATGCAGCAGTGTAGTGTCGTGTGACAGTGTCTTTTCACTCATGTGGACCCCTGTGAGAACATGGAGTTTGCCCAGAGAGTCCAGGAGAACATGCCCATCTCAGGATCCTTAACTTAGTCAAACAAAAATGCCCTTCTGCTATGGAAGACAGTGTATTTACAGGTGCTGGTGATAGGAACAGAGAAGCCTGGGTGTCCATTATTCTGTTTATCATCTGTAGCGTGTGTGATATAAAACAGTCAGTATTGCAAACAGTAGAGCCCAATGGAGGAGTGAACGTATTGGCTCATGAGTTGAGAGCCCCAGGGGTGAATAGGAAACGTACCTGTGTATCTGTGTATTAGAAATAGCTCAATGGATCCTTCCACTGTTTTTTTATATTGCATTCAACACACTTCTTTTAAGTGCCCACCCTGTGAGGCCCTTGTAAATTGGACCTGGTCCCTTCCTTAGGTGCTCATAGTCTGCAGGGAAAAGCTGCAGCTCTGTTTCATGACACAGGTGTGGCCATGGAATGCCTTTGTGGGGGCACCACCCGCAGCAGAAGGGACCTAAGTTATGCAGCTGTGTCCTCCTGTGAGTCCTGATGGTCTTGCCCCTTGTGGCTCCTTCCACGTTCCCCAGTGTGCCTGTGAGCTCCACCAAGACAGGCTGTGCCCTCTGCAGGACAGTGCCTGGTGTGGGGTGGGTACAGAGGGCTCCTTGTCAGGGTGCTTATCTCATGGGGCATATCAAATGTCACAGCGGATCCTGGAGGGGCCGGCATAGGTGAAGGAGGCAGGAAGAGACTGGGGACCTGCATCCCTCCTCAGGGAAGTTTGTCAAGCTGAGATCTGGCTCCAGTGCAGCTACATCTTCCTGTTCACACAGAACCTGAAAACCTTGTACATTGTGTGAAGTCCAGATTTTAACGTTGGCGGCTTATTTGCATTGTTTTAAATTTTAGATAAAGATAGAAAAAGAAGTCATAGGGCACTCCCTCCATGTGTGTAACCTTTCAGTTAAAGGCCTGAGGCACAGGGGTGGGGTTGTGAGAGTTGCTGTTGACATATGGATCAGGGGACCAGGCAGCGCACAGCCCTGCACCCTGTGGGTGACTGTCTGCCCTCTCCTGGGCTAAAGCTACTCTGGTATCTGACAGCATCTCTTCTCCTTGGCTCCTGGGATGTGTGTCCTGTCATCTCGTCTTTTCAGGCCCCCTCTTTTTAACCTGTATGTAAATCAATTTATGAAAACCCAGGGCCGAATTCCAAGACCCCCACTAGTGCCTGTTGCTCCCTTTGGCCCAAATCATGTGCCATACACAAATCAGTCGACTGGCAAATTTGCTGAATTCCATCCGGGACAAGAAAAGGTGGATGGTGGAGATAGCCGCCCCCCACCCCAACTGGTTGATTTAAAAGGGGAGTCACCTCTGTCACAAAATGCATCTCTGAATTCTGTAGCTCCTTGTCCCCTGCCCAGACTAGAAGCACCCGTGGCTTAGAGCCTGGCGCAGAGCTTGGCTGATAACAAGCGTGTTGCAAATACTGTTGGACTACTGCAGAACACACCGGAGAGTTTGGGAAACATTTTGACAAATTTGAGAACGGGATATGGGGAAATGTAAGAGTTACTGTGTATCTTTCTTCACAGCCTCTGCAAAATGGTGTCTGGCCATTTCAGGTATATAGAAACGATCTCAAAGTGAAGACTTTCTTTCTTTTTTTGGATTGGATCCTTTATCCATTGGAGTGTTGCTTTCATGCCCATCTTGATTTCAGACAAAAAGAGGGACATTGGCTGACAGAAAAATTGTCAGAAAGCTGAAGATCTAAAACATTTTGAATTCAAGTGGGTGTCCCTGGAATGTACCCTGCCATGGAAGGGAATGTTTTCTCATCAAAGTGAGATGGGGAATTGGCCCTGTTCCCTGCTTGCTGGACTGGGATGGCGATGGCTTTCTGGAGTGTTGGGAACATGTCCTTCAGAAGGGTCCATCATGTGGGCTGCGAAGCACCTCCCCATGGTTTAGAGCCCAGAGCCCTACCCAGGTCATGGCATCAGGACTTTCCAGACTCTCCCATTCCATCCCCCTTACTCGTCTTGTCCCCTGATGCACTAGGCCCTACTCAGAACTTTGGAAGTGGCCATCCCTTCAGAATGCCGTGACCCCAGTTGGATGGCAGTGCTCAGGCCCTGTCCTCTCCCTGCTTTAGAACCCTTGAGTTTGCACTCCGCATCCTACAGTGCCCCGGGCTGGTGCTGGGCTTGGCTGTGGGACAGGCTTGGGCAACAGCATGTGGGCAGTGCTCAGCTGTTCCCAGAGAGCTCCAGTTTACAGAGAGCATTGGCTGGCTCCTCTCATGCCTTGCCACTCCCCATGAAGAGAATTCACACCCAGCAGCATCCTGTCCTTGAAAGTGATCATGCTGGGACGACCCGAGGCAGAGTTGCCCTATGCAGTGTCACTGCAGCCTGGTGCCCCACACTGCTGCCTGTTGGCTGGTGGCTTCCTCCTTTCCATCCTCAAGCCACCCGTGACTCAAGCCTGCCACCACCTACACTGCTCCCAACCAGCCCAACCTCCCCTTCCCGTGCAGCTCACCAAGAGGAGGTGCATTTTGCACTTCAGATCTGGGCTTAGGTGTCAGTTCTTTCACGGGATGTGGGGGGAGGGGCGGTCCTTAAGTTTCAACCTGATGGTGACCTTTCTTGTTGTTCTCTGTTGGGGGCTTGACTGTGTCACTCTCAGCCCTTCCTGCAGCCTGGCCTCAGAGGTCTGTGCTTGGTGTCTTTCCCACAATGGAAACGGTGCCCCTGCTTCGTTCCTCCCCATGGAGGCAGCGTGCCTAGTGGTAAAATTATGGCCCTGGAACCCGGGTAGAACCCCAGCTTTGCCACGTGCTTGTGATGGATGAGACTACTGTCCAGCAGTGTTCCGCGAGCATCTGGCCTCTGATTCTTCACCGGGGCAGTGGGGATAGTAATAGGAGGAGCTCCCTTGATCTTTATGCAGAACATAGAGCAGAGGCGTGTGACATGCTCGGAGCTTGGGGTGCACTGGGCAGCTCATGTCATCCCAAGCGTCTCTCACAGTGTCTGCACTTGGGAACCATCATCAGCTTTTGTTGGAGGATGGGTGCCCGCCACCCTCCCTTGGTGATGGGTTATGGGTCCTTGTCCGTGGTCGTCAGATAGAACCGTGATGGTCGGCAGACGCCTGGCCCCCTGAGGTTCCCAGGTCCTTGGCACCATCCTCAGCCATGCTTTCCTCGCCTGCATTTTCTAATGGAAAACATCTGTCACTTTCTGTCACTGTGACCAGATACATGAGGTAATCAACTCAGGAGGAAAATCTCTTCAGACACATGGTTTCAGAGGTTTCAGCCAAGGCTGGTTGACACCATACTTTTGAACACTGTGGCAGGGGTGCGTGCAGAACTACCTACCTCGAGGTTGCTGGGGAGTCATGGAGGAAGAGAGGAAGGTCAAGGGCATGGCCCTGGAGGCCTCCCTTCCTTCCCCAGAGCCTCCTCCTAAGCTTCCACCACCTCCCTAGCACCATGGGTTGGAGACGGAGCCTTGGGCACCTGGGCTTTTTCAGGGGGCAGTGGAGATCCCAACTGGCACAGTGTCCTGCTGAACAAGCTGCGGGGTCTCTCTCGGGGCAGGTGGTGGGCACACACCCTGCTGCTCAGATGGACAGCAGGAGACAGCTTGCAGGAGAGGCAACTCCTCCTGAAGAGCAGGGCTGGGCTGAGTTGTGTGTGCCTGGGGCAGCCTGGATGAGTGTCCCCCATTACACAAGGCTCTGGAGATGAAGGGTGAAGAAGCTAAACCAGAGGACTGCCACTGGCACGGCAGGACTCCCAGCGGGGAGCTCACCTGTGCCCAGCGCCCTCACTCTCCACCTGCCTCTGAACTGGGCTCTCTCACCTTCCTCCCAGTAGCTCTGCAGACCGGCTGGTGGTCAGCATCCCTCCCTGCGTGACTGTGCAGAACTCGTGTCAAACACGGTGCTGAGTAACACGGCAGCCATTTACACCCCTCTCCATGTCATGTTCCACTCTGTTTCCTGTGAAGTCATTGCTTTATCAAACTTTCCTCTAACCAGGGTAGCCATTGGACTCAGTGCTGCTGATGAGAGCTTATTTGAGATTTCTGGAAAAATTACTGTTTTCCTGGTAAAAGAATGAACATAACAGGAACTTTTACTCTCTTTCTGCATGGAGAAGCTGTGATGACTGGAAATGTGCAACCAACATGTGGATGTGAGTTACTAAGCATGAAAAGAAGATGCTAGAGGTGAATTGTACAAGGAGCCCAGGTCCTTGGTTTCATTGTAAGTCACTGCACTCATCTACAAGCACTGACTGCTAGATTTTCTGCACTAGGAGATATTGTCAACTATATAAGCCAGTATTTTAAAAAGTTACATTACTTGTAGGTAAATGTCTCAGAATTCTTAGAGCACTTATTATTTGGAAATTATCCACTTACCTATGCCAAGCACAAGAGAGGGAGACATAGTCGGTACCTCTGGCAGATCTTCCCAATGGGCAGTGAGATGCTATGAGCAAAACAGGAAGCAGCGGAAGAGGAGCCACCATGCCACATCTGCAGCTCCGTGTTCCCTTGTCCACATCATCAACCCAAACGGCTGCCTTGGGAGCTTTCAGATGAACCATTTGAACTTGTCCATGTTTTATGTTTGGAAACAGGAGAAGAGGAGTCCCTTTCTGTGTCTTCCCTTTCCCAGCGTCAGAAAGACAGATGAGGAGTGCAGCTGCGTGTCTGACCAGTATCTCCAGCTTCCGAGCGGCTCTGGACAGCCCTCCCTCACTTGTCCTGGTGCCCCAGTTACACAGGGGGACCTTGGTGTCTAAGTCACCTAACCTGAGATTTACTCACAACTTGCCACGTCACCAAAGTGTCAGTGAAGGACCAGGAGGTGACACTTGTCCCCCTCTAGCCCATCATTCCTTCCTTTGGCCTCATGAAGAGTTTGTGGGGCAGGTTCTGTCTTCTCTTTCACTGGTGAGCAAGTGGAGGTGCAGAGAGGTTCTGTGGTTGCCGGAGGGGCGTGGAGTGGCAGAGGAGGAATGCCAGCCTGGTTGTGCTGGGAGAGCCACAGCCTATGTGCCCCCTCTTCCCTCCCCAGGCTCCCCTGGGACAGTGCTGTAGTGAAGATACTCTCTGCCACAAAGGGTGAGACATCTCACAAGGCTGCTGAAGTTAGAGTCATGGGAGTCGCTGCCTGAGTCATGCAGGTCCCACATTAATAATCTTATCTGTCAGGCCTCTTCCCATCACAAGTGACAGAAAATCTACTCACAGTGTCTTGAGAGGGAAAGGAATTTATTGACTCAAATTACTCATAAGTTCAGCAGATGCAGGTCTTGTTGGATCTAGCAGCCCAAGCATGTTCATCGGGTTCTGCTTTCTCTGTGAGATGTCAAGGGTGGAAAAGCAGAATTTGATCATAAGTCAGTGGCTGGGTGATCCTCTATTACCTGACTTAGCAGGCTACAGACAGGAAACAAGGGTGAAGGTCAAGGCCAAGTCTAGATTAGTGCTCAGAGAAAAAGATGAAAGTTTGGGCAACAGGGCAGCCTTTGTCAGCAGTATAATAGAAAATATCAGGATATACATCTTAGCTGAGAAGTATTTGCTGGTTCCTCAGCTCCCATGTCTTTTACCACTGAAGAGCCAGTGTATTTGTAGGAGGGTGGAGACAGCAGTCCTTGTGTAGGAAGTGTCCTGACCACAAAGCTGGGAGAACAGACACAGAAATGCCAAGGACTGATCTAACACAAGCAAGAACATGGCCCGTGGATGACTTGACAGCCCTCTGTGAGGCATTATTAGTTAGAAATTACCCTGCATATGTGCAATCCATTTTACTGAAAAAAATATATATAGGTAGATAGACTGTCGACTTGCCAGTGTAATTAGAAGCATCCTTCTAGCGAATTTTAAAGCATCCAATTTACTTGGATTGCAGTTTGCAGCTCCCTAGGCTGGCTAATCAGTCTGTCAAGCATAATAGCCTTTTGGGGCTGGGAGTCTTGAATCCTGTGTGAATGGGCTTATCAGCATATCTTAGGAAGAGAATATATGACTTCCTGGTAAAGAAATGGCTGCAGTTAGGGAGCAATTATGAACTATCTTGTTACTATGGTTTCAAAAAACACATCTAGCAAACTTTGAGGCAGAGGGATTTGGAAGTTAAAACCAAGGATTTGGAACATTCCAGAATAGGAGATTCCTTGACTCTTGGGGTTTTGTTCCGAAATCTCTGGATCCACCCTTGGAGAGCTAAGAGCACTGCTGAGGCTGGCGTGGCCAGTCCCGGGAGTGTGAGGGTGCTGCAGGGCATGGCCTGGGTTATGCGGGGCTGTGTTTCCACATGCTGCAGGAGCTGAGGCGAGTTTCAGAGCGGTGTCCAGTCCCTGAACCTGTCCTGTTACAACGCTACCCCCTGACACTTACTAAGGACAGTACCAGTCTGCATAGGAGCAGATGCCCGAGCACCTGCCCTCCTGATGACTTTGAAGTCAAAGTTTTGTGCCCTGCATTTGGGAACCATCTCTCAGAATTGCACTGTGACACAAAATCCAGGACAGATAGAAAAGATGTGGCCCATGAGTGGTATTTTAAAAGTCTGGTGAAGACAAAAACTCTGAGAGGAGAGAATATGGGCCCTTCTAGAAACATTTGCATAGGAACCACAGTCTTCACCATCTGTGTCTTCACTGTATGTGTCTCTGGAAATCAAAGACCAGTCTGAGCTGGAGGCTTTCAGAGACCCATAGTACTTTCTGTTCCCAGGAGGAATCAGCAATGATTTTGACTCCAGAGCAGAGATGGAAATTGGCTTATCTAGTCTTGACTGACAGTGTTTCCCACGAAAATGGACCAGCTACTGGGGCCACATGTCAGACTGAGACAGGGATTTGGCAACATAGGGGAAACCCCGAGTCCCTGAAGGAGACCACTTGAAGCTTGAGGCTGACACCTGATGGACATGACCCTCTGCCCGGCCACCCACCACCCACCTGAGCATTAGACTCTGATGTGAGCTGACACTTACGTGCTCCCAATGAGGAAACTAGATATTGCACAGTGTCTCCCGTGCCCAAGGAGACACCACCACTTGGGTCGCACCTATTCCCACTAATTACACACTCTAATAAAAGGTGGACCTACACCCTCGTGACACAGCTCGTGGCCTAGGAGGGCCCTATTCTGTTCTGGGAGTGCATCTCTCACTTCTGATACAGTTCTTCCTCTTTGCCACAAACTGACGTATCCTTAAAGTCTTTTCTGTGGTGTCTCAATAGTTTGGAAGGTTGGTGCAGAGGTCTCTTCCCAGGCGAGAGGATGGGTAGCCATTTTAAGATTCTTCTTTTGTTTTGCTTCACTTTTGTTTTAAGTTGCCTATCCCTGGAGATGAGTGAGACGGAATAAAAACCGCTCACATCTGAGGAAAAACTATTTGCGTCTGAGGAACAGATAGGGAGAAAGGACGGATGGACATTTCAGGAGGCTGATATAATGATTTTGTGTTGTTCCATTTTTGTTTCATTCTGTCTCGCTTTTGTTTGGCGTCACCTTGTTGGGTTGTATTATAGTAGAAATATGCGATCAGAAATTAGTAAAAAACAAACCGAAAGAGTGTTAAGTAAATTGTTAGAGGAAGGAGGCATCCCAGTAAAATCAAGAGCAGTCAGGGCATACGTTGATAAAATACAAAAATGTAGCCCATGGCTTTTTAAGGAGGAGTTGTTAAATATATCACAATGGAACCATCATGGTGAAGATTTAAAAAGAATAGAAAAGAAAAGCCCAGGGACTCTGCCAGTTGGCACATTGCCATTGTGGACATTCGTATATTGTTTGCTTAGTCCAAAGCCTTCAGTTCAGACAATGGTAGAGGAAGGAGAAGACATATTGAGTCAAGTAAAAGAGAAGGTCTCTTGAGCTAGTCAGATAGAGGAAGAAAGTTTAGAGCAGAAAAAGCCATCAGGGGAAAAGTTACAACAGGAGACTGCTACTAACACCTTTCTATCACCAGAAGGCGTAAGTGTCCAAACAACAGCGCCACCTCCATATGATGGGAGGCTCCCAACCCCCGCACTTGATAGTTGGGATCCTGAGACAGGATCTCAAATATTAACATGCCCTGTATTTGAGCAGGCAGGAGGGCAGCAAATTCACCATGCTTTAAATTTCAAAAAAGTGAAGCAGCTAAAAGAGGCTGTAACAACCTATGGTCCTCAAGCACCCTTCACTGTAAGCATGGCCAAAGCCATTACCAACTTGAATATGACGCCAGCAGATTGGGCTAATATGTGTAAAGCTGTGCTAAATGGAGGACAATACCTGTTATGGAAGGTTGCCAATGAGGAATTTTGCAAGGAGTCAGCTAGGTGAAATGCAGCAGCTTGTTATCCTCAGAGAAATCTAGATATGTTGTTAGGAAAGGGACCTTATGAGGACCAGCAGCAACAAATTGCATATGATCCTGCTGTATACATACAAATTGCTGTAGATGCAGTTAGGGCATGGAAGACTTTACAAGGACATGGAGGTTTACAAGGTCAATTATCTAAGGTAATACAAGGAGCTAATGAACCTTATGCTGAATTTGTAGATAGGCTTATTCAAACAGCTACCAGAGTTTTTGGGAATACAGAACAAGCAATGCCATTAATAAAACAACTGGCTTATGAGCAAGAGAATTGTTGGTGCAGAGAAGTCATTAGACCATGGAAACATGAAGATTTAAACACATATATTAAATTATGTAGAGACATTAATGAACAAGGGCAAGTCGTGGCAGCTGCAGTACAACAGGTTTTAGATGCCAGGCCAAAAACATGCTACAATTGTGAACAAACAGGACATTTTAAAAGGAATTGCCCCATAGGAGGAGGGTTTAACAAAACTAGGTATCAAAGGAGTAGAATACCGGGTATTTGCCCACGATGCCATAGAGGGAGACATTGGGCTAATGAATGCCATTCTCAAACCACCATAGAGGGTACTCCATTATCAAAAAACGAACAAGGACCAGGTGTCTATCCACAATATCGTGGAGAAAGGCATCAGGCTCCATTGCCAAAAAATGGACAGGGGGGGCCAGTGCTCTGGGGCCCAAGACCACAAATATATGGAGCACTGGAGGAACCCAGCAACCCCATCAGGGTAGTGCCCAGGACACATTGTCCATTAAATCACTAGACAAACCAGAGGAAGCGCAGGATTGGACATCTGCACCTCCATCAGAACAGTACTAACTCCAGAGATGGGAGTTTAAATCATTCCCACAGGGGTAAAAGGACCTCTTCCCAAAGGAACAGTAGGCTTATTATTGGGACGCAGTTCTTCTACTCTAAAATGACATATGATAAGTCCTGGGGTAATTGATCCCAATTTTGAAGGTGAAATAAAGATTATAGCCAGTTCTCCAAAGGGTATATCACTAATTTCACCAGGAGATAGAATAGCACAGTTACTAATAATACCCAGCCTACATAATAAATTTTCCAGTCGTACTGTAGAAAGAGGTTCCAAGGGATTAGGCTCCACAGGTGTAGATTGGGCTATGCTTTCTTTAAATTTAGATTCTCGCCCCATGCTAAAACTAAATATTCAAGGACATGAATTTAATGGGCTACTGGATACAGGTGCAGACCTTAGCATCATCTCTCGACAAGAATGGCCAAAACATTGGCCATTACAAGAAGCCACTCAAACGCTTCGAGGCCTAGGAGTGGCGACTAATCCCCATAGACGTGCAATGGTATTAGATTGGAAGGATCCTGAAGGATATGAAGGAACTATACAGCCATATGTATTGGATCATCTTCCCGTAAATTTATGGGGACGAGATGTCCTAGATGAATTAGGTTTGACATTAACAAATAACATCAACCAAAATGCACCCACTATTATGACTAGACAAGGTTTTAGGAAAGGAAATCAAGATTAGAAAAACAGGAACAAGGTATAGCAGCACCAATACAAATAGTTCAAGGAACAGACAGACATGGGTTGGATTTTCAGAAAGGGCCACTGAGACAATAAAAATTACTTGGAAATCAGAAAGACCAGTATGGGTTCCTCAGTGGCCCCTGACTAAAGAAAAGATACAAGCAGCCTTTGACCAGGTCAAACAACAATTAGTGGAAGTACATATACAACCTTCTGTATCTCCCCATAATACTCCCATTTTTGTCATCAAAAAGAAATCTGGTAAATGGAGATTATTGCAATATTTAAGAGCCATTAATAATGAGATGGTTATTATGGGACCTGCTCAATCGGGGATTCCTCAATTGTCTGCTTTGCCAAAAAACTGGTATGTTTTAGTTATAGATATTAAAGATTTTCTTTTGCAATTCCAATTCATCCTGAGGATAGTCCACGTTTTGCATTTACTATCCCTGCACTGAATCATGAAGGTCCTGATCAGAGATATGAATGGAAAGTACTCCTTCAAGGGATGGCAGCCCAACTATGTGTCAAATTTATGTTAACAAAGTAATCCAGCCACTTAGAAATCAAAATCCTGAACTACAAATATTTCACTATATGGATGATGTATTATTAGCACACAAAGATAAAAACACATTGCTAGAATGTTATGCCACACTTATAAACTTATTAAAAATTATAATCTAGAGATAGCAATAGATAAAGTACAATTAAATTTTCCAATTAATTATTTAGGAGTTCTATTATCCTCAACCATGGTCCATCCACCAAAAATTCAAATACGAGTAGATCAATTCAAATCACTTAAAGACTTTCAAAAGTTATTAGGAGACATAAATTGGATAAGGCCTTATTTAGGCATACCAACAGGAGAGTTGGGACCTTTATTTGATATCCTAAAAGGTCCATCAGATCCAAATTCACCCCGCATGTTAATGCCTGAAGCAAGAAAGGCATTAAAAATCATTGAAATATATATGGAAAATATGCATTTGGATAGAATTGATATAAGTTTGCCTTTATTATTTATTGTAATACCAACAAAAAATATTCCTACAGGAGTATTTTGTCAACAAGGTCCATTATTGTGGATACATTTATCTTATTCTCCTAACACTATTCTTACTAGGTATCCTGAGGCTGTAGGACAATTAATACTCAAAGTAATAAAAGCGGCAAAGGGAGTGTTTGGAATTTCTCCCCCAAAAATTATTACTATATATACTATGAATCAAATTGATGAGTTAGCTAATGAGTTAAATACTTGGGCAATAATCATGTGCAAATATAATGTTTCATTTGATAACCACGTACCATCAAATCCTTTATTGTCTTTTTGGTCATTGCATCCTGTAATTTTTCCAAAAATGACAAGAAAAACACCTGTTATGAATGCTCCAAATATATTCACTGATGGGTCAAATAATGGTACAGCAGCAATAGTTACACCTGATCAAACTTTTACATTTTTAGTACCCAAACAATTGGCTCAAAAGGTAGAGCTTAATGCAGTATTACAAGCTTTTGTGATGTTTAAAGATTCTGTATTTAATTTATTTTCCGATAGTCAGTATATAGTTAAAGCTATAGTATCCCTTGAAGATGCTGGTAGGATTTCCCCTTCTTCTACTGTTTTCTCTTTGCTTTCCACTATACAAAGTCTAATCTGGGACAGAAAAAGATACATTCTTTATAGGACATATCAGGGCACATACAGGATTGCCTGGAGCCCTTAGTTTGGGCAATGATTTAGCAGATAAAACTACACATGACATACATATTTTCTCCACAGTAGAAGAAGCTACAAATTTTCATAAAAAGTTCCATGTCAATGCTAATATTTTACAAAAGCATTTTACAATAACTAAGGAACAAGCTAGACAAATAATAAAACAATGTCAACATTGTGTGACCTTTTTACTACAAGTTAATCTTGGAGTCAATCCTAGAGGACTGATACCTAACCATATTTGGCAGATGGATGTCACACACTTGCGAGAATTTGGAAAATTAAAATATTTGCATATTACAGTCGATACTTCTTCCAGATTTTTGATGGGCTCCCTTCATGCCGGAGAAAAAACTAAAGATATTATAGCTCATTGCTTACAAAATTTTGCCACTGTGGGCGCTCCAAAACAGTTAAAAACAGATAATGACCCTGGTTATACTTCTACATCTTTTAAACAATTTTGGTCTTCATTTGGCATTACTCATATAACAGGAATCCCATACAATCCACAGGGACAAGGCATAGTTGAAAGAGCTCATTAAACTATTAAAATGTACTTATTAAAGCAAAAAGAAGGAATTGGGAAGGGGTATATATTCCCCAAAGATAAACTTAAAATAACACTTTTTACTGACCCAGTAATTGTCTGGAGTCGGGGGTCTGTTTATGTGTTTCCACAGGGAGAACAGCAGCCGATTTGGATTCCAGAAAGATTAACTAAAGCGATTTCTACAGACCAAAAAGAAGATGATTTGGCTCAAATCCATAGCTGACAGCTGATGATTCGCTCAAATCCATAACAGCTGATATCCAAAACTCCGGTTTGGCTATCCTTATATCTGTGACAGAACCAGGATGCTTTTTTCAATATCTATTTTATTATTACCCTTTCCCATATCATGAAGTTCTATTTTGTTTTTTGAGCTCATACAGACCTAGGTTAATGTTTTGCTGATCAGTTCTATTTTTTGACTATAGAGTTTTTAAACATTGCAATGGAGATTTCACCTGTAAAAAGTTATAAGGCCTTTACTATTATGTTATGTGTTGTATGTATTATATTATGTGTGCACACTTGTGTTTTAGGTTGTATGTTTGTATGTACGTATGTCCGTATATCATATATGATGAGCACTCATGAAAAAATGGATCCAAATTTTTTTTTTATTCACGTGATTTAAATGGTTTAATTTAAATTGGGTAAACAGCTGTTGAGTATTGTTTTAATATGTGAACAAAAAAGGAGGTTAACAGATCTGTTTGTTTACTTTCACCTTTCCTTTTCATTATGTTTAATAATTCTCTTAAAGATAATGTAAATTGTTCAGAAAATTGTTTTCTTTTAGTGCCCCCTGGAATGTTACATAATTTTTTTCTTTAGCCATTATTGCCAGAATTCCTCAGTGCCGGTGAAGACAAAGATAAAACCAATCTACAGCTTCTCAATAGCCATCACTGAACTGCTTGCAGAACTTGCCTAGACTATGCATCACTTGTATGCATTGTGAACTCACTTGTATGCATGGTGAACTATCTGTTGGTGCAGCGACTTGTGGTAGTATTGGGGTATTTTTGCTGATGGTGTCATCGGTGGTTCATTTTTTCCAAAAGGAGCCGTCAATTGGCTTGGTGTATCTTCCTCCCTTCTGCTTGTCATGGTCGTTCAGCTAAAATTTGAGGGCCAAAAGAGGTGAGGCAAAGAACCTCACCCCCCCCCCCCCCGCTGGTACAAAGACTTATCCACAGGTGTGGCTGTATGCTGGACCGGTAGTCAATGGCACCATATGTACTATTGGACAACCTAAGGCAGGCACGGTCCCTAAGCCACCTGCTTGTTGTTTCAACAGAGAGGGTGAGATGTTGAGAGCCACAGCAGAAGGGGCCCCAGCAAACTTCTAGCTGCCAACTGATTGGCTCCTTTGCAGTGATGCTCATTGGGCTGTTTCCCTGCCCTTTCAGACCACAGAGCTGCTCATTGGGGGACTTTTTTCTGCTCTGCCCATGTGACCCAGCCAATCGGCCTCAAGAGCAGGAGGAGTGGGGGAGGTTGAGAGGCTTGTGGGAAACCGGTGGTGGCAGTTGGGCTCTGAAGGTTTTCCTGAAGAGCTGTGTGGTTTGGCGTGTGTGTTCTAAAAATAAAGTTTGTTTCTTTTGACAAGTGGCTCCTGAATTGTGCCCAGCCAGACTGCGGCAGGTGGTGACATGTTCGGCCAATGCAGTGGAGGTTCGGTGGCGAGGAAGTGACAGGCTGTGTATTACTTCCAGGTGAGACTGACAGGTGTCTTGGTGGGTTGTATCTGGGCTGTTAGGGAAATGAAAGACAGGAATAATCAAGGTTTCTGCTTTTCAAATGGAAGGATGGAGCTGCCCTTGTCTGAGATGAGGGAGGGTGTGGTGGGCATTGATGGTAGGCTGAGGCACGGGAGCTTACCTGTGAATGGATCATTGTAGAGAGGTATATGTGCTGTCCAAGAGGAGGTGACGCCTAAGTCATTGGTGTTAGGAGAAACCTAATGCAGGAGATATAAACCCTATAATCCCTATGTGTGTAAACTATGTATCATTGTCCCAAATCAATGAATCCACACATGCAGTTCTCAGCAGTGTCTGAGGCCTCTTTGTGTTCATTGGCTTGGGTAGATTTGAGCCTCTGGTGGTGAGCATGACGCAAGCCCAGTCTCTGCCACCTTGGTCATGGATGAGAACCCTGCTGTGTGGCTGCTGGCCCACAGCTCCACTCAGTGAGCTGCACCTGCAGTGCTGTTCTTCAGAGGTGATGATGTTATTGCTGAGATGTCACCTGGGCAATTGCCAGGAGAGTCTGATCCCCCCAGTTGCCACTTCTCCACTGGAGACTAGTATGACCTACAGGGGCTCAGATGACAAGTGCCCTCTTGGCCACCAGTGAAATCTTTGCCAGTCAGCATTAGCAGGGCATGAACATATCGCCATGGCCTCAATAGACTACTCTCTCCTGGACGAGCCAGTTTACCCTTGAAGAGGTAGATATGTCCCAGTGAGTCAGGCTGACACAGCACAAAGGCAAGGTGATCTCACAGGACAATGGGGAATGTTTTGCACTTTGATAACCTGCTGGTAAAGTGACTAAAAGTCCTGTGTACGATTCTGTGTTAGGATTTCCCACTGGACATGCACATATGCCAAGCAGCAGGCCAGGCACAGAGGAATGAATGTAGGGCCAGTTAATAAGTGGACATGTGGCACTCAGGTTCTGGCCATCATGAGACCCAGAGTCATGCTGAGCAGATGGTGATGCTGCTGCATCACTTCATGGCTCTGTGACCTGATTATGTCTTGGTCACTCTGTCTACTAGGTGTATGGGAGGATTGTGTTCGCTGGCCTCCCAAACATCAGAGAGGGTCTTGTGACTGGGTCAGGCCAGTGGGTCCCTCATAGAAGCCATCCATGTCACTCTAAACCTAAACACTTTGACCCTAGTGACTGAACCTGAAGGTATCTCCTTTCCCCTCAAACCCCAAACTGAGTAACCTGGTTTGGGAATGATGTGGTTAGTATGGATTATATGTGTGAAATGCATGACGAAAGCATAGAATTTCTCTAGTAACTGGTGCAGATGCATAGTGACATCCAGGTCACAATGTCCTGGCTCCACTCCCAGCCAGACCCACAAACATGCACCTCTTGTACCCCAGGGAGTGCTTACCAGGTGTGACTGCTGCCCGCTGCACCTGTTGACAGGCTCTGTCATAGCACAGCCCAAGTTCATCAGGGTGCTCTTGGCTACCCTAGAGAGGCCTGCAGAGAAACGCCTGAGCCTTCCAGTCCATGCAGCTCCACATCCAGAGTGTGCGGAACAGGAAGAGGCAAAGGTGGGTGATTCCTGGAACTTGTGTTTGAGGACAGTGTGAATCAGTGTGTGCTGTCATCTTCTGGAGATGGCTTTGAGAGGTCAGAGAAACAGGCAAAGAGAACGTTGGCAAGCAGTTAGAGCTCTGGTTTTGGTGAAAGACATTGATAAAATCAAATGAGCCTGAGGGAGATGGCTCAGGAGGATGATGGCAGGTTTGGCTGCTGGGAGGTGGAGGGGCCTGAAGCACTTGTTCGTTACCAGTGCTCCTGTGTTCCACTCCCAGGGGACGACGGGTCCTAGTGTTCAGGTGAATCCACAGTGGCTGGGCCTGGAAGGTGGGACTATGCACACACACAGTCATGTGCATGGCTTCGTGTTCAAGAGGGTGATAGCACACTGCATGTAGAGTTTGTGATTTTGTTATATTTCCTTGATTATAGATGTTCTGATTTAGCTGTGTGGAAAGGGGAGGGTGTGATAAAATTTAATATAGCTGTTTGTTATTTTCCATGATTTTTATTCATTCTGTGGCTGGTGGACAGTTGTCACTTTCTATTTCTGAGGTTATGGACACTGCTGTTAGCCTCTCTTGTATGACACACATTCATGTTCATGAAGTGTGTTTAAGGTGAACCTCTATTACATAAAACACTTCTATGTGTGTATGGACCTGTGCATACAAGCATCACGCACCCAGGCAAACCTTCATATATAAATAAAATTGCATCATGTGGCAGAATGGAATGACTGCTTTATATGACATGTGCCTTCAATTTTACTGGATGTTATAGAACTGAATTTCCAAGGTGCTTGCACCGACTTACATTCTGTAACAATGGATGGAAGTTCTGGTCTCCTTATATCTTTAAAGTGTTTGGTATAGCCAGATTTTAAATGGTGTGCCATGTGGTGGGTGTCCTGGGTGCTTCCTTGTTTTAATGTGCATGCAGCTGACTGGGGGTAGGGCAGCCACTGCTCTGCGACTGTTGCTGTGTGAATCTCTGTGAGTCCAACTGTCTGCGTTGTCCACTGGCCCTTCCTTTGGGTTGTTTTTGTGTTATGTTTTGCTTCTATTCATTACATACACACATATGATGCCCTTGTGTTCTGTGAGTAACAGATAACTTCTGCTGTGTAATTTTCATTTTCCTTTTGATTGATGTCTTTTCAGATTCATGAAGTGATGTGGTTCTAACATTATGCAATGTTAAAATTTAAAAAATATAATTGCCTCTATCTTTGAAGCAGTGAGTGCTGATCTTTGTCAAAGTACCTCACTTAGTGCCTACATCCACACTGTGACCAAGGCACTGCCATCATCTCCGTGTCACTGATGAGGACTGAGGTGGTACAGAGCATGCATTCTAGGCCTGTCCATCCGTCCAGCCACTCACTCATTCACTTACCAAACTTTTATTAGGACCCTACTGTGTTTCAGGTGTTCTGCTAGGACAGAGATAACCCAATCAGTAAGAGAGAACCTGTGCTGAAGGTCAAGGTCACTCTTATATAGGAAAACCACATACATAGGGTTTTGATCTGTGACAATTAAAGAGAATAAGAAGAGTAATGGAATTTAAACCTGCAACATGCATAAATTTTAAATGAATAATAAAGAAAAAAGCAAAAATCATTGACATTTTTATAGAAAACAAATAGAGACAGTAAAGGAAGCCCAAAGCTTCTACTTTGAAAGGATCAATAACATTGATAAACCTCTCTCCAGACTGAACAGTAGTAAGAGCTACATTACGCAGATCAGGAATGACAAGGGAAGCGTTGCTAACAGCCACAGGTAAAGATGCAGTAGTTAGAGGATGTTATGAAAAACTTCCCACCCACACGCTTGTCACCTAGAGGATGGACAGATACATGGAAACAACACTAAAGCTCATGCAGAGGATCAACTGTATAGTCCTGTATTTTAACTGAATTCATAGTTTTAAGCCCTCCAGGCAAAGAACCACCCAGAGTCAGGCAACTTTGGCAGTGAATGCTACCCTACATATAGGAAAGCGGCACTCCCTGAAGTGCAGAATCTTGCAGCTAACGGGAGAGGGGCTCACTTGATATGAGCAGATTGTCCTGGTCCCCAGGCCAGACAAAGGCAGGAGTTACAAGACCAGAACACTGCAGACCAATTGCACTTTGAATATAAATGTACATATTTACATAAATATGTATGTGTATGTATATATATATATATATATAACATATATATAGAAAAATGTATCTATTGTCTTGACTACTTGAAATGATTTTGAAGAACAATGAATTTGGAGGTCTCAAGTCTTCAACTTTCTGAATTATTGGTATAATATAATATGTCAAAAATCAAACTAGTAGTATTGGTAAAAAAGATAGACACATAGACCGATGGTTTAAAAATGCACTTAAACAGAAGCCCACACATATGGTTACTTGACTTCCAACAAAGGTACCAAATGGACAAAATATAGTCTTTGCACCAAATGGTGCTGGAAGAGCTACATATAAAAATATACAAAAAGTGAATCTTGGTGCGTATTCCAAACACATTCTCTTTCCAAAAATTCACTCCCATTTTATCACAGGCTTTAGATCCAGTACCCGAAACTACACACACTCTGTGAGCGAACATGAGAACACAGGAGGAAGAGCTTCGGATCTCAAATTGGACAAATAATTCTTAGGTATGACACAGAAAACATGACCCATAAAAAGAAAATTGATAAATTTAGCTTTTGGAAAGTGAATAAATTTTGATTTGCAAAGACATAAAGAGAATGGAAAGACAATCTGTGGAATGGGGGGATAAGTTTGCAAAGGTCAAATCTGACATCTTCCTAGGATCTAGAATATAAAGTAATGCTCCAAAATCAAGTTACACATTGGCCCTCCGTGCTTCCCAAACCTCTGAGAGTGAGGAGGGGACTCTTCAGACAAGCATGTCACTTCCCCTTCTTTGTGGGAGCAGTGTCAACTGTGGCCTGTGAAGAGGGCCTGGAGCCAGTCAGAAGTTCCCTAAGGAAGACACGTCCCGCTTCCCTAAGTCAACACAGCCATTTTTCCTGCAAGTGTTTCAAAATTTGTTGGGTTAGTGCAATAGTTGCCTGGTGCACCATATTACAACAGGCATGTACACACACATCTTTGAACACCAGGCTCACACTCAGTGCACTGGGATCCTCACTCCATGAGAAATACCTGGAAACTGAGTGGATTATGGGAACCACAGACCATCCTCCATCTCACTCCATCTGGGACCCGACGTTTGCCTGGGATCCTGGCTGGCTGTCCCATGCTGCTTAAATTATTATCTGCAGTTTTCTGTCACCTCCCTTTTTCCACCTCTTGCTTTCCTCCCTCTTTCTCTTTTTCCTCCTCTTACTTCTTTCTTCCTCACTTGATTAGGGTAAGTGTTTGTAGGGTAGAAATACATTTATTTTATGTAACATTTCACTTAAAGAAAGGATCTTTAACTTAAGAAAATAGCTGAGACTCATGTTTTTACCATTAATGAGGAAAATGGCAACTCCCTAAGCCAGGTGCCTTCTTTGGGCACCAAAGCAAGTTCGTGAGTGAGCAAGGGCAGAAGCCAGTGTCCTGACCTTCAGGTGGGTGCTCTGGCCTTGGCCCACCCTTTGCTGTCCTGGTCCTGTCCTTTACTAGGAGTTCTTCTATTTCTATCTTCCCTTCAATCAACCTCCAGAGGACCCCTGTGGGGAAATGGGAGGTTTGGAACACAGAGACTGCACTTCCTCTCCAAGTTCCCAAGCCTCCTATGTGGGCAAGGCTTGGCTCTACCAGCTTGGCCTCACAGCACTGCATGGAAGTTTGGGGAAGGACAAAAGTCCTCATCCTTGGCATATCTTTCTAGAAAACATAGCAGGACCTTTATCCCTCCCTGGAATAGAGCTGTGGTCATCAGCTTGAGTTCTGAGCCAAGAGATGGCTGCAGGTGTCCTGGGAGACAGTTCCTGCCCCTCTCGCAGCCATGTGTAAACAGACAGTGCTTCCACAGGGCCACCTCAGGGTCTGTCAGGGCTAGGGCTCACGAGCAGGCACCCTGTTTCCTGAAGAGGTGTTTTTCACAGAGGTGGGCTTCGAGGAAGCAGGACCTTTGGAAAAAGGCCTAGTGGGGCAAGCTGTGCTACCACTCTACTCCAAATGTCAACTCTCCAAAATTCAAGCACAGAGGGATGTCCACACACACACACACACACACACACACACACACACACCACTTCCCTACTCTACAGAAAAAAGATCTAATGGCAGAAACGGTATTCTGGATTCATCAAAGGGTATTGGTAATTCTTAAAGTGTGAGTATCATGAAACACTTCCCTAAATCTAAAAGACTTCTCAAAAACAGATCAGAAACAGACAAAATTAATATTTATAGACTCAATTACATGGAAATGGACTTCTAGCAAGCATGCTAGCCGCCAAAAATTTAAAAGGTCTCTTTTCTCTGGCTCCTAGAATATAACTTTAAAATACATAGAAAGTAATCCCAGTCTAATCTGATTGTCCTTGCACACTGTGTTTTGGCAGAGTTCCTGTCATTGGCTTAACTGAAAAGTCAAAGAGGAGAAGGAAGAGCCCACAGTGTGGATTTAGCAGGATTAAATGGCCAATATCAAAAAAGTCATGCTCCATTTCTTCTCTTGCTGCATTTTTCACAAATATGGTGCTGAATGGCTTTTTTTTTAATTCCCCTCTCTTCATTTTGGTCACTTGTCAAGGTGAAGCTCAGCCACCAGTTTACAAGTCCTGTCTGATAAGCATTCTCCCATGAGGCTACTCAGAGTCTCTCTGTGCTTTCCACTCGTGTTTCCTCCTCCCACCCTTTCCCCAACACAGAGCATATCCTTCTCAAGACCTGTGAACCATTAAAGATTGAGGCTAATCCGGGTTCAGGACTGCTATCCCCATCCCAGCCTGCAGGCGGTCACATGGTTGGTCTTGGTACCCAGATAGTTGGAAGTGGTGCAGCTGTTACCCAGGATGTGCCTGGGGACTCGGGATGGTGACATGCAATAACATAGTATGGGGGCACTTCACACGTGGGGTCCTTGGATGTTAGCATGCATGTGTGTGTGTGTGTGTGTGTGTGTGGAGGACAGGGGATAAGGCTGTCCTTGTGCACTGTGGCTCTAGCCTTAGAAAGCAGAAATTCCTCATTTAATGGAAAGGAGACCTTTCTGCATAAAGCCCTGCAGTAACAGCTCATCCTACAGGCTTTCAAAGGACTCTATGAATTAGGCTTTCCTCACACTGCTCTATGTTTGGCTGAACTTGACTCTGATTATCCTCACTGGGATGGAGTGACTTGCGCATGCATTTTATTCTGTTTGATCTTGAGTTTTGTGTGAAGAACAAAGTTCTCATCACAAGCTGAGAAAGACCTGCAATCCTTAGACAGCCTTTTTTGCAAGGTTACCGTGGGTGGTTCTAGTGGATCTCTGAACATGGGGGCAGTCTTGGGGACCCGTGATGTTGTCCTCTAGGACAAGTGGTTCCTTCCACAATCTAGTGAGCTTTGGAGCTGACAGTGGCAGTGGCTTGGTCTGGGCCTAGCAACTTGATGGCTGGCAGAGGACTTGGCGAATGAGCTGATTGGCTTGTGCTGTGATCAGTCAGACAGCCTCTGTGGGCACTGTCCCTTTTGAAATGGTAAGACATCTTAGCTTTAAAAAGCTGGTGCCGAGAAAATGACTGTAATACTGGAGAAATGAAGAACTTGGAGGTCAAGCAAACTGTCTGGATGTTTTGGGCAAAGGAAAAGGAGGCCGTGCTGTCACCATGCCTGGGTGACACCAGAAGAGCACATGGTTGGGGAGCTGTTTCCTATTCAGTTTCTTCAGATGGAGGTACTGAGTCCTCTGCCTTATTCGGTGACAACGGTAGCGAGGAGGACTTCAGCTAGAAGAACTCTGTCAGGCCAATCCCTGGTATCTACAGCCAGGCGGGGAACAGCTGGCCATTAATGAGCTGATCAGCGATGGCAGCGTGGTCTGCGCAGAAGCTCTCTGGGACCATGTGACCATGGATGACCAGGAACTGGGCTTCAAGGCCGGGGATGTCATCCAGGTCCTGGAAGCCTCGAACAAAGACTGGTGGTGGGGCCGGAACGAGGATAAGGAGGCCTGGTTCCCTGCAAGCTTTGTCAGACTTTGAGTCAATCAGGAAGAGCTGTCTGAGAATTCTAGTAGTACACATGGTGAGGAGCAGGAGGAGGATACCAGCACAAGCCACCACAAGCACTCTGAGAACAAGCACCAGATGCGGACAAATGTCATCCAGGAGATCATGAACACTGAACGGGTGTATATCAAACACCACAAGGACACCTGTGAGGGCTATATTCGACAGTGTCGCAAGCACACGGGAATGTTTACTGTTGCACAGTTAGCCACTATTTTTGGAAACATTGAATACATTTGCAAGTTCCAAAGAAAGTTCCTGAAAGACCTTGAGAAACAGTATAACAAAGAGGAACCTCACTTAAGTGAAATAGGATCCTGCTTCCTTCAGCATCAAGAGGGCTTTGCCATCTATTCCGAGTATTGCAACAACCATCCAGGAGCCTGCGTGGAGCTCTCCAACCTCATGAAGCAGAGCAAGTACAGGCACTTCTTCGAAGCTTGCCGCCTACTCCAGCAGATGATTGACATCGCCTTGGATGGTTTCCTCCTCACGCCAGTGCAGAAGATCTGCAAATACCCTCTGCAGCTGGCAGAGCTGCTCAAGTACACCACGCAGGAGCACAGTGATTACAACACTATAAAGGCAGCCTATGAGGCCATGAAGAATGTGGCCTGTTTGATCAATGAGCGTAAACGCAAACTGGAGAGCGTTGACAAGATTGCTCGCTGGCAGGTGTCCATTGTGGGCTGGGAGGGATTGGATATTCTAGACCGAAGCTCAGAATTGATTCATTCAGGGGAATTGACCAAAATCACTAAGCAGGGCAAGAGCCAGCAGTGGACCTTCTTCCTGTTTGACCATCAGTTGGTGTCCTGCAAGAAGGACCTGCTACGCAGGGACATGCTGTACTACAAGGGTCGCATGGATATGGACGAGATGGAGCTTGTGGATGTGGAGGATGGGCGGGACAAGGACTGGAACCTCAACGTGAGAAACACCTTCAAGCTGGTCAGTAGGACCACAGACGAGGTTCACCTGTTCTGTGCCAAAAAACAGGAAGACAAGGCAAAGTGGCTGCAGGCCTGTGCGGATGAGAGGCGTCGGGTGCAGGAGGACCAGGAGATGGGAATGGAAATTTCAGAAAATCAAAAGAAACTAGCCATGTTAAATGCTCAGAAGGCAGGACAAGGAAAGTCAAAAGACTATAGCGGATGCCCTGTTGCCCCGCCGCACCAGAACCTGCATCCCCTCCACCAGCGCCACATCACCGTGCCTACCAGCATCCCCCAGCAACAGGTGTTTGCCCTGGCAGAACCCAAGAGAAAGCCTTCCCACTTCTGGCATACCTTCCATAAACTCGCCCCTTTCAGGAAGTGAGCAGCAGGCCCATACTTCCCCTGAGGGACTGTGAAGAGGAGAACCATGTTCATTTCTTTTGTGTGAAACCCAGGGAAAGTTTCTTGGGCCCAGTGTTGAAAACTTCTTTGGGGGCTCAAGGAAGGAGTTGGACTCACCTTCACTTCAGAGATCCTGCTGCTTTCGTGGAAAGGAGGAGAAGGTCATGACACGTAGCTCTGCCCTGCATGAGAAGCCCCAAGAAGCACTCTGAGGTGGCTGGGACTTTGGAACCAGGGTCAAGTTCTACAGGAATGCTGCTATGGTAGCTCCACAAGCCCCACTAGTGATGGGGACACTCCTGCAGTTCCAGAGCACTGAGAGCTTTTCAGTGCTAAGGAAATGACTCAATTAGAGGATTGAGTCTGCATTTGATTTTGAAGGGAATCAACGATGGGGAGTAGCTATAATGCTGCCTCTCCCTACCATGTGTCTGGTCACACTTAGAAGGTGAGCTTTTACTCCCTCTGGTAGTATTAGGGGATCAACAGCTGCTTGGAGATGACCAGGGTGTTCCCTGGTGTCACCTGTATCTACACAGTTGCCAAATGTAGGCTTCATCTTGCAAGGTGCCTCTTCTTCAAGCTAGTCGGGAAAAGTACATCCGTCTCCTGGCAGCACAGCTTGAGATGTGGGGGCACTGAGGCATCCTCCAGGTCATGCTACTTTCAAGGCCAGCTTGTTTGTCCTTGGCAAGTCGGATCCTCACCTGCCTGTGTGCCTTGTGTAACTCCCTGAGCAGAAATCACATCTCACGCATTCATCCTAACCAAGAAACAGCATTCAAACAACTGTTTGCGATATAAAAGCTCATTTACTTTAATTTTTTAATGACATGAGAATGCACCAGTTGGAAAGCATTCTTAAAAACATCCTGCGCATCTTCCAACAGTTGTCTCCGATGTCTTCATCAGTAAAATTGCAACTCGGAAGAACCCATGAAGAAAACACAGGGCAGAACAATCCTGCTTCTCTGGGGTTTAAAGCTGCCTTTGTCCAATAAACTCAAAACGGTGGAGATTCACTGCCTGTGAAAGACACCTTAGCAAAATATCTAGGCTCAAAGATAGGAGTCTCTTTTTAATGGAGGCCACACAGGCTGATGCCTGCAGAAAATAATCTCCTTTTCTTTGCCTATACTGAGAAGTATGATGAAAGTAACTTTTAAATAGTCTGGAGAAGACAGGCTCTGCACTCAGTGTGCAGAGGATATTGTGTCACATAGTTTGTGGATTTCTGTTTGAGAAGCTCATTTTTTTGTATGCTATTCTTGCAAAGTTTCTTCCCCCACAGACCCAAGCTTGAGAATAAACAAGTCTACAAAGTTAAAGAGGAAGGTGTTAACTTTAAGGACGTAGTTCCTCCCTTCTCCCCTGCCTTGCCATATGCAGAGTTATTCATGCATCAAGAAAACATAACTCTGGACCTCTCTGCTGGGCCCTTAGGGCATTTTGTGACTATTCAAATGCCTGCTTACATTGGCTTGCTGAGAGTTTGCCTTGCCCTGTGGTTTACAGCCTCAGGGTTGCTTCTTTCTCACCACAGGTCCCTTGACAGAAGAGGTGCTATGGCTTCGTGCATTGGTTGTGTATATATGTGTGTGTCCATGAATAACTGTTTCAACCTCAGTTGCATTTATATAACTGACATTTTTACTAACAAAATGTAATGATATATTTTGAAAACTGCTTTTCTGTGCTAAATAGAGTTGTTTGTATGTACAGCAATTTTGAACAGGTTTTTGTTGTTTTTAATGTAATATAAGAGAATTGCTTTAAGGTAGTAAAGAATATCATTTACTTATGTTACATTTTCAGTGAGGACTCATTTGAGTAAGGAGTCAGAGGGCTTCCGTTTGCTAGTATTGACCAATTGGCAGTGAGCAAAGGCTTTAAGGTTTTGTGACCAGTCCTAACATGTTTCCCAGCTGAGTCCTATCTTCCAGTTCCCATCTACCTCCATGGACTCCCTAACAGAGAATCCTGAACACCAGGACATGTTTTGATTAAGTCAAAGTCAGTTCAAGACCTGGGATTGTGAGAATCAGTTTTGTAAAGCGTGATGGTCATTTGATGATGTCATTTGATTATATACTTTGCCTGGGTGGATTCTACTTGGATTCTTAGGTGATTTTGAAAACTGCTAACATATATATATTTTTTAAAGGCTAGAACATCCTTTAACTACTTAAATCTGTCTAGCTTGGGTTTTGTTACTAAATACCTGGGTTCTGCAAAGAATAGAAGGCCTCAGGTATTCTTGTTTTCAGTTTGCCATACTTCCTTTTTGATTTACGTCATGTTCTACTTGGAGAGAGAAAAAGAGGCAACAAAAAGCCCCTGCCCGTGTGAATTTTATTGGGAAACCCCACCTCCACCCACTGCCCAATCTCTCTGTCTTCTCCACCCCCAACCCTGGGTGGGCCTTTTTATTTTTTGGCCTTATAAATATATACAATTTTTATGATTTTATGTACCAGTTTAAAAAATAAATTTGAATTTCTTTTTAAAGTCAGGCTTCGATGACTTCACTGGTTGACAACATCTGGATGAATTTCATTAGTGTATCACAATTTGCTAACTCTGTGAAAGACAGTTGAAATGGCCTTGAGCAGCTTTCTCAGTTTTGATATCCCTAAAGGTATGAGAACCCTGTAGTGAATTATAAGCCATTCTAAACAATATTTGAAAAGTCCTAGAGAAGGAACATTCATTGTCTTTGGCCTGCTAACAAGGAAGAGGGTAACAAGCAGTTTGCCAACACTGTCAAGGGATACTGTGTGCATGGTTTGTTTTCAGTAAATCTGGGTTTTGTCTCCGGTTGGTAGATGTGATTTTTGTTATTGAAAACATATCAGCACCATCAATGCCATATCCAAATACTGTACCCTTTTATACCTAATCTGTTGAAGACTAATGCCACATCCTGTGATGTTATTGTATAGCAAAAGTGTTTTATTTCAAAATTTACTTCACAATCGAAATCTTTTGTAAAAACCAGGTGATTTAGCATCTGGCCAGGTAGAAATCTCTGCATGCCTAAATTGCTGATATTCCTGAATACAAATCAACCTACTTTCCTAGTCAGAATAGAAGAGTCTGATTGCCCAGAGCTGGGGGAGTATTACTGCATTATTCTTGCATGAAGGAGAGGAAAACCAGTGAAGTGTCTGTAAAAGGACAGTGCCAACAAGTGTGACTAAACATCCTTTCAATGAATGGCTTACAGACCAGGGATGTTGGACCCAATTTATAGATTAAACTGCTAGCAAAGTTTTCCCTGTAATATGCTTCACCTAAAAACTATTCTTGCTAATTTTGTTTATTTTCAGGATGTAATGCAAATGGAGTTCAAAAAATTTTGGAAAAAAGTGGAAAATTTTAGCTGGTCTTGGAAGGATTTAAAAAAAAAAAAAAAAAACAGAAGCTTAAATGTTTCATGTAAATTTACCTAGTAGAACATACTTTTTATTACTGCTTTTAGTTATCACATTGGCATTGACATTTGTATTTAGAAAATACTTTAAACCAACTCTGTAATTTAATAATTAGTCTTTTTGTACATAATAGAACCCATTGTGTATTACTTGCTTACCCACTTTGCAAGGTTTTTGTAATTTTTAACTCATCCATATAAAGATGATGTTGTCTGTATAAGTCAGTGATGCTTCCAAACTGGTGGATTAGCTTTGACAGCTAAAGTCTGGTCTACAAGAATACTGTAACTTGATATGTATTTTTGTTGAAATTCTTTTTGTAAAAGAAAAAATTATTTACAATGTTATTTGAATGATTTATTGTAAATGCTCTGAATCTATATTTATTGTTTTGTATCTGTATATTAAAATTAATTCCCCCCCCCCAAAAAAAATAAAAATAAAAAATAAAAAGCTGGTGCCACAGCAGGATTTTTTTCAGTTCTTATTATTAAGGGGAACATTATGTGGTTTTAGTTTGCTAATTTCCATGGACCTAATGTCAGCTGTTTAATCAGAAAAGCTACATTTTGATACCCTCCTCTTTACTGGTTGCCCCATGAGAGCTCCTGGGGTGCCGTTGGGTGATTTGCTTTGCACCATTTTCACTTGTAAACTTTATTGAACTGGATCCTGCAGAGCCTTTGATTTCTGTGTGCACATTGGGACCAATTTCTATGTGAAGATGGTTTCACAGAGGCATATCCATGGCACGTGGCAGATGCAGCAGCTTCCTAAGTCAGGCATTGAGCCCCTTGGAAATGAGCTTAGGTCTGAGAATCTCCCAGTGTGTTGAGGACTGGAAAAGTTTAGAAATGCCAGTGTCATTAAAGAGTTGTGTGGGTGAGTGACCAGCTGCTGATGGTGAGGGCCCCAGAGCCCAGACATCTGCCTTGGTTCTTTCCATTGGCTTGGAGGTGGCCAGACCTCCTCCCTCCCTTGGGCTTAGTGGAAGCTCGGCTCATAAGCAGATTCAGGCTGTATCTGAGAGCAGAGTGATGAACCAGGCTCCGGGATCCAAGATGCATGGGGCTGTGGTTCACAAGGATGGTGGACCCAGGGGCGAGCCCTGGGTCTTCTCTTTTCAGTGCTCCTGGAAAATGTTCTGATTTCTTCTGTCATGGTTTGTTCTGTAATTTGGAACCAAATAATGGGGTACACAACTACGTTATCCTAAGGGAACCTTTCAGGGCATTCCCCATCCATTCACAGGGTATTAACAGTCATCTCCCCAAGTTTATGTCCACCTGGAAGCTCAGATATGACTTTATTTGGAAACAGAAGTTCTGCAGTTCTAACGATTTCAGTATCTGTCACCATACCATCCTCGCTTTAGTATGATTCTTAATTTAGTAACTGGTTCTCTAATAAGAGGAGAGAAGACATAGGGACACAGGGAACAGAAGTCCTTGTGGTCGTGGAATCAGAGGCTGGAGTGATGCTGGGACCTGCCAAGGAGCTCCCTGAGCCCCTGGAAGCTGGAGAAGGCTCGTTAAAGAGAGTTCCAAGGCATAAACCCCAGATCAGTTCATTTGGATTCCCATTTCCCTTTGACTTGCTCAGCTGGGTCATTTTTTTCTTGCCTGTGGGTGAAAATGGCAGATCCGTACCTTTGGATTAAAAACCCTCTTTGTCTAATAACCAATCCCGTGTGCATCCCAACTCCCAATTCCAAGGACAAGTTCTTCCCTTCCCCAGTGGAGCTTATGTGGGAGACATGGTCATGGCCTGCCTGTCCTCTTGTCCATGACATTAGTTTCCATGTCCCCTACAGTCACCTGCTACTGAAGGTTCTGAGTCTGCAGACCATACACAGGGAGAACAAAGACGTGGGAAGAGCCAGGAGAGACCAGGCAGGCGTGGTGGGCACAGTGTCAGCAGGCACCCAGGTGCTCTCTGGAGGCAGGTGGTTTATAGGATGGTTGCTTGTGTCCTTGGTTTTTGTGGCCACTTTGTAAGTCCTCTATGTGGTCTGATACCTTCTCTGAACAGCAGCAGGTATTTATATTGGTCTTTTGGCCAAAATTGCAGTTTAAATTTCCAGTTAACTTCTAGTTAAACTGCCCACAGAGTGTCTGGCACACATAGGCACCCGGAAACTGGGACATGTTGGCTGTGTTACCATTTGTTGTTACCATGAGTTGGAGAATCTTCTGGTGGTAGAGACCTGGGTCACAGATGCCCAAACCTCCACTGAGAGCTATGGTATGCTCTTCAAGGCTACCCATGACCTAATGTCCCCAGGTGGGCTCTCGTTCAGACAGGGGGGTCCTTAGTGTTTGGGAGCCCATGGGCTGTTGTTCTGGTCATGGGACTTGAGTTGCACAGGTGGGAGGACAGGGTGGGAGAGGCCAAGCTTACAAAATCCTCCAGAGAATGAATCACAATGTGGTCTATTCCCAGTGGAGCAGGTGATGGTGACATTCACAGTGAGGTAGGAATGCTGGCCAGTGCCACCCGTGTATCCACTGTGGTCAGCAGTTCCCCAGCCAGGGGCTTCTTTGGTTCGGTCTTGGGTTCCTCAAGGGGCAAGAACCTTTCATAGCTTGGGGAACGGAGTCATGCAGGGGCAAGGATTGAGTCTGCCCCCCGGGGCTTCTGGCCCTAGTGGCCCCATGGCAGTTCCCCCTGGCTGTGTGTTTCCTGCCTCTCAGGTCTCCCACTCGCTGCTTTTGGTTCTGGAGCAGGTTCTGGTGCTGCTCATGGTGGGCTTTTCCCATGGCATCGCCCTGGCCTTCAGTCTCCCCTGCTGGGCTCATTGGTCCCCGAAAGTCTCTCACTTAAGGACTGAAGTGTGGAGAGGTCAATCAGCATTGGAAGCTGTCCAGGCTGGCAGTGTCTGTGCTGTTGCTGGCCTCCTGGCCCATGATGAAAACTGCCTCTGAAACCATGTCAAGGGACCAAGACTGATTACATTTCCATACCCGGTAGACCTCTCTTGTTTGGTTGCCTCCCAAATTCCACCAGCCTCCTGAAGATAGCCTTTGAGGGAGCCTCCTGCCCCTGCCTCAGAGGAGACCCCTCCAGTCTCTCAGGGGCCTCCATACACTTGTTTAGAGCCAGACATGGAGAAATCACTGGCAGCCAATGCCAGGCGACTTCCCTGTGAGGTGAGGGCAGCAGAGCCCACACCCCAAGTGAGCACCAAGGCCGGCACAGCACGGGGGCAGTGATAAAAGCCAGCAGCCTCCACGTTAGTCAGGACCTGGCCAGGGACAAACAGCACATTGGTACGCAGAACAGAGTCATTTTAATGGCACTCAAGAAGCTCCATTGGGATGGAACATTCCAGAACCCAAATATGAGGCAAGGAGGTGTATGGGGTTTAGTGGGAGGTGTGCTCTAGGCCAGGGCACAGATCGGATGGGAGACAGAGCATCCTGGGCCTCAGAGCATTCTGTCTGGCTGGGGTTTGCATGCAAAGCTCTGAAAGTCACTTTTCCTTTTCCTCTGTCCTTGTTCCTCTTGGGCACTTCCTGCAGGGTGGGGGCAGAGGCAATCCTTCTGCATGTGGCACAGTCCTGAAGCAGTCTGCTTCTGCTCAATTTGTTGGCACATTGTTTCCAGTTCTTAAAACTGGATTTAGGATCTGGGGCTTCCGGGCAAGAGAGACTGAAAGTTCTTGACCGTAGACATGCCAGGTATTTCAGGCAGGTCCTTCTTCCCTTCTCATCTGATCGTGATGGTCTAGAAAGTCCACTAGGTGACCTCCCTGCTGTGAAGTCCCCATTTTCTGTTCTTGGGGCCTGGTTTCCACTTCTGACCTTCAGGACTGACCCCTTGGGTGTGTTTCATGGCCGCTGTCCATGGAAACAGCCTTCAGTGAGCCACCTTAGGCAAGGACCATTTACTCTGAAGAAGCACACCACTCCCCCAGTTTGTCACAGCTCTGGGGGATCTTGATCAGACACTGGGCATTCCTGAAAACTTGAAGAGGTGTGTATTAATTTTCCACTCCTCCTGTTAAAAAAAAAAAAAAACAAGTATTTGTTATCTTATAGTTAGAGGACAGGATTCTGGCACATGTCTCATTAGGTTACAATCAGGGTGTAGACAGAGCCATGGTTCTCCTGGGCCCTCTGGAGAGAACTTCTTCTCTGTAGCTTCCAGCAGCTGCAGCAATGAGGGACCTATAGCCCTTTCCTCTACCCTCAAGGTTAGCATCTCTGATCCTTCTCATACAGATGTGCCTCTCTCTGACTGTGGCTGGGGAGGTTCCCCACTTGTAAGAATTCATGGGGTTCTGTTGGGCCTGCCTAGATAATCTGGGATAATCTCTTCCATCAAGACCCTTAATGGTATCTTATCTGCAAAATCCCCTTTGCCACATGAGGCAGGAACACATTCAGACCTTCTGCAGATCGGGATGTGAGAGGAAACGCTACCCTGCCATGAGCAACTTGTAAGGCTGGTGGCTTGTCCCGCTGATGATGATGTTCAAATTTTTAATGGAAATTTAATTACGAGAATAATCGATGCCTACATTCTCCTATGGTGAAGGAGAAGGCATGCAGTCACTGCCAGCTCCACTGGCCACCCATTTCATTTTCCAGTCCCCAGTCTAAAGTTGGCAGTGCTATCCTGTTGGAGTCTTTCTTCCAGATCTTTCTTGAAGTATTTACATACTTGTGTAGCTGGACAACTCATACATGGTGTGCTTGGGGCATGGGGTGACTTTTAAAATAAAAGTCAGTATTCTTGATGAGTTACTCTTTGCATACAATGTATCTTGAGGAATTTTCTTCCCAGTGTAAATGACCTCACCTCATTATTTAAAGGGCTGTGAAGTATTTTATAATACAGACACAACAGCATATATTGACTTTTCTCCTATTTCTGTGCCGCAGTCTGGCTGCAGCAAACTAGCCGGGGGGTGACGAACATCTTGTGTACATTGATACAGCAAGAGTGGGAGCCTTTTATTGTAGGACAGGAGGGGTATATATACATTCCACACAGCTTATCTTAATTAACATAAACTAGATACAGCCGTCAACCAATAAGGAATCTCCACACTTAATGGCTTGCTGGCGTTTTCACAAACCACTCCCTCTGGCAAAATGCTAGGCACCATCTTGACTTGTTTACAGACCCTAACCTTTCCCCCTTTTGTTTAATTTAAATAACGACCATAGTGGTTTTTACACAAACAGCATAAATAATCTGCTACAAGCAGAAGGGGAGGATACAAAATGCCACAATACCAAGCCAATTGATGGCTCCATGCAAGAAGCCCTTGGAAAAATTATACCAGCAATGACACCGTTAGCAAAGATACCGAGTTACAATTTGTTGTAGATTACAGTTTGTTGTCTCCGTCCAGGTAAAGCAGTGTCTCAATAGATTAACTCACAGTCAAGGTAAATCACAGTCCAGGTAAGTTCTGCATGCAGCTAGCTTAAATCACAGTCCAGGTAATTTCTGCATGCAGCTAGCTTGATCCGAAGTCTCGTCCGGTTCTCAGCAACACTGGAAATTCTTCCACCCTCGTCCTCACCAGCTCTGGGACGAAGGCAGGAAGGCAGGAACTCCGGCAATGCTAGCTAAAGAAAATCCTGTAGTATTCCAGCAGGCGCTAAGAAAACAACCTTCTGAACAATTTAGTACATTATCTTAAGGTTTTTTACATTTGAAATAGGCCTTAATGGTGCTCATTACTCATTAGCTTCCAGGTGTGGGAGAACCATTGTAGTTATTGACATTGGAAATGACCAAACTTCAGGGGCGCCATGTGCATCCTCAGCGACCTTGGGCAGCCCCAGACAGGGAGTGTCCAGGACTCAAACTGCCACCGGGCACAGGGAGCAAGAGCCTGTGAGACCATGCCTCCAGGTCAGTTCTGGGTTTGGGCTCTCGGCAGTGGCATCCCATTCCCTGGGCGGGGAAGAGCCGGCTGCAGCCACTTGGAAAGTCCTTGCTGCACAGTGACCGGCTCGCGCATGTGGCAGCCGCCACACCGATTCACACACCCTCCTCCGGTAATGAAAAGTATTCAGTAATAGCCTTTTTCTGCAACTTTTTTCCTGATACTCCTTCCTCCTCTGAACTTTCTTCTTTCTGACTAGAGTTCCTGGGCTTCCATCAACATGTGCCCTAACTGCTCTTGATTCCACTGGGGTGCCTTCTTCCCTTAGTAATTTACTTAACACCCCTTCCATATTGTCACAAAGACAATACAACATTTCAAGACAAAACAAGACACAAACATACTGTATCAATCTTCTCCATTTTCTCAAAATGGCCATTTTTCCTCTCACCCTATCTGCCTAGGGACGAGCAGATTTGCTCCCATCCTATCTAGGGATGGACAGCTTTTTTTTTTTTTTTTTCGTCACTTACCCCTGAGTGTCCTGGGGCTCCCCATAACGGTCCACCATCTGCCACAGTCCGGCTGCTGCAAACTAGCCCGGGGGTGACGAACAACTTGTGTACATTGATACAGCAGGAGTGGGAGCCGTTTATTGTAGGACAGGAGGGGTATATATACATTCCACACAGCTTATCTTAATTAACATAAACTAGATATAGCAGTCAACCAATAAGGAATCTCCACACTTAATGGCTCACTGGTGTTACTTCACAAACCACTCCCTCTGGCAAAATGCCAGGCACCATCTTGACTTGTTTACAGACCCTAACATTTCTGAACAGTTAATTTATTTCCATCATCAGTATTTTGCTGCCTCAATGCAGTCCTGTTAAATCTCTTCTCATGGGGGTGGGAAGTCTGCCAGCTGGTGGTATTTTGAAGGGCAGGGCTGGGACAGACTGGAGGGCAGAGTGGAGGCTCCCAGGAAGGGGTGCGGGATTGATGAGCATCCTAGCTGTAGCTGCAGGAGGAGAGACGTCCACATTGCCCTCGAGGATCCTGCATCCCATTTCTACCTTGTGTGGTGGATCAGCCCCTGGAACCCATCTCCAGTGAGAACCACTGTTCTGAATTCTGACTCCACAGACAAACAGTTCTGCAGCTCCAGCTCCACAAGAAACCTGTGTCTTTAGTGGCGTCACTGGGTCGTTTATGAGGATAGGAACTCAGGTCTTAGGTACACTTGGAATTGACTTTGGTTTAGCCCCCACTCCAGAAGGCCACGAAGGTGCGGCCTGCATCTCTCCCCCACAGTAGGCTCGTCAGGATTCCTCTGAGCCCACATGTAATCACGTGGCCCACCTGCTGTTTGGTGCTGGGCTTTCCAGATCAACTCCAGGCAGACGGCACCTTTGTGTTCTCTTAGGACCCAGATGTCCAGGTGTCCTGCAGCTGCTGTCACCAGAGTTGTCACCCAGGGTCACCCTCCTGAAGGGAGTGACTGACAAGTGGAATGTGTGTCCACTGCGTGCATTTTGCAGGTGAGAAGTAGCAGTCATCCTTGCCTGACCAGATTCAACACCCTGTGCTTTCCAACTGTCCCCTCACATGATGGCTAGAGAGTGGGCAGCCACACTTGTAATGGCCCCCCGCCCCGGTGATTCAGCAACCTAGGTTAGTGCTGCTGAGTATCTGAACCCTGTAATTAGACTCAGCAAAGCTCTGATGCCAGGGTTCACGTGGCAGGTTCAGCTGTCACCCATCACTCAGTGTTTTCACTGGAGCCACTCTGTTTCTGAAAATAACAGCTTTCTGAAAATAATCCTCATTGTAAAATGTCCTAAAAACATAGAAAGATGAGAGCAAAAGCTCCCTCAGATAAGAGCATCCTAAAACAACTGTGAGAATTAGAAGACCTTCGTTTCAGTCATATGAGAACATTTCTCCATAAGGAGATTTACAGATGCATAGAGTAGGGGACCTAATCTACTCTCAGTATTTCTGCATAAGGTTCTTGATAAAATTACAGGATTCATTTTTATACTCAAAGACAAGGATCTGAATCACATCTACACTGGATCAAGGGGGGAATCTCCATCTGCTCCAAGTTGAAGGGAGCAAGCCTCCATCTACAAGGCCTCAAGGCAAGTGGGTGGCCATCTCCAGGGTTTCAAAGAGAGTGAGTCCTTGTCTGGTTGGCTCAAGGTGGGGGCAGAGGGGAATCCAGGTGGATGCAAATGTGCTCCTGGCTGGAATCCGTGTGGAGAAGCCACAGCCATCTCACACCTCTCTCCCACGGCTGTTGGACTCCATGCCTTACAGGAGCCCACCCCAGGATGTCAGGTTCCACAGAGCTCAGCTCCTCTGCCTGCCATGGGCTCTGGCTGCCCCCTTCTCTCTAGAGCCGTGTTTTTCTGAATGCTGGCGCACCAAGGCATGGCTGCCACAACACGGTTGTAGAGTGCAGGTGGCGGTCCTCCTGGTCATCACTCCAGCCCTCGCTGTTGTCATGAGGTGCCTTTGTGGAGGTACCTCAGGAGGAATTGCTGCTGTGTCCTGAGACCCACCAACTGAAGCACACCCAGGGGTTGGGTCTGTGGGACCCAGGTCATGCTGGGAGCCTGTGCTGGGAGCAGGGGTCCTTGCGTGCAGGAAGAGGAGGAATGGCAGGCCAGCTGGCACTTCCACCATCCTTCTGCCAAGGCTAAGTGGCCTCCTCAGGTGGCTGCTGCTCTCAGGGCCAGGGGAGGGGGGAAGGGCAGGCTCACTGGGACTCTCTTTGGGTGGACAGAGAGCCTGGAAGGATCTGCAGGGACTGGGAAGGTCCAAACCCCTGCCCAGGCCTCTGCTGGTGGGTGCAGCCCCCCTGGGTGGTGTGGTGCTAGATATTGGGTATGTAGTCATTGCTTCATTGTATTTTTGATTTGCCAGGGACACCCAGGTGTTATAGGGGTCATAACGCATGTCAACATGATTGTCAAAGTTGCAGGGTCCCAGTGTTTGGGGAGTGGCTTTCTAGAATGACTGGGTGAGTGTTCCTCACCCTGACTCTACTGCACATGGGCCACCATCTGTTTTGATGGATGAGGCTCCACACTCCTTGGATATGCACAGGGAATGCCATACATTCCCTGCACAATCCACTTCTTCAGCTGCTTAGAGGTGGTCACCATAACAGAGCATCTCCCTGTGAGCATCAAATGCAGAATAACCCCCAGGCTCCAGATGTCCACCAGGGCCCTCACACTCTTTCTGCTGGATGACTTCAAGTGCAACTTGGTCAGCTTCTGCCCAGCTGTGGGCCTGGTGCTCATGCTGAAGTCAATGAGTTTGAAGTTGCATCTGCCGTCCACCAAGATGCTGTCCACCTCAGGCCTAAGTGCATGACACCCTTCTTGTGGCAGTGGCCCACGGCTCTGAGAATCTACCAGAACAGTCTCTGGGCCGCCTCCTCCTGCAGGTGACAAGCCTCAGGGGTGTGTTGCCTCACCTGTCCCCCACCACAAGCTCCATGACGATGCTGATATTTCTGATGGTCTCAATGACCTGGAAGAGTCATGTTTCCGTGTCCCATGGCCACCCTCAGATCTGATAGGACAGGGATGTTCCACTCAAACTTTGGCAGGACTTTCATTGCCACCTCTGTCCTGGTGAGAAGATGGTGGGCAAGCTTCACCTGAGCAAAGACACCCTGGTTGATGCCCCTTGGGACCTGCTTGTGGTTTGTGGAGACGGTCACCTAACAGGAGCTGGGCACCTGTAGCACTACACAACTCGGAATGCACTCCCTACTCATCCTGAGGAGGAGCCCCAACCAAGGATACTGGTGAAAAGAAAAAATAAAACTCCAAGGTCAAAAAACTATAACCACCAGCCACCACCCCTCAAATGCACTGAGTACCTGGGAGCAGGACAGGTCACCACTAAGAGCTCCCTGAACAGAGGGGCACAAGCCCAGCCATAGGCCACTTCTTATGTGGCCCATGTGAGAAATTCCTTCACAATGGCTCCTTGTGAGGTCAGAGCAGGAAGGCCCATTCACATCTGGCCGTAACTTCCAGGGGTCATCTCATTTTTCCTGGCTCCCAGGACCTTTTTGACTTTCATAGTAAGAATAAGAAAGAACCTCAGAAGCTTTTGCTTTGGTGGTTACAGTAAGTGATATTTACTTGTTTGGAAATTAAAATGTGTAGAATGTTAAAAAAAAAAAAAAAGATGAGGGATCCAAAATGAAATCAACATACTTTAAATAAATGTACAGTGACCCTAGAGACAATGGTGCATAAGACATTCATTTTTTCATCATGATTTTGGTTTGACCCTGGAGACAAAATGGAGATTGTGCAGTTTTTATACTGTATTGGATGGGAAACCTCAACATGTTTTTAAAAAGGAAGTTGCTCTGTAATCACAAGGGATTTCCTCCAGTCCTGTGTTCAGTGATCATGGATTGATGGCCTGGGTGCCAGGCTCTGGGCCTGGAGCTGGGCCTGGAGGAGCGTTCGGTCTCAGCTGCTGGCACCAGTGAGCTCACGAAGGCCCTGGGAAGTGTCTTCTGCACAGCAACAGAATTCTACTTTCTGGCAGAAATTTCTCTAATGAGAAGTGAAACAATATCTCATAATTAAAGATTGAGCTCAAAACACTGCTACCCTAAGGGGAAGTAGTTGTGCCTTCACATTCTCTGGGCCAGGGGAGAGGAGCTGGGATCTTTCCAGAGCTCAGGAAAAGGATGAGAAGCTTTTAGAAGAACAAAAGCAAAACAGCAAGAGTATTTGCCAGGAACCTCAGGACCTCGGATTTGCTGGTCATTTCAGTCTTACCAGACACACGCCTTCCTCTGAGAAATGTTTATCTGTGCCTGTGGAGGGAGCTCATTTAGATGGTGACTGTGAAATCTTGCTCTCTTCAGGGCCGGCGCTCAGAGAGACAGGCGGAGATTTAGCACAGAGCTCTGCCCAGGCAGTAGGCAACCTAATGGAACAGAACCCAGTCTGATTCTAGGGAGATTTATGCAGCCACACTGATTTTACAACCACATAGAATTTTCTGGTGTGGGTCCCTTGGGGGGCATTCAGAATCCCCAGCAGAGAGGTAGTCATGTGCAAAGCCAACTCGCGCCTGCAGGGAGGTGGAATGGCTCTGCAGGAAGACAGTCCCTGTTTCCTGTCTGACAGTTCTCTCTAGGACCACTGCTGGCCCTCAGACCTGCCAAGGAGGGGGAAAGGGTCCCCAGGACAGCGTCCCACGTGGAGCAGCTGTACTGGCATATGTCTTTATTATAGGGTGGTGACAGACTGCTGCAGAGTAAGAGAGATCGACACAAAATGGGTCATTTCCTAAGGAGAATGTCACCAATCATATTTTTTTCAAAATGTAACAGGACAACTCAAACATCCGTCATCTTGTGGAGATGGCTTTGGCTGTGAACAGCACATTATTCTTGTGGATGCAGAACTCTCCTCTGGCTTCCTGAGGGTCTCCTCTTGCTCCCAAGACTCTGTGTCTCATCCTAGGTGTCTCTAATCCCCTTCTCCACCTCTTGTATGCATTGCAGGATCTCAAAGTTCTCTCCGTGGTCATCCAGGATGAGGCTTGACCACCCTAGTTGCAGCCATCCTAAGAGCTCATGGCAAGTGACATTCTCTGGCCAAGAAAGACTTATTTATTTCTGTACTTGAAATGCTGCATTCATGCTTCCTGGCTTGGTCTTGTGATGGTGGTGGCTGAGGTGTCCTGGTCACTGTTACATTTCCAGGACTTGGCACATCAGAGATACTTAATAAGTACTTCTGAATGCGCACAAGGCTGTTTCCATACTTGGCCCTGCTTTCCAAACTCTGCTTCCTCTCTTCTCTACAGGAAGCAGGTCTAAGGCTGCCTGACCTCTGCAGCCAGCCCTCTGCAGCAGCCCCATGAGCTACTTCCATAATTTTGGACCATCTCGTTGGTCCTGTTTCCTGCTGTCTGTCCCTGATGACCACCATATTAAGTCACCTAAATGCTCAGGATGATATGGCCCCTCTTCTGTCACCACCATAGAACTGCTACTGCTTTACTTGAGGTCTTGTGCATTTTGGCCACCAGATCTAGCCACACACTGTGCTTTTGCTGCTCCCTAGCTAATCCATTATTTGTTCTTGGTTCAAATGCAAATGCTCCAGGCCACCCACGTGAAGCACTGATAGAGTGAGGGAGGCTCATTCAGCACATCCCAGCGTGAATGCTGTGTCCCAGCATGGACTGCTGTGTGGAATAGATGACTGAGCTACTGCCACACGTTGGCACACTGAGGGTAAACTCTCCTGGCATGCCACAAGGAGGCCACTTCTCTCTGGAGGTAGACATACTTTTTGAAGGGCTGAAGTCCTAACTCCCACATCTCAGAATGCCACTGTATTTGGAAATAGGTGTCTATGTTATTTAAAGTGAGGTCATAACAGTGGGCTGCAACTCAGTCCTGCTTGCATCCTTTTACAGAGGAAGTGGGGAGGCACAGAGGGCCACCAGGTGTGTGCACAGGGGCTGCCAGCTGAGACACAGCAAGGGGGCAGCCCACACACCAGGGACAGAGGCTGCTAGCACCCTGGTCTGGACTTGCAGGCTCTAGAGCTGTGAGAAGAAAACCTCCTGGAGTCTGGGGAGCACTGTGGTGGTGGTGGTGGTGGTGTCCTGGTCACTATTACAGGGCAGGCTCCTATCCACCCTCCAGTCCTGTGTGGAGATATGACTTGTATGTTCTCTGAGCAGTTGAGAGCAACAGGAAGGCTGCGTGGCAGTAACGGGAAGTGTGTGGTGCCCTGCCCATGGGCACGCATCTCCTTGGTGAGCAAGGGTCTTTCTGCCAAGCCTCATCTCCTCAGAGGGAAAGGGCACTCTAGATAGAAACCCTGTGTCATTTCTTCCTGGGAAATGGTCACCTTTTATTACTGCTCAGCATAGAGCTGACTGTGAGAGAGGTGTCACATGGTGATTGTTTTAGAAGTTTCTAGAGGAGTCTTGATAGACTTGCCAATCTCTGTAACAAATCCAGCTGGAATTTTAATAAGGATTACATTAAATATATAGATTATTTTTTAAAGATTGTTGTCTCTCACAACATCAAGTCTTCTATACATGAGCATGGGCCTTTCCATTTATTTACATTTTAATTTCTTTCAACAATGTTTTCTAGTTTTCAGTATAAAATTTTGCACATCTTTTGTTAAATTGATGCCTATGTCTTGATGCCATTCTAAATGGAATTACTCTCCTAATTTTCTTTTTCTTTTCTTTTTTTTTTTTTTTTTTTGGTACTGGGAATTGGACCCAGGGTCTTGTGCATGCCAGGGGAGCACTCTCCTCTGAGCTCTGTCCCCAGCCCCTTCACTTCACGTTCCAAGTGGGCACAGCTGGCATGTATAAATGCTGGTTTTACTGTTAAAGAAAATAGCCACTCTGGAGGTAAGAGTGCCCGTCCCCATTCCTGATGATGTTGGACTTCTTCACCAAGAGAATGCAGCCCACAAATCCGGCCAAACCCTAGGAGTGGGGCTTCTCTGGGGAATTTGCAGGGGTGTCCAGTAGAGGTGGTTTTCTGTGGTATGGGTTTACAGAGAACCTTTTCCCAGGGTTTTTTTTTTTTTTTTTTTTTTTTCCATTCAATGAGGGAAGAATAAATGAGGGACAGAGGAAAAACTGCCTGAAAAAGTCCATGAATCTTCCAAATCTGATGGCTTCGCTGGAGGAGATGAGCACTTTCCTGGGAAGTCCCTTCAGGGGGACAGGTGAGGATGGGGCGTGACTTGGTCCCTCAGCATGCTTGCAGCCAGCTCACTATGTACTTCCAGGTGAGCTCTGTATGCCACACGTGCATATCTACAAACCCAGATGTCCATGTGATCATGCCTGACATCACTCTTCCCTTCTGTGTTAAACATTCTCATTGGTCCAGAGGTGCCGCAGTCTTGCTGGGCACAAATCACGAGCCACTCAAGCAGAAACAAACTTTATTTCCGAACTCTACCAGCACACTCCCCGGGAACTCTCCCAAACGCCATGCAGCTCCTCCAGGAACCACCAACCGGAAATCCCTCCTCCGGCACTTCCCCAACCAATGGGAACTCTTCAGAAATCCCCGTGAGAGCTCAACCAGAACTCAACGGGAACTCTGCGAGAACTCAAAAGTCATCATCTTAATGGCTCACTGGCGTCACCTCTCAACCACTACTTCTGGCAAAAATGCCATGCGTCATCCTGACTCGGTTGTGGCCCTCAACACAGAGGACTTGATTTCACTCCTCCTTATGGCTTTACCCTGTAGCATGAACCTTCCTCCCTGAACTTTATGGGAAATTGAAGGCCCAGGGAGATGGCAATATTCTGTGAGGAGGAAGGGCTCACAGCAGTAGGAACAGGTGTGGAGACCCTAGAGGCAGGAAAGGCTGGGTGCTTGCCAGGATTGAGGATGCTGACCTGAGCTCAAGACAGAGTCACGTAAGTTATGTCAGGAAGGTGGGAGCTCAAGCATGCAGGTTTCTCAGGGTGCTGAGAGGGCTCGGGACACTCCTTTAGGATCAGTGAGAAGGTACTCAAGATTTTTTACAATTGTATGCAGTTGAAATAGAAAATGTTCTGATAAACATAACAAAATATCAATACCATCAAACAAACAAACTAAAATGCATACAACACATCATTACCATTTTACTGTTTTTCTTGGGAGGGGCACCTCAAGTCAACTGTCCCTGAAAATCTCCACTCTGCACCACAGAACTGCTAACTACTGTCACTGTGCAGTGCCCTGGACCTGTAGATGCACCCATCCTGTGTAGACACACCTGCTGTGCCTTTGCCACCTCCTCCTCGCCCCCTTCCCTGGTAGTCAACTTGCTCCTCTGTTTCTGCATAGTCAGCTGTTCATAGACTCCAGATGTAAGCAAGATCATGTAGTATTTTGCTTTTCTGCATCTGGCTCATTTCACTGAAGACTTCCAGGCAAAGGAGAAGGATGCTCTGATTCCTGTTAAAAATAAATAAATCAGCAATGGAGCAGGTGGCAGGGGAGTGGCTGGAGACCTGGGTGTGGCTTCAGTAATCATGCTGGTGATCTGGGGCTGCTGTTCCTAGCAGGAGGCAGCAGAAGTTCCAACAGGGGAAGACCCCTCTCCAGGCGAGCCCCCGTGTGCCTGCTCAGGTCTCAACACCCTGGTTGGCAGGATGATGTCTGCAGGCTGGCATGCCCCGTGCATTAGGAACAAGGCACCCTGCTACTGGGTTCCCCTTTCCAGCATGCAGGATGCATGTGGCCCTGGGAAGACCCTGGGAAGAAGCTGTTCCTGCTGCATATGGAAAGTCTCGTCTCAGACAGACTTTTGGCAGCTGTTGTGACATATTGTTTGTCATTGTGTATCTTAAGAAAAAGCACCCCTTGTGACAGCCAGCAGTTTGTTGAAACAGCTGCCAAAACCTGGAGGCTAGTGTCCCTTGCTGAGGAGGAGAGTGTTCTTGCGCTTGCCCCTGGCTCTAGGACATGGGAGTGAGGCTGCTCAGAGTCTTCTAACCACAAAAGCAGGTCCCCGAACTGGATGTCCACTTTGCAAACCCTTTCAAACAGACCAGGGCTCCTTCATCCACAGAGGAAGCACAGACAGAAGAGGGAGTGGCAGCGAATGCATGTGTCCTGTTGCAGCAGGCTGGGCGGACACCAGGGACAGAGCTCGGACTTCCCAGAGTACTTCAGGACCACATACTTAGGCATCCCCAAATGGCTTCCATTCTCTCACATTCAACTCTTATTTAAACTGCTTGAAATATACAAATCTGCCGCAGTCTGGCTGGGCACAAATCATGAGCCACTAAAGCAGGAACAAACTTTATTTCTGAACTCCACCAGCACACTCCACACACGCTCCCCGGGAACTCTCCCAAATGCCACGCAGCTCCTCCAGGAACCACTAACCGGAAATTCCTCCTCTGGAAATCCCTCCTCCTGCACTTACCCAACCAATGGGAACTCTCCGGGAATCCCCACGAGAACTCCAAAGTAGCGCGAGAACTCCAAAGTAGCAGGCCGAGGCTGACAGTAAAGGTCTAATATACAACTGAATCAATCCAGCATCATTCTTAATGGCTTGTCTCTCAACCAATACTATTGGCAAAATGCCAGGGGCCATTCCATCTCTGCTGTGGCTCTCAGCACAAATCACCCAGGCCTTTAGTGGACTCCATTTTTAATGAGTAAAAGGGATCCTTTTTTACAGTCTGTCAAGTGTTAGAGGTTCACAGGAGAACTGTCCCTGGAAACTGCTAGTTCAGAGTGGTAGCTTTTAGCTTTTAGCATCGTTGAACTGCAGCACCAAGGTGGGTGTTCTGGCTTGAAATGCAGGATCCTGGGCCACCAGCATCTAGAGAATGATTTGGGGTCTGTGTGTGTCCTTGGACTTAGTGGTGGTATTTGAGTCCCAGATGAGTGTCCCATGGACCCCAGAACATGTCTGAGGGCCCTGGCAGCTCACAGTATTATTTGGTGTGCAATCTTCACTTTGCTCCCCTGTGGCTTGGAGGGAGTCCTAGGTAGACGATGGAGACAAGAAGCAAGTCCCCGTCTACAGCCTCCAATTCCACACCTTACCCTGAATGCCACTCTGTGTCTTGTTGTCTTTGTCTTCCAGCAACCTGACTTCTTTTCCCCAGAGTCTCCATAACAGTTCTTGTCCCTTTATGCTATGTATGAACACCCAGGTGTTCGAGTTTGGATATGAGGTGTCCCCAGAAAGCCTTGTGTGACACAATGCAGGAATGTCCAGAGGTGGATTGATTGTGAGAGCAGTAACCTAATCAGCAGATAAATTCACTTGAAGAATTAATCATTTGAAAGGACTAGTGCACTGGGTAGTAATGGGGGAGCAGGTTGGGTATGACTGGAGGAAGGAAGTAGGTCACTAGGGTGTCTGTTTTGTCTCCGGTGCCTGCCTCTGCCTCTCTCTTGCCTTCTTGCCCACCATGAACTGAGCAGCTCTCTCCACCACACCTTTCTGCCATGATGTTCTGCCTCACCTCAGATTTAGAGCCAGGGAGTCAGCCAACCATGGACTGAGAAGTTTGTAACCATGAGCCCAAAGCATTTCCTTCTGCAAATTGTTCTTGTTAGGTATTGTGGTCACAGAGGCCAAAAAGCTGACTAACATCAAGCTCATTTAAAGCACCATGTGACAGAATAGTCTATGCAAATTTCTTCCCAGATACAAAGAAGGAAAATAACGACCATAACCTTAGCACTGCACAGAGACTGGAGTCTGCCCATGGATATCTCCCCAGGCAGGAGGAGGGTTCTGCTGGAGTAAACCAGGCTCAGTAGGAAGGCAGCTCAAGGCCATGCAGTCCAGACTCCAGCCAGAGGTGTCAGCCCCACTCCTACCAGTGAGCTACAGCTCTGTGTGTGTCTGGACCTGCTGGGCTGCTGGGCACACTTGGGGATTTGGATGTAGCACAAGGAACCACATCTGAATGGCCCCTTCACATCATGGAGCCTGTAGTTTCAGATTTCAGTAGTTCACGGTTATAGCAGATGGCAGTCCAATGTCCTGTTCTGCCAGATCAGCAGTTTATGACACCTTTCAGTCAGACAGAGGCATCTCTAGAAAGGGTCCCTTTTCTCAAGTGCATAGAAGAGCTGTCACTGTCCACACTGGCACCGAACTGGGGGTGGAACCTTCTCTGGATTGGCCCAGAGTAGTAATTCATGCAGTAACAGCACCCGTCTGCTGAAGGACTGGGATGCCAGCAACTCTGCGGGGCTCTCTGGAGACAAGGAGAACAAAGCAATGAAGCACACAGTCCTTGAATTCCCCAGGGACAGGAAGACCAGATAACCACAGTCACCAGATAACACCTGGTCACTATGGGCCACAGGAGGTGAAGGAGAGTTCCATGTGTACATGGGTGGAGGGGCTGAGCACTGTGGGAGGCCTCTGAGGCAGAGAGAGGTGTGTGGTGGGAAGTCCTCTGGCTTCACAAGCTGCTTGTTAGGCATCTAAGCTGATTTCCAGCTTCTCAGACTTTTGAATCTGTGGCTGAAACCAGTGATACAGCATTTTGGCCTAGGCGAGAGGATGTTGTGTTTGCGCTCTCCCTGCTGCCCTAGGTCGTGATAAGACTCTTGAGATGCACTCTGATAAAGTTAGGGTGACATGCCCATCCATTGCTGAACCTGTGTTCTTTTAGCTTTAGAAAAAGAGGAAAAATCCCAAGAGATCACTAAAGCCCTATGGAGAAGGTACCATGGAGAAACAATGACCAGGAAGAGAAGGGCAGAGTCATGCCATCGCCTCTGCATCCAGCCCAGAATCCACCCTGCTTGAGTGGCGTTATGGTTCAGGAGGCAGGGGACAGGGCAGGTTCCCTCCTCGAGCTTAGTGATCTCTAACAGGAATGCCATGGGGCAGGTCCTCGGAGGGGATCAAAGAGACCAGGACTGGGAAGACACTGAGAATCCAGACAGGTCATTGACAGCAGACCCTGGTATAGGTGTCCTGCAGTCCTGTGCCAGCCCAGGACTCTAGGTCGTGAGGTGACCAGGGATGATTCACGGACTGGACAGTTATCAGATGATTGAGACTGCCTGTGACCAGTGTCCAGTGACCTCTTCTTCCTCTTCTTTTCGAGCAGTTTGGGGAGGGGTTTTCCTTCCTGGGACAGATGATTGCATGTACTGTCTGGAGTCTGTTTCTCATAGATACATACACATGGACATGCATCCCCCGACCCTCCTGCACCTGCCTACCTGTGTGTGTACACTCTCTCTCTCACAGACATGTACACATGGACACACATCCCCTGACCCTCCTGTGCCTGCCCAGTAAAACATCTTGTCTCTGGAATTGGCATCAGAAGCTGTCAGAAATTCTTGGATCTTTCAGGTGACCTGAGGTGTGCCTTTTGATCTCTCCTTCAGCTGTGTTCTGCCATCTGTACCTCAGTGGCCAGCCCTGTTCCATCTTCCCCTCAAGAGAGGTAATAGGTGAACCCAGAGCTTTAAAATCCATGTTTTCTGTATAACGTCTGTGATGTGGACAGAGCTAGACAGTCTGGCCTGAGGCAGATCAGACATTTGGAAGATAAACAAGATTTAAGAGGAAGGTTTTACAGAGGGATGTCATTAAGCTCTTTGAGTCTGGCCTAGGTGAGAAAGGGCATTGGCAGGTGGGGGATTCTGGTCTACAGAAGCCACTGAGATCTCATGGCCAATTTTGAGAGACTTGGGGAGGCAGACGTTTGTGACATGGGGAAAGGAAGATGCAAATACCACTCAACAGCCAGGGTGTGACATTCACAACACAGATGGAAGCCATTCATTCAACACAGTGTCTGGGAAACTGTCAGAAGGGTTGTGCTGTTCTTTTAATTTTCAAATTCATTTAGTTATTTACCCACTCACTTATTTTAGTAGCATATAAGTCCATTCCACCTTTCAGGGAGGTTGAAAGAAGGAAGAAAGCTTTAGTTATCCTTACAAAAAATGGGTCATTAGAAAAGCATCATTATGTCCAAAGGACTTTGTCATTAGAAAAACCTGGCCTAAAGTTCAAGGTATTATAGGCAGAAAATAAGCAATCCATTAATTACTTCATCCACTGATTTATCCACTTGAAAATTCATTCACTCATCAACCTATTCATCTCTGTATCCATTCATCCACCTATCTGTTCAGCCACTCATCCATCCACCCATCCATCCATTCACCCACCCATCCACCCATTTATCTACCCATCCATCCATCCATCCATCCATCCACCTACCACCCACCCATCCACCCATCCATCCATTTACCAATCCATCCATCCATCCACCCATCATCAATCCATCCATCCATTTACCAATCCATCTGTCCATCCACCCATCATCAATCCATCCATCCATTTACCAATCCATCTGTCCATCCACCCATCATCAATCCATCCATCCACCCACCCATCCATCTGCCCACCCATCCATCCACCCATACATGTACCCATCTATCCGTCCATCCTCCCATCCATCTTCCCTTTCATTCATCCCTCCATGCAAGCATCTGTCTTTCAGGTTTCAAGTGCTGCTCTCAGCTAAGCACTGCTGTAAGAGAAGAAGACACAACAGTTAAGCAAGAGAGGTTTGTACCCTCTTGTGTCTGCTCTAGAGAAGGCTGTAGAAAGTGAGTAAGGCTCCACATAAACAAAATATTTCACATAGTGATAAAACAATCTGATGAAAAAGAGAGAATAATGGCTTGCCACATGAGGTTAGATAGGTGGTCAGGCATAGCCCCTCTGAAAGTTGAGTAAATCAAGACCCAAATGAGAAAAATCCAGCCACACCATAACCTGCAATCTGGAGAGAGTTCAGGCTGTGCACACAGCCAGGGCAGATATCCTGCAGTGCTCACAGTCCTGGGGTGGGGTCAGGGGCAGTCCCACATGGCTCGGGCCCAGGCAGGAGGGCAGTCTGCAGGCAGTGAGGTGGGCAGGGGCAGATTGTGGCCCATCCTGTGGGCAGTGACCATGAACCTGTGTTCACTCAACAAAAGGAGCTTCCAGGCAGCGGCTCTGTGGAGAGCTCAAGGATTCCTTCCATTTCTTGTGGAAAAATTTGTGGCCCCGCAGGGAATGCAGTGTGCAGGAGGTGTGCCTGTGAGCATTGCTGTCACTGGTTAGGCCTGCAGCAGGCATTCTGGGGCTGGATCACCAGGTGAGATCACATTCCAGCTGCAAATACACACTGTTCTTATAAAAATCTGAGATGTTTCCACTTCCCATCCACCCTGGCTAGAACCAGGGGCACAGGCAGGTCTCTGCTGATAATGAGGACCACAAACATTCCGGAACCCTGGGTGCCGCAGTCTGGCTGGCAACAAAATCATGAGCCACTCAAGCAGGAACAAACTTTATTTCCAACACTCCTGAGAACACCACGTGTGAGGCCTTCTCCCGGGACACACCACACCAACAGGAAATCCCTCCTCTGCAAATCCCTCCTACTGCAGTTCCCCAACCAATGGGAACTCTCCAGGGGTCCCCATGAGAGCTTTAAAGTAGCAAGATGAGGCGGACAGCAGGGGTCTAATATCCAATTGAAAACACATCTTAACATAATCATTATCATCTCAATGGCTTGCTGGCATCACCTTTCAACCAAAAATGCCATGCATCATTCCTACTCCACTATGGCTCTTAGCATCTCCCCCCTCCTGTTTAATTAAGCACCAAGCCTGTGGCTTAGGGACCCTGCCTGGTAGTCTGTCCAATACTACATATGGTCCTTACCCATCATCAGATGAGCTCACCTCAAGGCACCAGCCTCCTGTCTTAGGTTGGTACCACTGCAATTGAAATATACCCCTCACTGACTACCAGTCCAGCATCCAGCCATACTTGTGCATAGGCCTAAGCACCAGTGGGGGGGGGTGAGGTTCTTTGCCTCACCTCTGTTGGCCCCCAAATTTGGCCTTGGTGCCAGTGGGGGGGTGAGGTTCTTTGCCTCACCTCTGTTGGCCCCCAAATTTTAGGCCATCACTAGCAGAAGGAAGGAGGATACAGAAATACAACAAAACTAAGCCAATTGACAGCTCCTTTGAAAAATTGTACCACCGGTGACACCATCAGCAAAGATACTCCAGCATTACCACAATTCGCTGCACCAACAGATAGTTCACAATGCATACAAGTGATACATAGTCCAGGCAAGTTCTGCAAGCAGTTCAAAGCAGAGGAATCTATCAATATGTCCATTTCCTCCCAAAGAAAATCAACTCCTTGATTGAGCATTACTTGTTGAGTTATTATTCATTGATGCATCAGTTTATACAGTTTACTTTGATAGCTATCGAAGAAGCTGTGGTTTGGTTTTATCTTTGTCTTCACTGGCACTGGGATGAAGATAGGAATTCTGACAAAGATGGCTAAAAAAAATATGTAACATTCCAACAGTTACTAAGAAAACAATTTTCTGAACAATTTACATTATCCTGAACAGAATTATTAAATATAATGTAAAGGAAAGGTGAAAGTAAACAAAGAGATCTGATAACCTCCTTATTTGTTCATATTTAAAACAATAGCTGTTTACCCAATTAAAATTAAACCATTTAAATCACGTGAATAATAAAAATATTTGGATCCATTTTTTCATGAGCACTCCTCATATATGATCTATGGACATAAGCACATACAGACATACAACACAAAACACAAGTGTGCACACATAACATACAACACATAAGACAATAGTAAAGGCCTTGTAGATTTACACAGGTGAAATCTCCATTGCAATGTTTAAAAACTCCACAGTCAAAAAATAAAACTGATCAGAAAAACATTAACCTAGGTCTGAATGAGCTCAAAAAATAAAATAGAACTTTATGATGTGGGAAAATGCAATAATAAAATAGATATTGAAAAAGACATCCTGGTTACCACCTGGGTTTAACTTTTTTTTGGATATCCCATCCTTTTTCCTGTAACTTGCATAATGGGTCTGAAGGTATTACCACAAGCAAGCCCCAAATTTTTTTTTTTACATTTGAAATAGGCTTTAATGGTGTTCATTATTCATTAGCGCCCAGGTGTGGGAGAACCACTGTTGCAGATCAAGAATAGCCAACCTGGAGCTCTGGATATCAGCTGTTATGGATTTGAGTCAAATCATCTTCTTTTTGGTCTGTAGAAATCGTTTTGGTTAGTCTCTCTGGAATCCAAATTGGCTGCTGTTCTCCCTGTGGAAACATACAAACAGAACCCCGACTCCAGACAATCACTGGTCAGGAACTTTCCATTGTCCTGTTAGAATATCCTTCCAAAGTACCTTAGGCTTATGTACATTTTTTGGACACAAATATCTTTCCGCAGCACTAAGCCCTGATGAATCCAAATTTTAAAAGTTTAGAGTAAAAAGGGTTATTTTACGTTTATCTTTGGGGGATATATACCCATTTCCAATTCCCTCTTTTTGTTTTAATAAGTACATTTTAATAGTTTGATGAGCTCTTTCAACTATGCCTTGTCCCTGTGGATTGTATGGGATTCCTCTTATATGAGTAATGCCAAATGATGAGCAAAATTGTTTAAAAGAGGTAGAAGTATAACCAGGACCATTATCTGTTTTTAACTGTTTTGGAACGCCCACAGTGGCAAAATTTTGTAAGCAATGAGCTATAATATCTTTAGTTTTTTCTCTGGCATGAGGGGAGCCCATCAAAAATCTGGAAGAAGTATCAACTGTAACATGCAAATATTTTAATTTTCCAAATTCTAGCAAGTGTGTGATGTCCATCTGCCAAATATGGTTAGGTATCAGTCCTCTAGGATTGACTCCAAGATTAACTTGTGGTAAAATGGTCACACAATTTTGACATTGTTTTATTATATGTCTTGCTTGTTCCTTAGTTATATTTTAAAACGCTTTTGTAAAATATTAGCATTGACATGGAACCTTTTATGAAAATTTATAGCTTCTTCTATTGTGGAGAAAATATGTATGTCATGTGTAGTTTTATCTGCTAAATCATTGCCCAAACTAAGGGCTCCAGGCAATCCTGTATGTGCCCTGATATGTCCTATAAAGAATGGATCTTTTCTGTCCCAGATTAGACTTTGTATAGTGGAAAACAAAGAGAAAAGAGTAGAGGAAAGGGAAATCCTACCAGCATCTTCAAGGGATACAATAGCATTAACTATATACTGACTATCAGAAAATAAGTTAAATACAGAATCTTTAAACATCACAAAAGCTTATAATACTGCATTAAGCTCTACCTTTTGAGCTGATTGTTTGGGTACTAAAAATGTAAAAGTTTGATCAGGGGTAACTACTGCTGCTGTACCATTATTTGACCCATCAGTGAATATATTTGGAGCATTCATGATAGGTGTTTTTCTTGTCATTTTTGGAAAAACTACAGGATGCGAAGACCAAAAAGACAACAAAGGATTAGATGGTAAGTGATTATCAAATGAAACATTAGATTTACACATGATTATTGCCCAAGTATTTAACTCATTAGCTAACTCATCAATTTGATCCATAGTATATGGAGTAATAATTTTATTGGGAGAAATCCCAAAGACTCCCTTTGCTGCTTTTACTCCTTTGAGTATTAATTGTCCTACAGCCTCAGGATACCTAGTAAGAATAGTGTTAGGAGAATAAGATAAATGTATTCACAATAATGGACTTTCTTGCCAAAATATTCCTGTAGGAATATTTTTTGTTGGTATTACAATAAATAATAAAGGCAAACATATCAATTCTATAAAAATGCATATTTTCCATATGTTTCAATAATTTTTAATGCCTTTCTTGCTTCAGGCGTTAACATGCAGGGTGAATTTGGATCTGATAGACCTTTTAGGATATCAAATAAAGGTCCCAACTCTCCTGCTGGTATGCCTAGATAAGGCCTTATCCAATTTATGTCTCCCAATAACTTTTGAAAGTCCTTAAGTGATTTGAGTTGATCTACTCGTATTTGAATTTTTGGTGGACGGACCATGGTTGAGGATAATAGAACTCCTAAATAATTAGTTGGAAGATTTAATTGTACTTTATCTATTGCTATCTCTAGATTATAATTTTTAATAAATTTGTAAGTGTGGCATAACATTCTAGCAATGTGTTTTTATCTTTATATGCTAATAATACATCATCCATATAGTGAAATATTTGTAGTTCAGGATTTTAATTTCTAAGTGGCTGGGTTATTTTGTTAACATAAATTTGACATATAGTTGGGCCCACCCCCAGAGTAGGTATCACCTTAGAAACTCAGGTGCTGGACCATGGGGGCAGGAGGACAGGGCACCTCCTTGAGGCTCTGAAGTTGGTATTTCAGATGCTGTGCAAGGAAGTCCTGCCCAGCTGTGCCCCACCATGGCAGCTGTGATGGATGAGGACATGTGGGCTCATCCTGAGCAGATCCAAGGATTAGCAAGTGAGAGGGTGTTTGGCAAGAAGAATGATAGGACAGAGAGGCACGTGTGTTTGTAGGAGGGTCCTTTATTGCAGGAGAGGGTGAGTGCTCCGGGAAGAAGAGACAGTGGGTGACTCGGGTGCTCAGGACTTGCTGGGATCACTCTTAATACACTGTGCAACTTTGTCTAAGCCAGGGGACCTCTTTGAACCTTGGTGTCTTCATCTGGTAAATGACAGTACCCCTTCCTTGCCTGCCTCCTAGGGTTGTTATGGCTCCCATAGGTGGGAGGTGTGCTATATTGGGAGAAGGAGGCAGATTCTTACAGGACCTGGGTGGTGGGCAGAAGCACACTTATTTCAAAATGAGTCATAGCCGCTGATGCATGGAAGTAGCTGGTTTGCAGCCACAGCAAATCCAGGGAAGTGTTCCTGCCTGAAAATGAAACTGAGTTTCTAAATGAAGCACCCATGTAAATTAGGCAGAACTGAACTGCTGCCAGTGCTTATTGAAGGTTTCCCTGTGTCTCCTGCAAATTGGACGAAATGCTGATGTGTTCAATTCCTTTGACACTTAGAGTCATTGATGGTGCAGAGCTGGGAGGAAGCTTTGGTTGATTCCAGCCCTGACACCCTCTGGCTCTCTGTCGTTAGGCACGAGACTCAGCAGCTCTGATTTTTGGCATTGTCACATGTGAAATGTAGCCGTGGGCTCTATGGTAGAATCAGAGACACAGGGAGGTAGGGTCCCTGGGAGGCCTGTGAGTAGGAGAGGATGTTTGAGTGGCAGGGGTTGGGACACTCATCCTAATGGGGTCACTTGTGTCTCATGCCAGTCTTGAACTGATCCAAGGGCTGGGAAAATCCCAGGGAGCGATTGTTTTGGGTTGGTCCCACACTGAACCTAGGGCGCTGGTCAGCAGTGGGCAAGTCTTCAGGCTGAAGGACTCAGACAGACAGGCTTAGGTGGCCTGGTCGTGTTCATCTGGGTGTGGACAGTCTCCCTATGCTGAAATAATGACACCCTGCTTTCTTGCTGTCTTTGGGGTTTATGACCTTCAAAATTTGGTTCCAGCTTCTATGGTGACAAATGAATGTGTAGATTGGACCTTGTGAGTGCCTGATAGAGCCCAGGACCATGCAGTCTGAGGAGTGGGGATGATTCCTTGGTCTCTTTTCTGGAGTCCTCACTTGATCTCCTCAGCACAGGAAACAGCTCCTGCAGGTGAAGTGCCCCAGGGCCGGGCATCTTTCCTTCCTGCCTCACAGCAGGTGAGCTGCACCCAGATGCCCCCGCTACCTCTGAGTCTCCCCTGCAAATAGAATCTAGAGTTTATGTCTGTGAGCTTCAATTTCTCATATTAGGGAAAAATAAAACCCCGTAATATGTATTTTAAATGGAATTAATGGACAAGAAATTGCCAAATGGAATTTGCTGACCTGCTGCCATTTAACCACAGATATTCTTGTTTTCCTTCTTTCTAGAGTTCAGCAGAGTTAATATTGCTGTTATTGAATGCCATATAGTAATCCTCTGGATATGGTGCTGAGAGGTGTCATCAGAAAGGGGACCCCAACTGGAGATTCTTTTCCTGCCTGAGTCCCACAGGTGGCATGCATCCAAGCAGGGCGCTGACTGGCAGCCTGTGAGAAAAGAGGGTCATTCTGTCGGAAACGCCAGGCAGGCCCCATCACTGGGACAGGTCTTTTGGACAGCAAAGTTGATCCGTTAAGAGAGCCATGAACAAAGCTACAGCATTTCAACTAGGCAGAGGAGAGACATTTTTGAGATTGCTGTGCAGCCTCAGAGGACTGCATGTTTTGGAATTGCTAAGAGTAAATTTTAAATGATTTCCCAAAACTGATGAGCATGTGGGCTGATGGCTGCATTGCTTCACTGTTTATCACTCCACATTGTCAACCCACATCTGCATGTTTCATTCTGTTCCACGAACATCTACAATTATTATTTGTCAATGAAAACTTTAAAAAGTAAAAACAGGTTACCTGAGTATGAATGCCATTGAATATCAGGAGGCACAGAGGATGGGAACGCCCTGCAGTGCAGGAACTCATCATAATACAAGTAAGCAAACTGTTTCTCCAAACTAGTGAGGTCTTTATTAAAGGGTGGGTGAGGTTGAAGCTGTTCTTAATAAAGCTGGGGCCATGGAATTTGTTCTGTGTTTTCCTGCCAAGCTGAGAGTCACGGCTGGCCCTTCTTGCCTTGCTTTATGAGCAGGGGAGGACAGTCCACCTGTGTGGACGATGGTGATACAACAAGAAAGTTGAATGTCTCACATTGTGGAGGAAACACCTTTGAAGCCACCAGTTTCATTTTTGGGTCCTGAAATGCTCCATGCGTGTCGGGATGCAGAGTTATTACTTGCTAAGTTGTTATAATAACTGAACAAAGCACCTAGTTCATTTTTAAGCTGAATGGCTGGGTTTATCAGTGGATGAATCTTTTGAGTCCTTCCTAAGACCTCATGGTACCTCCTTTGCAAGTCGCAGCATGAGGCAGGAGCCAGAGAAAGGACATCACCATCAGAGGCTCTTCCTGAGCCTTGCTGAGCCTCCTCAGCCTTCTCTGACATGAGTAGTCACATAAGTAGGTAGGGAAAACCAGAAAAGCATCATCTCTTTTTTTTCTGTCATATTGATCCATAAATAAATTAACCCTGTTTTAATTATGTTCACACTTCTATGGAAATTTTACCCCAAAGAAGTCCTGCTGAGGTGAGCTCTACTTCCTGGGGCTTGGGGTGGATCATTGCAGGCCCAGTTCAAAGGACCCAGGGAGGCCTCCAAAAGTCTCTTTCCCAGCTGGTGTCCCCATTCCTTGTACCCTAAACACACCCACACTTGGCAAGACCACCCAGGTCAACTGAGGGGAGCTCCTGATAGTGTGGAGCTTGCTAATTACCTCACACACCCTCCTGATTGAGGCCTCTTTTAGCAATGCAAAATTAAATCACACTCTCCTGTGCACAAGGGGAGCTCTCAGTGCCGCAGAGGCAGCCATGTGAGCTGTTGTATGGACCCCTAGTGTGGGCACATCCCTGAGGAAGCCTCTCATCTGTGGGGGCAAAGCAGCGATGGCCCCAGATTGGGGCCTGATGAGCACAGCCTGGAGGGGTGGGAGCAGGAGCAGGGCTGAGGCCAGCAGCTCCTGTGAGGCCCAGCGGCTCCGCCCTGGCTGCCTGGGCTTCAGCCCACACAGCCATGCGGTGGACAGTCAGACTGCTGCACTTTTTATCTGTTACGTTTTTTTGTTTGTTTGTTTGTTTGTTTGAATGTGAAATCTACTTTCTTAACTAATTTTAAGTGCCATTGACTATAATGTCCTCATTTTATCACAGGTTCCAGAGCTTTCTTCCCTTGCCTGGCTAAAACTTTCCACCACCTGATTCTGAGGCACCCTCCTCCCCCTTGGGCCCTGGTAGCTTGCATTCCAGCCTGTTTCCATGACTGCTGCTTTACTCAGCTCACTTTAAGTTGTGCAGGATCTGCACAACTCCGACTAGACTGATAGTATGATGTCCTTGAGGTTTATCCCTCCTGTTGTGTATGGAAGAATTGTTCCCTTTTTTAAGACTGGCTAGTACTGTATGGTATGCATGTGCCACATTTTCTTTATCATTCATCTGCAGCGGATACCAGGTTGTCTCCATCTTTTGACTACAGCAAGGAACCTGGAAGCGTAGCCATCTCTTTACATCCTCATCTGGGAGAAATAACCCGTAAGTGACATTGTTGGCTTATTTGCTGGCTCTCTTGAGTTTTCAGGAGAGCTCCTATGCTGTCTCCTGCAGTGGCTCACTATCCTATAGCCTACCGACAGTGGGCAAGGGTTCCATTTTCACCATATCTTTACAAAATTGCAACACCATATATAAACCTTCAAAGGCCCCTAGCGTCTCTCTCCCAACCTGTGCCCATGTAATCTAGAAAACCCTTTATATTTTTATTATTTATTTCTTTATTTGATTTTTTTTTTTACCCAGGGATTGAACACAGGGGCACTGGACCACTGAGCCACATCCCCAGCTCTATTTTGTATTATATTTAGAGACAGGGTTTCACTGAGTTTCTAAATGCCAAGTCATTGCTGAGGCTTGCTTTGAACTCAATCCTCCTGACTCAGCCTCCCCAGCCGCTGGGATTACAGGTGTGCGCGATGGCACCCAGCCCTTTATATTTACATATATTTAAAATATCCCTTTCTGGTTTTGCTGTGCATTTTCTTCATCATTCAGGACCCTGAACATCTTCCCATGTCTTCCTTAGAGATATGTCTACTTAGGTCTTTTGCCTCATTCCTAAGTCACTAGTTTTTCTTGCTACTGAAAACCAGTCTGAACTGCTCGCCAAGGGTCTCATTGTCAGTAAGGTCACCAGAGCTTCATGACAACCGTACAGGAGGGTTAATTCATATTCCAGCATCACCGTTGCTGCCTTAGATTCAAACCATCTTACAGATTTCCTCCAGAGTGTTTACCTCAGCTGTGCTGGTTGATCTGAGTTGAGCTGTAATTAAACAGCAGTGCTTTGCTTGCTAGCTCTGCAGGCACTCGATGTTACATTAAATTTTAATTCAGCCTGGACTGGATAAGAAGACTCTTCCAGATGACAAGGTGTGGTGAGCCGTTCCTATAGACCGTGGCCGCCATTAGAAGATGGCGCCGGCTTCCACTGTGGCCTGTGATAAACAACTCCTTTTATGGAGAATTGGCGCTCAATCCCTTACCACCCTATGAGAAAGATCCACATGGCAGCTTGGGATTGGTATGCGGGAGGCTTTATTAGGCTGGGCTTGGGCGCTTGGCGGGGGGTCGCTAGAAGATGATACATGAATCAAGGCCTGAATAAACTGCTGAAAGAAGAATCCTGTGTAGTGTTTTCCCTTGCCGGCGAGGGGTCGCGACAACTGGTGGCCCGGACGGGGAATTATATTCCTCGAACCCAGGATCCAGAACTTTCAGCAGTCAGGGTGGTGCACCGGTAAGTTCCCAGGTAAAGTGGGAATCCGCAAGCAAATAGCGGGGTGCTCTCTCTGTAAATAGAGAGAGAGCGGGAAAAAGGGACGCTCCCCTGTAAAAGGAAGAGAGCGGGGAATTCATAAAACGGAACGCTCCCCTGTAAAAGGAAGAGAGCGGGGATTTTTGTACTTTCACTTTCTTTATAGCTCTAAAAACATTATGGGCGCTACTTCTTCAAGCCCAATTTTGTTGGCCCTAGATGGGTTGCTACGTTCAAAAGGACTCAAAGTAAAGCAGAGCACTTTGCAGATGTTTTTGAGAGAAGCTGCTGGGGCCGCGGCCGCGGTAGGGCATGAGGATGGCGGTGGGCTCAGACAAGATGCAGCCGCCGTGCGAGAACCCGGCCCTGGCCGCAGCGGTGGTGGCGGCGGACAGCGCTCTGCACCGCAGTCCCAGCACCCGCGAGCCGGAGCGCGAGCAGCCGCCGGCGTCGCTGCGGCCGCGGCTGAAGGACCTGCCTGCACTGCTGCGGAGCGGGCTCACACTGCAGAGAAAGCGGAGCGCCGCCGGGGGCCGGGACCGGACGGAGCCGGTGTGGGTTCCAGAACGCCTGACAAGAAGAGTCCCGACAAATACATCTGAGCTTAATATTACCACTCTGGCCATTACTTCTCAGGTGTTAATTCCGTTGCCTCCTTCTAATGAGACCTCTAATGCCACTCATTTTAAGGCTTCTCCTTATTGCACCCCTGAGTATGGCTTCCCTCCAATATTCACGCCTTGCCAAGATCATTCTTGGGAGAAACATCAGGTCGCTAAAGGTTTCTCTCTTTCCCCCTCTCTCAAAAGATATTTGTATAATTCTTCCAGCAATGCTTCCTCTATAGGAGCAGGTTGGTCTTGGTTTCAATGGTTGATTTCCAATGAAAAGGGGGCCACAGCTGATATTTCCGCTTTGGCTCAATTACGAGGAGTCCAAAGTTGGCTGTTTAATGTTTCTGGTAGTACCCAAGACTCGGAGCGAGGTAGGAGGCTTAAAATTTTTGCAAATAATTCACAATTATCTAATGCTACATTACCCTCCGCACCAGTCTGTCTCCAATCTCCGTTTCTGTTTCTTTTGGCTAATGATACATCACAGGGGATGCTTAATTGTTCTAATGTTACCTGTTATTTGTCTGAGTGTTGGAATGGCTCCTGGACTACGGTAATGGTTATGAAGATTCCAACCTTTGTCCCAATCCCAGTTACTGCAGATCCAGAATCCTTTCCTATTGTTGAATTGATTAGAACCTGTAGAGATTTTTGAATTACGGCAGCTATAGTGACAGCTGTGGCGGTATCTGCTGCTGCAGAAGTTACAGCTGGAGTAGCCATGGCCAGCCAAGTACAAACTGCTGCCACTATTAATCAGGTTATTCAACAAACATCCACTGTACTTGAATCCCAAAGTAAAATTAATCAACACATTTTATCTGGGATTTTGGCTGCTAATCAAAGGATAGATCTGCTTCAAGCTCAAGTTGAGGAATTGTCTGACCTAGTACATTTGGGTTGTATTGATCAACGTGCACATTTATGTATAACCTCTGTCAGATTTAATGATTCCAAAAATGCCTCCCGCATCATCGGGGAATATCTATCCGGAACCTGGTCCATGGAAGCAGAAAACTTGATCCAGTCTCAACTAACTCAGATTGCTGTTTTGAATAGTACCCGTGTCGAACCAGTGACTTTGGGTCAATTCACCAGTTGGCTGTCCTCTGCCTTTTCCTTTTTTAAGGAATGGGTGGGAGTGGGCATTTGGGGGGCAATGTGTTGCTTCGGTGTTGTACTTTGTTTGTGGCTTCTCTGTCGCCTTAAAGCTCGCCATGCGCAAGAGAAAGCTATGATTGTACAGGCTCTTGTGGCCTTAGAGAATGGCATTTCTCCACAAATCTGGCTTGTACATCTTAAACAGTGATTTCTGGGCATGGCCATTGCACCCCAAGTTAGTTTCACATTGCACTGGGATTGGCATGTCCTCTTCTTTATGCTCTCCCGGTACTGAATAGCCCTTGCACTCTGCAGGTCTTGTTACCATTGCACGCAGATGGGTTTCAGGACTGGTCTTTCTTCTCGGCTACAGACTCTTTACCTTCCTCTGGGGCTTAGGGATTGTGTTGCCAACTTAAATTTTGTCATCATTACCAGGCTACCTGTGTTATCCTACTTCTCACTGTCGTCACGATGCAGGATGCGAGGCAAGGCACTGCACTTGAGTGATCCCTCAACGGACCTCAAGGAAAGCATGTCCTATTGCATGCGGGTTTGACGTCCACGCCCCGCCCTACGAAAAAAGGCGTTGGCTGATATGGGACCAGGTCTAAGGAAGGGCCCTCCTTAGGACTGAACCATACATTGCATCCACTTCTGCACAGTGGGATAGGACCTCTACTTTCGCCTGCATTGTTTTATAAAACAGAAGGGGGAACTGTGGTGAGCCGTTCCTATAGACCGTGGCCGCCATTAGAAGATGGCGCCGGCTTCCACTGTGGCCTGTGATAAACAACTCCTTTTATGGAGAATTGGCGCTCAATCCCTTACCACCCTATGAGAAAGATCCACGTGGCAGCTTGGGATTGGTATGCGGGAGGCTTTATTAGGCTGGGCTTGGGCGCTCGGCGGGGGGTCGCTAGAAGATGATACATGAATCAAGGCCTGAATAAACTGCTGAAAGAAGAATCCTGTGTCGTGTTTTCCCTTGCCGGCAAGGGGTCTCGACAACAAGGGAACACTTTAGCGGGGGGAGGAGGTGCAGGCGAAATTAAGCAGAGGTTCTCTGAAATGCTCTCATGGCTTCCTCCATGGGAGTGATTGGGGGTAAGTGCTCAGAATCACCCCTTAATGTTGCAGCCCCCTTGAGAGGACAGCAGGGCCTGGGAGAGTGGGGTGTAGAGCAGGAGAGAAAAGACTCTAAGCTTTACTTTTTCAAGTTTTTGCCTTCTCTCTCTCTCTGTCTCCCTCTGTTCTTCTAGACATGCAATTGCACGTGCATGTTAAGAGAGCTGTGGCTCCTGTGTGCTCCCTCCTCCTTCTCCTCTGCCTTACCAACACCTGTAAGTCCCGGCTCCCTTCTGTTCTAGTTTGAATAGTTTCTACTGACATGTCTGTATTCACTCAAATTTTCTTTTTTCTTGTCTAATGGGCTGCTAATCCCACATGTTTTTTTCTAGTTTTCATTCCTAGAAGTTTGATGTCATGATATCCTGTTGCCTACATCTGTGTCAGTTCTCAGTTTATTGCTAGTGATGGAGTTTCCTCCTCTTTAGGGGGGTGGTAATTCCTTTCTTTTTCATATGTCTGATAATTTCTAATTGGATGTAGAACATTGTAGATTCACCTTGTGTTAGATATTTTTGGATTCCTATAAATAGTCTTATGTGCCACAGTCTGGCTGGGCACAAAATCACGAGCCACTCAAGCAGGAACAAACTTTATATTTGAAACTGCTGCCAATGCCCGGAATTCCCTCCTACTGCACTTCCCCAACCAATGGGAACTCTCCAGGAGTCCTGTAGCAGGCCGAGGCGGACAGCAGGAGTCCAATATCCATATGAATGCAGATCTTAACATAATCATATCATCTCAATGGATTGCTGGCGGCCCCTTTCAACCAAAAATGCCATGCATCATATTACTTGGCTATGGCTCTTAGCATCTCCCCAATTCTGTTTAATTAAGCAACAAGCAATGTGGCTAGGGACTGTGCCTGTTAGGTTGTCCAATTCAACATATGGTCCTTACCCATCATCGGATGAACTGACCTCTAGGCATCAGCCTCCTGTCTTACGTTGATACCACTGCAATTGGATCATACCCGTCACTGACTACCGCTCCAGCATTTAGCCATACTTTTGGATAGGCCTATGCACCAGTGGGGGGGGTGAGGTTCTTTGCCTCACCTCTGTTGGCCCCCAAATTTAGACCATCACTAGTAGAAGGGAGGAGGATACAGAAATGCCACAACACCAAGCCAATTGATGGCTCCTTAGGAAAAATTGCATCACTGGTGACACATCAGCAAAGATATGCCAGCACTACCATAATTCGCTGCATCAACAGATAGATCACAATGCATACAAGTGATACATAGTCCAGGCAAGTTCTGCAAGCAGTTCAAAGTGGAGGAATCTATCAATATGTCCATTTCCTCCCAAAATAAATAGACTCCTTGAATGAGCATTACTTGTTGAGTTATTATTCATTGATGCATCAGTTTATAAAGTTTGTTGTGATAACTATCGAAGAAGCTGTAGTTTGGTTTCATCTTTGTCTTCACCGGCACTGGGATGAAGATAGGAATTCTGACAATGATGCTAAAAAAAAAAAAAAATATGTAACATTCCAACAGGTACTAAGAAAACAATTTTTTGAACAATTTACATTATCTTGAACAGAATTATTAAATATAATGAAAAATATGTGAAAGTAAACAAACAGATCTGTTAACCTACTTATTTGTTCACATATTAAAACAATCCTCAACAGCTGTTTACCCAATTTAAATTAAACCATTAAAATCACGTGAATAATAAAAAAAAAAAATTGGATCCATTTATTCATGAGCGCTCCACATATATGATATATGGACATACACACATACAGACATACAACACAAAACACAAGTGTGCACACATAACATACAACACATAAGACAATAGTAAAGGCCTTGTAGCTTTACATAGGTGAAATCTTCATTGCAATGTTTCAAAACTCCACAGTCAAAAAATAAAACTGATCAGAAAAACATTAACTTAGGTCTGTATGAGCTCAAAAATAAAATAGAACTTTATGATGTGGGAAAAAGCAATAATAAAATAGATATTGAAAAAAGCATCCTGGTTAATCACTGTCACAGATGTAAGAATAGCCAAGCTGGAGCTCTGTATATCAGCTGTTATGGATTTGAGTCAAATCATCTTCTTTTTGGTCTGTAGAAATTGTTTTGGTTAGTCTCTCTGGAATCCAAATCGGCTGCTGTTCTACCTGTGGAAACACACAAACAGAACCCCGACTCCAGACAATCACTGGGTCAGGACCTTTCCATTGTCCTGTTAGAATATCCTTCCAAAGTACCTTAGGCTTATGTACATTTTTTGGATACAAATGTCTTTCCGCAGCACTAAGCCCTGATGAATGCAAATTTAAAGAGTTTACAGTAAAAAGGGTTATTTTAAGTTTATCTTTGGGGAATATATACCCCTTTCCGATTCCCTCCTTTTGTTTTAATAAGTACATTTTAATAGTTTGATGAGCTCTTTCAACTATGCCTTGTCCCTGTGGATTGTATGGAATACCTGTTATGTGAGTAATGTCAAATGATGAGCAAAATTGTTTAAAAGAGTTAGAGGTATAGCCAGGACCATTATCTGTTTTTAACTGTTTTGGAACGCCCACAGTGGCAAAATTTTGTAAGCAATGAGCTATAATATCTTTAGTTTTTTTCTCCTGCATGAAGGGAGCCCATCAAAAATCTGGAAGAAGTATCAACTGTAACATGCAAATCTTTAATTTTTCAATTTCTGGCAAGTGTGTGACGTCCATCTGCCAAATATGATTAGGTATCAATCCTCTAGGATTGACTCTAAGATTAACTTGTGGTAAAAAGGTCACACATTTTTGACATTGTTTTATTATTTGTCTAGCTTGTTCCTTAGTTATTTTAAAATGCTTTTGTAAAGTATTAGCATTGACATGGAACCTTTTATGAAAATTTATAGCTTCTTCTATTGTGGAGAAAATATGTATGTCATGTGTAGATTTATCTGCTAAATCATTGCCCAAACTAAGGGCTACAGGCAATCCTGTATGTGCCCTGATATGTCCTATAAAGAATGGATCTTTTCTGTCCCAGATTAGACTTTGTATAGTGGAAAACAAAGAGAAAAGAGTAGAGGAAAGGGAAATCCTACCAGCATCTTCAAGGGATACAATAGCATTAACTATATACTGACTATCAGAAAATAAATTAAATACAGAATCTTTAAATATCACAAAAGCTTGTAATACTGCATTAAGCTCTACCTTTTGAGCTGATTGTTTGGGTACTAAAAATGTAAAAGTTTGATCAGGGGTTACTACTGCTGCTGTACCATTATTTGACCCATCAGTGAATATATTTGGAGCATTCATGATAGGTGTTTTTCTTGTCATTTTTGGAAAAACTACAGGATGCGAAGACCAAAAAGACAACAAAGGATTAGATGGTGATTATCAAATGAAACATTAGATTTACATATGATTATTGCCCAAGTATTTAACTCATTAGCTAACTCATCAATTTGATCCATAGTATATGGAGTAATAATTTTATTGGGAGAAATCCCAAACACTCCCTTTGCTGCTCTTATTCCTTTGAGTATTAATTGTCCTACAGCCTCAGGATACCTAGTAAGAATAGTGTTAGGAGAATAAGATAAATGTATCCACAATAATGGACCTTCTTGCCAAAATACTCCTATAGGAATATTTTTTGTTGGTATTACAATAAATAATAAAGGCAAACTTATATCAATTCTATCCAAATGCATATTTTCCATATATATTTCAATGATTTTTAATGCCTTTCTTGCTTCAGGCGGGGTGAATTTGGATCTGATGGACCTTTTAGGATATCAAATAAAGGTCCTAACTCTCCTGTTGGTATGCCTAGATAAGGCCTTATCCAATTTATGTCTCCCAATAACTTTTGAAAGTCCTTAAGTGATTTGAGTTGATCTACTCGTATTTGAATTTTTGGTGGATGGACCATGGTTGAGGATAATAGAACTCCTAAATAATTAATTGGAAGATTTAATTGTACTTTATCTATTGCTATCTCTAGGTTATAAATTTTTAATAAATTTGTAAGTGTGGCATAACATTCTAGCAATGTGTTTTTATCTTTATGTGCCAATAATACATCATCTATATAGTGAAATATTTGTAGTTCAGGATTTTGATTTCTAAGTGGCTGGATTGCTTTGTTAACATAAATGTGACACATAGTTGGACTATTAGCCATCCCTTGAGGGAGTACTTTCCATTCATATCTCTGATCAGGACCTTCATGATTTAGTGCAGGGATAGTAAATGCAAAACGTCGACTATCCTCGGGATGAATTGGAATTGAAAAAAAAAAAAACAATCTTTAATATCTATAGCTAAAACATACCAGGTTTTTGGCAAAGCAGACAATTGGGGAATCCCTGACTGAGCAGATCCTATAATAGCCATCTCATTATTAATGGCTCTTAAACCTTGCAATAATCTCCATTTACCAGATTTCTTTTAATGACAAAAATGGGAGTATTATGGGGAGATATGGAAGGTTGTATATTTCCCTCTGCTAGTTGTTGTTTGACCAGGTCATGGGCTACTTGTATCTTTTCTTTAGTCAGGGGCTACTGAGGAACCCATACTGGTCTTTCTGATTTCCAAGTAATTTTTATTGTCTCAGTGGCCCTTTCTGAAAACCCAATCCATGTCTATTTATTCCTTGATCTATTTGAATTGGTGATGTTATACCTTGTTTTTGTTCTCTTAATCTTTTTTCTTTCCTAAAGCCTTGTCTAGCCCTAGTAGTGAGCGCGTTAGGATTGATGTTATTTGTTAATGTCAAACCTAATTGATCGAGGACATCTTGTCCCCATAAATTTATAGGAAGATGATCCAATACATATGGCTGTATAGTTCCTTCACATCCTTCAGGATCCTTCCAATCTAATACCATTGCACTTCTATGACGATTAGTTGCCACTCCTAGGCCTCAAAGAGTTTGAGTGGCTTGTTGTAATGGCCAATGTTTTGGCCATTCTTGTCGAGATATGATGCTAAGGTCAGCTCCTGTGTCCAGTAGTCCATTAAATTCATGCCCTTGAATATTTAGTTTTAGCATTGGGTGAGAATCTAAGTTTAAAGACAGCATAGCCCAATCCATACCTGTGGAGCCTAATCCCCTGGAACCTCTTTCTACAGTATGACTGGAAATTTTATCATGCAGGCTGGGTATTATTAATAACTGTGCTATTATTAATAACTGTGCTATTCTATCTCCTGGTGAAATTACTGATATACCTTTTGGAGAACTAGCTATAATTTTTATTTCATCTTCATAATTGGGATCAATTACCCCAGGACTTATCATAAGTCCTTTTAGTGTAGAAGAACTGCGTCCCAATAATAAGCCTACTGTTCCTTGGGGAAGAGGTCCTTTTACTCCTGTGGGAATGATTTGAACTCCCATCTCTGGAGTGAGTACTGCTCTGGCGGAGGTGCAGATGTCCAACCCTGCGCTCCCTCTAGTTTGTCTGATGAGGGATTTAATGGATAACGTGTCCTGGGCCCTACCCTGATGGTGTTGCTGGGTTCCTCCATTGCCCCATATATTTGTGGTTGTGGGTCCCGGAGCATTGGGCCCCCAGTCTGTTTTTTGGCAATGGAGCCTGATGCCTTTCTCCACGATATCATGGGTAAACACTTGGTCCTTGTCCATTTTTTGATAACAGAATACCCTCTATGGTGGTTTGAGAATGGCATTCATTAGCCCAATATCTCCCTCTATGGCATCATGGGCAAATACCTGGTATTCTATTCCTGTGATACCTAGCTTTGTTAAATCCTCCTCCTATGGGGCAACTCCTTTTAAAATGTCCTGTTTGTTCACAATTGTAGCATGTTTTTGGCCTGGCATCTAAAGCCTGTTGTACTGCAGCTGCCAAGATTTGCCCTTGTTCATTAATGTCTCTACATAATATATGTGTTTAAATCTTCATGTCTCCATGGTCTAATGACCTCTATGCAGCAATGATTTGCTTGGTCATAAGCCAGTTGTTTAATAAATGGCATTGCTTGTTCTGTATCCCCCAAAATTCTGGAAGCTGTTTGAATAAGCCTATTTACAAATTCAGCGTAAGGTTCATTAGTTCCTTGTATTACCTTAGATAATTGTCCTTGTAAATCTCCATGCCCCTGTAAAGTTTTCCATGCCCTAACCACATCTACAGCAATTTGTGCGTATATGCCAGGATCATATTCAATTTGTTGCCGTTGACCCTCATAAGGTCCTTTTCCTTACAACATATCTAGATTTCTTTGGGGGTAACTGGCTGCTGCATTTCGCCTAGCTGTCTCCATGCAAAATTCCTCATTGGCAACCTTCCATAACAAATATTGTCCTCCATCGACACATGTTAGCCCAATCTGCTGGCGTCATGTCCAAGTTGGTAATGATTCGACCATGCTCACAGTGAAGGGTGCTTGCAGGCCATAGGTTGTTACAGCCTCCTTTAATTGCTTCACTGTTTTGAAATCTAAAGCACAGTGAATTCGTTGCCCTCCTGCCTGCTCAAGTACAGGGCATGCTAATCTTTGAGGTCCTGCCTCAGGATTCCGTCCATCAACTACGGGGGTTGAGGGCCACTCAGCTGTAGATGGAGCTGTTGGTTGAATTACGCCCTCTGGTGATAGAACAGAGTTAGTAGCCGACTCCTGTTGTAGCTCCCGCCCCCCATGGTTGTTTGTCCTTTAAGCTTTCTTCCTTTAAATTTTCCTCTGTCTGACTAGCTCAAGAGACCTTCTCTTTTGCTTGACCTAACATGTTTTCTACCATAGTCTGGACCTCTAACAATTTACTTAACAGTCTTTCGGTTTCTTTTTTACTAATTTCTAATCTACTATAAAGGTAACGCAACCCAATAAGATAACATAAAACAAAACCGAAACAGAATGAAACAAAAACGGAACAAAAAATCGTTGTATCAATTTTCTCTTTCTCAGGGCCGAAAAACTTCAAACCTTGAGCCAACCATTTTTCCCAGTTTGCCTGAGAAAGTTCTAGGGATAGGCAGCTTGAAACAAAAACAAAATAAATCAAAACAAGAACACATTGTTTTTTGAAATGGTCACCCATTCTCTCTCCTTCCCTCAGGGGCGAGCAATTTTACTCACCTCCAAGCTTCAGGCGTCCCCCGCACGAGCCACCAATTGCTGCAGTCTGGCTGGGCACAAAATCACGAGCCACTCAAGCAGGAACAAACTTTATTTTTGAAACTGCCACCAATGCCCCGTACGCTCCCGGGAAAATTGCCGATCAACACACATGTGGCGTTCCCACCCCCCCCCACCCCAACAGGAAGTCCCTCCTATGGTATTCCCTCCTACCGCACTTCCCCAACCAATGGGAACTCTCCAGGAGTCCTGTAGCAAGCCGAGGTGGACAGTAGGAGTCCAATATCCATATGAATGCAGATCTTAACATAATCATATCATCTCAATGGCTTGCTGGCGGCACCTTTTAACCAAAAATGCCATGCATCATATTACTTGGCTATGGTTCTTAGCACTTATGATTTGTTCTGGGGCAAGGTTAATTTACAAGGGGAAAAGTTGACCATTTTGGATCTTGTCTTATACATTTTTGAGGCAAAGGCAGCTCTCCATCTAAGGATAATTATTCCCTGCTAGTAAGGCGATTCTCTTCCGAGTATTTTACCAGATGCCCTGAAAAACATGAACTTGAAACTTGGAGTTTGTGATAATTAATGCAGCTTTTCTATATTGACTGGAAACTTCTAGGGGGCAAAACCTAATATTTGTATTTTTCTGTTCAGTAAAGCTCAGTGCAGTGCTTTTGCATAGAACTTTTTAGTCAAGGTACTTTAAGTTGCAAATGACAGAAACCTCATTTCATGCTAATTTAAACAAAGCAACTCCTGAAGCTAACATGACTAGGGCAGCAGGTTCAGGTACAGTGTGATCCAACAACTTGGATGTTCACAGGGAGTGACTTTCACCTCCTCTTAAGCCTGCTTTTCCTCGCTTGGAATCCACTCCCAGGAAGTTCTTTGCCTGGAAATGATCCTAGCATCTCTCAACCTGTGCCCTTAGTTTAGAAAGCCAGTGGGGAAATAATTTTATATGTTTTTTCTCAAACAATTCCAGCCAAAGTTCTGGGATTCAACATAGCTGGTGTGTCTTGGGTCACATGATCACACTAGAACCTGCCACTTGGTCAAGAGAGTAGAACCCCTGATTTAGGATCCAGTAGCCTGTGGTCATGCACTATGTCTGTGTAGATGGCAGGGGCTATCCCACCTAGCTTGCACATACTGACAGTGGAAGAACAGCACCTGATGGAGAGCACCACCCTGTGCTAAGGACATAGAGAGCGCCCTGGCAGGAGCTCAGCAGTCACTGCCAACAGCGCAGCTGGGGCCAAGGTCAGGAGGCCATCGCTACACCTCAGTTGCCTGTGCACAAAGTGTGTGCTGCCCCACCAAGGTATGGGTACCACAGTGACGGCATTCTCCTCTTCCTCATCTCCCTGCTTCCTCTCCACCACCATGGCTTCCTTTCCACCTCAGCATTCACATTGCACCTGACATTTCCCTGGGGAGATTGGAAATGGATAGGTTTAGGCCATTTTTGTATTTCTTTTGTGTTTGTTCCCTGCATGCCCTGGGGTGGGGAGAACCCTGGAAGGAGATGCATTCAGTGAGCAACACCAAGTGCACGGGGAAGTGGGCAGATGCACGGGCAAGTGGGCTTCCTCTGCCCATACCTCTCCCTTCTAGCTTGTCATTGTTTTCAAACACTGATTTCAAAATTGCTATTCACTGTTGACAAGGAGCTATTGATTGCACCTTTAAAATCAATGACAAACAAGTGGTTTGTAGAATTGGTCAGTGATGGTATTTACCTCTTCAGGATCACTGTAAGAATGATGAGAGGAATCTAAATATATCCAGCAGACCTCGAAGCAGATCCACAGTGTCTTCAGAGCGGCAAAGCTGTGGGCACATGGAGCATTCAGATCTGTTCTGGGTACACAGCATCGTAGGTATTATAGAAAATGTCATTCTCTATGCTGTCAGCACCTTCATTTTCTTTCCTTAGGGCTGGGATGGGAGGACGAGGGGGATGCATACTGATTTGGAAAGTGGTGTGGGGGCATGCTTGGCCCCTGGGTCAACGCAGATGTGTTGGACATCTACCTGTTCCACAGAGCCGGGAGAGCAGACCATAGGGTGTTTGTGCCCTTTCACACAGGGGCCACACTGCCCAGGGTGTGACAGCTGCTCTGGCCCTTGCTCTTCCCCATAGAAACAGGCACTGGCAGGCACAGCTGCACCCAGTCCTTTGGAACCTTTTCCATCACTCTAGGTCTGGAGCAGTCTTTCTGAGTGCCTGTGATAATGACAGTAGCTAAAATTGAGCATGTTCCCTATGTGCTAGCCGAGCTGAACACCCTGGGTACCATGTGGCCCCTCAGGATCCAGAGCACACCTGAGGAGGGGCACTATTGTGATCCCCATTTCCAAGATGAGGAAATTGAGACACAGGGACATAAAAAGCACACTTTCCAGGGCTAGACTTGCAGCGGGCAGCACATGGACGCTGGCCTACGGTGCTCAAGCTGTGCCAGCCCAGCTCCTCCCCAGGGGTTCCACATCTCAAACTCCACTGCACCTGGGAGTCATCATGAGACCTAGAGAAGTATAAGATACAGAGTGCAACATGGGAGAGAACACCCCAGGGGAAGCTGTGCTGTCCCAGGCAGAGGGGACTAGTGGGATGGGCATGTTGCACCTCTCTGCCCCCCATTCCTCCTCCTGTGACTAGGCACAAGCACTGGGCATGGTGGCTGCCACCACTTCACTACAGAGCATCCCCAGGCTAGTGGCAAGCTGCTGTCCCGGCCCCCTGGCACAGAACCAAGGCCCTCACTGGCCTTCCTCCACGCTGCTATGCTGGTGGGAGGAAGAGGAGGCTGCTACACTTCCTGGTTTAATGCACCCAATCAAGTCCCTGACACACAGGCTGAGCCTCGACTCCACCAGCCAGTCTGGCCCCAAGGCTATGTGCTTCACCTCCCTTCTGACCTTCTGCTGAAATGTCAGATGTGAATCCAGGGCCCAGGAGTCACTGGGGACCAGAAATGCACATGTGTTCTAGTGAAGCTCACAGGCACATGTTTTTAAATGTTTAAAATGATAACAAATATGCTCTATTTAGAATTGAAAATTCTGCAAATGTCATGTAGGGAAAGACTGGATGCTAGGAGCCTAATTTGGGGGACATTTGGCAAGGACAAAGTGAGATGGTTAACTCTCTACAGTTCCCTGGTTTGGACTGTGTCTGGAGGGGGGAGAGGAGATTGCTGGAATCTGGTGGGGAATCCTGAGGTGGAGATGTTTATATTCTGTGATTGGCCTTCCTTTATTTTGTTTTTGTTCGTTTGTGGGTCTGTGCTTTTAAGTCTGAGCCAAAAACAGTGCTACATTCTACTCTATTGTAAGCTTAGCCAAGCAGTTGGTCATTTCCAAAACAAATGTTCTGGAGCCATTTTGAAAAGTGTTAAGCAATAAACAAACCCAGGCTGATTGTGCTGAGTGGGGTGCATGTGAGGATCAGAAGGCTCTGCAGACGAGGTGAGGGTATGTGGAGCAGGGAACCGGGAGCACCTCCTGATCACCCAGACAGAGAAGCCCCTTGCGGCCATCCCAGGTCACAGGGGGACACCATCCAGGGGCTGTCGCTGGCCGTGTGCTGTGAGCTCAGGGACTCCACACACAGATGATCTTTAAATGCAAGGTGGGGCACAGCCCATGTGGCCCCTGCATCAGCGACCCTCTCCCCACCAACCCCGAGATTGCTAGGCTGCTGCCGTGCACCTTTCTGTTCTTTTCAGGACATGGGTGTTTCAAACAGGGTCAACTCTCAAGGGAAAGGCTACTTGACTCTCTGAAGATCATGGCCACTGGGGGAGTTGGCTCTGCTCTCAGATCAGGCTGTGGCCCAGGAAATGGTCTGCACATCACCTCATGGCTCTGCCCCTTCCCAAAACTAGGCTGACTCAGCAAGCCCTCTGAAGAGCTGGGGCCAGGTGACCTTGCCCAGAGGGGACGATTGACAGCAGAGACTCTCCCAGATAGGGTGCTGCTGCTCCAAGCTGCCTGGAAAGGGGGCCCTGGCCCTTCATCTTGAACAGCAGAAGCCTCCTGTGAGGCCCTCCTGATGAGGAGAGTGCCCACCCTGTGTTCACAGCCATGCCCCCAGACCCCCGGGCTGTTTCCATAAGTGATGTGCACGTCCGCTTTCTTGTTAGTTTTCTTTAACTTTTTAACTTAACAACAACCTTTAACTTAATTCCATAATTGCAAAATCCCTGGAACAATCAGAATCAGACTCCTTAGCTTTCTTTTTTTTTTTAAAGAGAGAGAGAGAGAGAGAGAGAGAGAGAGAGAGAGAGAGAGAGAGAGAGTTAGTATTTATTTTTTAGTTTTCGGCGGACACAACATCTTTGTTTTTATGTGGTGCTGAGGATCGAACCCGGGCTGCACGCAATGCCAGGTGGGTGCGCTACCACTTGAGCCACATCCCCAGCCCCTTAGCTTTCTTAATATGTTAAAATAGACAGCTTATTGAAATGGTATCTGTGTCCTCACTTGACATTAATTTGAATATTAACACATTTCTGTCTTGCCTTAAGAGCATCTGGTGCTTCTTGATTCTGGCTGACCCGGTTCATGTGTGGGAATTCATTAGCATGCAGTCCACAGTTCTTTCAGGTTCTCAGCGCTATTTGAATCGTGATACTTTGTGTTTCTGCCTATTTTTTTTAACACACTGGTTGGTCTTTTCCTTGTGTAGCAGAGAACTCAGAAGTGAGCTCTTCCAGTGCAGAGTGGAGTCCTCAGAAACAGCTCTCCTCCTTCAACATTTAAAAAAGCCCCTTGGGCTCCATCTAGTCATTCACCTTAGAAGAAAATACACCCAGTTCTATGTTTCTGTACATCTCAGCTGCTCTGTGCAGCAGTCAAGTTTATGTCTGCTTCCTTCTCAAAGACTTCAAGGTAGGCTTGAAGTCTTTGAGAAGACTTGAAGGTTTTCATAGAAGAGATCTAAGAGGGGTTAATTTCTACCTATAGTCTAAAGTTAGGGCTGATGACTTAGGAAGGTGACTGCTATTTAAGCTATAGTATTAAGGCGAGATTGCAATAAATCACCAAGTCGATCTTAAAGCAGGAGATGGAATCTTTTTCCACTAGCTGATGGTCTGGATCCACCAGCTGGTGGGCCAAGGGGCAGGCTGCAAGTCTGCACCCTTTGACCCCCTCCTGGGATTTGAGTACACCTATTTTAGCCCAAACACACATTAATCATAAGTGGCTGTTGCTATGATTCAAAACCATAAACAAACGTCATGAGATCTACAATCACAAACAAAAAAGTGACTGGGCCAAAATGTCCTAGTGAGTACAAGTTAAAGAATGGTTACTAACATTTAGACAATCAATCTTTAGACAAGGTACCTTGCCCAGGAAAAATGGGATCCAAAGAGAACACTTTTACATTGTATAAGAATTGCCACGTTTGTTGTCAAACCTGCTGAGCTAAGCCATTGTGGATGGGCACAGAGGCAGGCCTTCCCATGGGAGAAGCACTTCTTACCTGATGTGGAGTCTCAGGGTAAGATGGGTAAGAAGGAGTCTGTTTGGTCATTGCCCATACAGCCTGGCCCATAACAATAGGTTGTCTTGTACAGAAAAATATGATCTTTCACAATCAATACTAAAGAATAATTTTACTTGGAAACCCCAATTGAGCATGACATGTTTCTTGGTTGTTGTGACTTAGACTTTGTCATGGGACAAAGGTGAACTAACTCACCAGCTTCCTGGAGTCTCCATGCAGTTGCCATATCACTGCAGGCCTTCCACAAATGGAAGGGCACGAAAACGAACCAGGTTCTGAAAGGTCTGAGCCAGACAGTGCGAGGCCCTCTGCAGAGGCGCAGAGACCTGGCCACCAGTGGTTAACTAGTTGTTCTTGGCCCCATGGGAACTTACCTCACCTGAGGTGTCCCCTAAAGCTTCTGTGTTAATGTCAGAAGTGACATTAGTGAGTAACAGAAGTGAGCAGTGGAATCCTCATCACAGGTTGAGGAGAAGTTTCTACACACTGGGCTTACTATGCTGGGACTTCCTTTCAAAAAAAACAATTTACCTGCAGCCCTGCCCATCCTAAGTCAATAGGATACACTAAATTCCTCAGCAAAAACATATTATCTGCAGAAGAAAGCAGGCCTGATGGGAGCTTTGTCAATGCCTCTCATCCCATTGACTCAGGAGGCTGAGGCAGGAGGATCACAAGTTCAAAACCAGCCTCAGCAACTTAGTGAGGCCTAATTAACCTCAGTGAGACCCTGTCTCAATATAAAAAATAAAAAGGGCTGGGTCTGAGGCTCAGTGGAACAATTTTAGACTTGTTACTCAGAACAGTAGGTTCAGTCCCAGGTGCCAAAAAAAAAAAAAAAAAAATATTCCTAAAAGAAATTGAGGCCTGAAAAGCTCCTCCCTGCCATTAAGAGGAATGTAAGTTGCCCCAAGGGGGTTAATATTTTGTGAACTTTACATAGAGCAGATTCCAGAATTTAGGCAGATATAATCATTAGAACCAGTCAGTGTGGGTCACAGTGACCCAGAGTTGCCTGGATCCTCAGCCTGTCAAATCCCCCCTTGCGGTACCCCATGTGCAGTAGGGATTTGAAAGTCTGAGACAGTCCTGTTGTCAGTCAGAAGTCAAGAGGTGGACCTGAGCAGGACTCTCCAGAAACTTCCCTGGGCCCCAATAAACTTGAAGAAGAGGTTTCCCTTTCATCTCCAAGAGGACACACCATCTTCCTTGAGACTGTCCCTTTTCCTCTCCCACCTAATACTAAGGCCCGCACCTCTGAGCACCACAGCTAAGCTTTCCCAGTGTGCTCAGCAGAACTGGGGTCAGGACAGCCTCAGCAGTCGTGGCTTTATGTTGGGCCCTTGCTCTGTAACAAAATGATCTGTCTTGGAGAACTTTGGCCTCATTGGTCCGTCCTTGTCTGAGTGGACTGACTGGGTGGCATCTGAGGGCAGGTGAGTGTGGCTGAGGAAGTGGATCATGGGGACTGCTCTGGAACCATGGAGTAAGACAGATGGCCCTCCCCATGCAGTGAGCACCCTCAGTCCTTCCTGGTTGGCTACAATAGAAAGGTGAAAGGAGTTCACACTTACTTTCTCTGACTGCTTTGGCTCTGACATCACCTCTTGCCCTTGGACTTGGGCTGATGCCGTTGGCACTTCTCCTTCTCAGGCCTTTACCCTGCACTAGAATTTATACCACCAGCTTCCCAGGTCTCCTGTTAAAGATTCTCCATAGTCACCACATGAGTAAATTCTTCATTATCTATCTATCTATATAAATGTATATAAATATATATAATATATATGTATATATGTGTGTATAGGTATGTGTCTATAATTGTTGATATACAGGCTGTCCCCAACTTACGATGGCTCAATATTTCAACTTTATGATGGTATAAAAGGAATATGCATTCAGTAGGAGCTGTACTTCAGGTTGTGAATTTTGGTGTTTCCCAGGCTGGCAGTAGTATCTCAGTGCTGGGCAGCTGCGTAGAGCTCCGCACAATCATGAGAGTCCACATCAGTCTCCATGGAGCATCATGTTACCAGCTATGGAGATCCCTAGGTCAGATGTAGCAAGCACATCTCAACTTAGGTTATTTATGGGTCCATATTTTGTGGATGTAATCACATTATAATTTGAAGGGCATCTTTATTTATCTATTTATTTATCTGTAATACACCTGATTTCCATAATAGTCCTCCCTCAGTGTCCATAGGGAATTGGTTCCTAGACCTCCACAGACACCCAAATCTATAAATTCTCCCATCCTTATATCAGACATTATTGTGTTTGCACATAACCCGTGAGCAACCTCCCACATACTTTAAATCATTTCTACATTACTTACACTACCTACAAGATGCAGAAACTATATAAATCCTTGTTATGCTATATGTTAGGGGATGAGGACAAGAAGGGAAAAAAACTATGTTCAGTATGGAAATGGCTTTTTATTGGTTTGGTTGATTTATTTGCTTTTGCTTTTCTAAAAAAAAAAAAAAAAAAAAAAAAAAAACTACTTTGGATCCACTAGTTGTTCACATCCACAGACAGGAACCTGAATAGCTGAGGTCCAAGTGTGCTTCACAGTCTCCTGTGGAGCCTGGGAGATGCCTTACTTCAGAAGTCAACAGATCTTGCCTCCTCCCCTGTGCGCTGCATAAAAATGGGGTTTTCTTCTCAGCAGTCAGCCTGGTGCTCAGAGGGAAACCCCATGGTCCATGGACCATCAGGTTCTGAGCATGTGAACACTCTGCTGAAGGACCGCAGATTGCAGACCCAGGGGCCAGTGTCAATGGAGAGGATCTAATTAACGAGCCGCCTTGTCAACAGTTTAATGTCCACATTGGTGGCACAGTATACCATGATGACCTGAGCATTGGGTGGGGTCCTATTCTTCTTTGACCTCTCTGGACCCATCCTGGGCTCCTCCAAGAGTATGCGGTGCTCATCAGCGTCCTTCAGAAGGTCTGCTCTTCAAAAGTGCAGCGACTGTGCCTCTCCCAGGGAAGGTTCTAGAGGCTGAGTGTCCCTGCATGGCACGCATAAGGAGAGGCTGCACGCAGTGGAGACTTGCACATTACTCAGGGAGGAAGTGTCAATGATGCCCATGTCAATGGCAGTAATGGGAAAAGTGCATCTTTTGTGTGGCCCAGGATTGTAATCCTTTGGGGTGACAGAGAAAGACATTTTTAAGAATCCACAATTTGGAAAAAAAAGATTCAACAGTCTGGGATGTTGAACCTAATGTAGTAAAATCAGAAGGAGAGAATGTAAAGTTGAGGAAGCAGGTCCAAATAGAATGCCTTTGCAGTGTGAGAAGGCGGAAGATGAGGCTGAGCTGCTGCAGGTGAGCGTGTATGGAACTGAGCAACTGAGGAGTGCATGGCATCTGACGGTCCCTGTTGATGGGCTTTACCAGACGCACACTTGTCTTGGGACTTCAGTGAATAGAGGTGATTTCACATTAAGGTAGGTAGGTATGTAGATAGGGGATGGCTGTCTCTGTACAGAGCAATGTGTATGGGGCATTGGGAGCTATTATGGAGTATCTATGGCTTTTTCCTAACCCAGCTATAATCTAACTCATGATTTCAATAGACTAGTATTTATTGAGCATTTATTATGTGCCAGGCACTATTATAACCATACTGACTGAATTAAACCATCTAACAAGCTATTAAAGAACCTAATACTACTTATCACACTGTTTATAGTTGAAGGAACAGAGCTAGCAAGAGGCTAAGTAACTTACCAACATCACACAGCCTGCTTTGCTGGCTCCAGAGCCAACATTCTTGACCTCTAGGTATTAATGAAGTGCCACTCAGTGCGACCTTATAGAGCACAGGCCTTGTTCTTATGAAATAGGAACCCAGTGTCTGGTTCCAAAGAAGCTCACAACAAAATGCTTGTCTTTCCCTAGCTGGGCATTCAGAAGCAGGTGATTGATGGCTTCCTTGTCATTACAGGAAGAAGGAGCAGGAGCCTGACTTCCATAGTGTGATGACAATGTGATATACGATCATGGACTTTCTGACCAAGAGGAGGGCTCATGTGTTCATATATTAGCAATTGTATTGTTTATCAGCAAATCATGGCATTCAGAGTCTCAAAAGCCTATCATCCCTCATTCTAATGGAGTGAGAGAAGCCCACTCCTGCTCACCTTGGCGATGGTGTCTGCCAGTTTATTTCTGCAGTAACTCACTTTCTCAGCCTTCACCATCAGCTGGACAAGGCACTAATGAGGTGCTCAAGGGCCCATAATGAGCATCAGCGTCTTCAGGCCATCCAGCCCCAGGAAAGCTACTTGTTTCCAGCTCCGTCTGTGACAGGTGAGGGGAGGCAGGTGTCTTCTGATGGATGTGCTGTCAGAGGACATCTGAAGTTGCCTGCTGTGGGCTGGAAGGAGACTTCATGTGGCCTTTGGGAAAGCATCACTGGCTTTGAGATAGCAGTGGATTTCCTTAGTTAACCTGTAGCGGCTTTAAGAAAGAGACTTGGTACCAAGTTGTTTTTTAAGACTTGAATTTATAGAGAAGATCTGCTAGAGAGCCAGAGCCGAGCCAGTGTTGGAATCCAACTCCACCTGACTCCCAAATCTTCCAAGATGAATGGCACCATCCACTGGCACCCGTATGCTCACAGATGGATCCTGTAGGGGTTGGGAACACATGCCTTCACCTACCTGCCATTTTTAGGATAAGGAGAGATCAGCAGAATAATCAATGAGCACACCTATCTGGGTGAGAGCACCAGAGCCTGGCAGAGTCCACCACCGCCCGTGGGCTAGAACTGCGTGGGAAGAGGCAGATCTCAGAGAGGGAAGCCTGAGCACTGCCATTTTGGCTGGAAGAGTGTCCTCCACACAGGTCGTCAGTGCATGTTTTCTAATAATGTTCAGGTCACTCGACAGATGCTTTGGAGGGTATTGATGTGAGAAAGAGAGAGAACCCAGGCTCCCCAGAAGGTCCAGGTGTCTCTCTGAATTGCTATCGTATCATTGTGTTGATTGTTATTGTTAAATAACTAGAAGGTAATTTAAGAATTTCCTTCAAGTGAAGCAGACAAATACCATTCCTGTATGGTACAAATAAAAAGAGAAATGAGTGAGAAGGTAGACCTCATTCTGTACAATTTCCTGGCTGTATCACAGGAGACTTGCACTCACACCCTGCTCTGGTACTAGATTTTAATAAACTGAGCAGGAGTGGGGTGGCCAGGAGTGATGGAGAGGAGGAGGGGCCTTCAGCTGGACTTCTGTCATGCCAGAAAATGAGTCTTTGTTCTGGAAACTTGCTCACAGTTGGAAAAGGACTTTTCCTCCCATCCACCTATGTGCTGCTACTATGCAAATATGCACACACACAAGGGGCTCCTGCTTCTTAGGCCACACCCAGGAGACAAGCCCTGAGCAGTCCTCTGTCCCCAGCTCTCAGGCATCGCAGAAAACTTGACTGCACTCTGCCTCTTGGATGTGAACTTCAGCCCATAAATTCACAAGCTGCTATGACTGGAAGACTTCCTTGGCCCTGGACTGAAATAAACCCTTCAGACAGTGGTGTGATGGACCCATAATTTAAAATCTCCTGAGCACAATATGATTATAGGGAGACCTGATGTTGTAGGTCAAGGTCCTGTCTCAGGCCTTGCTATCTGGGTATCTCAGGCCCCTGATAGCCTTTCCTGGTAGATCCTGTATCTGTACCGATAACCTCTCTTCAGATGCCTGGATAAACTTCTTGGCAAGCGTCACTAAGCTTAGTACACCTCCAGCTGCCACCAGCCCTGAGGCCAGGGGTGCTGTCTGCTCCCATCTGCAACCTGGAGAAGTGCTCTCCCCGTCTTGCCCTAGCTGCCTACCTGGCCCCCTTCCAGTGTCGTTAGCAAGTATCTTGATTGACTTTCTTTTCTCACAGACTGCAAAAGTTTCCGTGGGGGGAAATGTCATGACTTGAACCCATGGTAACTCAAATCATGTTCTGGGTCATGGTTACTCCCACTTGGCTCAGAATAAACTATTTTCTTACTTCCTTTCAGGCAGATCATTCTACTTTGACATTTCCTTATGGCAAGAACCCTGTTCAGTATTTCCCCTTGTATCTCACTTGACCCTTCAAATCCATCCATCTGTGGGTCAGACTCTAACATCATTCACATTTCCCAGGCAGAGAGATGACTGGGCCAAGTAATTCTGGATAGTCCCAGAGGTCGTGGGTCTGAAAGTTAGTCACATTGGCCTCATATTAAGTTGTCTGCAGCCCGCTCCTTCCCTGGGCTGTTTGCAGAACATATTTCCTCATCTTTCCTTGCTTTGGTAGCAGCCCAGATTTCCTGGCTCATCAGGCCTTTCCCCACCCTAGAGCAGCACAGCCGGGGGCTTCTTGCTCCTGCCAATGCCCTCTGCTTGTCCATCTTCCCCCCCTTTAGCCCACCTGAAAGACAGCTGTGACTGCACTGAGCCCACCTGAAAAAGGCAGAATCAGTGTCTGCTGATGAGGAACCTTGGTTTAGTCTGCAGTCTCAACTCCCCAGGGCCTGGAAACAGCATTCACATCTCCTAGAGATTAGGACAGGAGGTAAAAACCTCTGAGTGGGGGCCAGAGGGCATTATTCTGCATGTCACAAGGAGATGACATAAAGAAGTCTCTGGAATTCCAGGGGCAAGCAGAGTGAAAGAAGGATCAGATTCTGCTAAAGTTGGAAAAAGTGCACAAATGCCCCTGGGCTTCCAGCCTAACCGCTGGCCACCTGCAGGGTGCCCACCAGTTGCATCCCAAAGCCCACGAGTACTACAGATGCACACCACAAAGAGCAGGCCCGGCTCTGTCAAATGTCAGCTATGACTGAGTCTTGAGCCAGGCCAAAGTGAGTTTCCTGCGTACTCCCTAAATACATGTTGCTCTCACCTTTGTAAAAACAAGCACCCTTTTGAAGAGAATAGTCTCCTAACAGAATCCACGAACACCCAGGCACTGTTCTGAGGGGCTGGCCTGCCACGTTGCTGCTCCATGGCCACCTGAAGTGTGCCCTTCAGGTGTCTGCTCTGCAGCTTCCTTCAATGCCCGGGTGCCATTTTGTGCCAGTGCGATGGTTAAGAGAGGTTTGATATTTCTGTAGAAGAGGCCAGTAGCACCTTACAACAGTGTGTAAAAGGAGTCCAGGGATATCTGAACCAGCACAGCCCTGGCCCCTACCCAGTGATGAGGAGAAAAGTTGCTTTATTCAAATCACTTTGTAAATTTTCCCCTAGTGCTGTGAATGGACCTTGCATCCTGGCATCTGAGCAGCCTGATGAGGGCCTCATGTCCTACTATGACATTGCACCCACTGGCTTGCTCATCCACCTGGACATCCAGTGCTGGGCCATAGCCTGGTGACTTGAATGCTCACTGATCAACTGAGTGTACAGAGTTTGTTGTCCTTTATGCAGTCCTGTGAAGCTAGTGGAATGAGCACTATTGGTATCTTAAGAGGACTTTGTGGCTGAGTGGGTGACTGTGCAGGCCCCAGAGTTAGTGACCAGGCCTGGAACCAGGGCCCCCGTGCTGAATGCAGAGGCTGAGGGGGCTTCAGGAGTTGACTCTGGAGCCACGTGGCTGAGTACAGACCTCCCAGTACACGCATCATCTGTGTTGAGTCGTTCATCCTTGGTGTTCATCAGTGTCCTTGTCTGTCACCTGAGGGTGGTGATGTCACCTGCCCCCTCTGTGTGAGGATTAATGAGCTAACATATATAGACACAGAGAACCATGCAACAACCCAGTCAATCATTGGGCAAGGGAATGGTCTTTGGACTAATGGGTGGAATCCCAATACTCTCAATTAAATAGCACCAAGTCTGCTTCTCTGATTGATGTTTCCTGTTCTGTCCCTACTGAACAGACACTTCTCAGAAGAAGATATACAAGTGATCAACAAATATATGAAAAAGTGTTCAACATCTCTAGTAATTAGAGAAATGCAAATGAAGACTACTCTAAGATTTCATCTCATCCCAGTCAAAAGGGCACTTATCAAGAATACAAGCAATAAGTATTGGCAAGGATGTGGGGAAATGGGTACACTCTTCATTGCTGGTGGCACTGCAAATTGGTGCAACTACTTTGGAAAGCAGTATGAAGATTCCTCAGAAAACTTGGAATGAAACCACCATTTGACCCAGTTAACCCACTTGTGCATTTATACTTAAAATCAGTACACTATAGTGACATAGCCACACCAATGTTTATAGCAACCTAGATGCCCATCAATAGATGAATGGACAAAGAAACTGTCTTTGGAATGGAATATTACTCAGCATTAAAAGAGAATGAAATCATGGCATTTTCAGGTAAATGGATGGAGTTGGAGAATATCATGCTCAGCAAAGTAAGCCAATCTTAAAAAACCAAAGGCCAAATATTTACTCTGATAATTGGATACTGATCTATGATGGGGGGGGGGGGCATGGGAGGAATGGAGGAACATAGGATTGGGCAAAGGGGAGGGTGAAGGAGGGGTTGGGGGTAGGAAAGATGGTGGAATGAGATGGACATCATTACCCTATGTGCATGTATAATTGTACGAATGGTGCATTTCTATACCATGTACAACCAGAGAAGTGATATGTTGCACTCTATTTGTGTACAATGAATTGTAATGCATTTTGCTGTCATGTACAACTAAGTAGAACAAATAAAAATCACCATCATCATCGTAACAATAATAATAAAATGAAATCTAAAAAAAAAGATTGAGCAACAGTGGTATAATAAGTGCTCTGTAAACATGGGCACTTGCTCTTTGCCGGCAGCTTCTCCCCTGTCTGATGGCTTTTTCAGAGTGATTAGACTTGGTAAAGTGAGGTTTGCCTGTCTAGCCTCATGTCATCCCCCTCTCTAGCCACATTCCTCATTGGGAACAAACCTTCCCACTGTCCTTGTGGGGATGGGTCCAGTCTGGCCAGTTAGCACTTCAAGTCTCTGACCAAAGTGATCAAGTAAAAAACTGGGAGGCAAACCAGGTCTTACAATCCAAAGACTTTGCAAAGACTTTGCTAAAATTCTAAGGCAATGGATTTCTGGCTTGACATGTTCTGATTCAGAGACTGCCAAGGAACCACCAGGGGAGACAGGACTCCATGGAGAGTCTAACAAATGTAAAGCAGAGACCAAGAAGGAGGGGCTGTGGGAACCTGAGCACGTTGTTCATAGCCAGGATTAGAGGATGCATTCAGCTCAGGGTTGAAGCCAATCACATCTAATCTAATTCTGATTCTAATCCCAGAATGGTCTTCCTGCTTACTGTCCTTAACATAAATAGATCTCCAGTAGAACCCAGCCCAAGTGGTCATTCACAAGGAATGAGAGCTGAGGTCTATTTGTTGGCCCAGATCACTGAGGAATCATTACCTTAGAAGGAAGCCGGGCATGGGTGCAGATGACCGACAGTCAGCCACCAGAAGAGGAAAGGAACAGCCATGGCCACATGGACTTGGTAAGGAAAGAAGCTGCCCCCGGTGCCACATTAGAGGACTCCTGTGTGTAAGGATGTTCCCAGAACATAAGACCTTCATGGAGGACACCAGGAAGAGAAAGGGATACACAAAATAGTAGTGAAACCACAAAGTTTCCACAATAGGCTAAAAAGTCTCTCCAGAAATATAATGTTTAGCATGAGGACTATAATTAATGACATTGTATTCCATACTAGAAACGTGCTGAGAGATAATATTTTAGTATTCTAGATATATTAAGGAAAGAAAGACAACCAGGTGAGGTGACAGATCTGTTAATTTGCTTGACTGCATAGTCACTGTGTACATGTGCATCAAAAGATCATGTGATCCAACTTACATATACACAACACAAATAAGAACAAATGGAGAATTAGTCATACCTGGCCATCAGGAAATTAGACAATCTCTAACTAGGAGTGATAAGAGTCTAAATTATTACTATAAAGAAAGAAATAGTGCCAAAACACTTAAAATGCTACAACTAGAAAATTACTGTTTGTGAAATTCTTTTGAGAAGTATCAGTTTGGATCAAGTTTGATTGTTTCAATTTTAATAATTATTGTAAGACTAGGGGGATATATAAGGGAGTAAAGTAATTCCCAATATAGTCTCAGGCAGTAGGCTGATGGTCACATGGAGATCTTGGGGACTTAAAGGGGAGGAACTGTGTTTTTGATGGAGGTTAATCTTACAAAGATGTCCTGGGCAAGGGAACGGTCTTTGGACTAATAGGTGGAATCCCAATACTCTCAATTAAATAGCACCGTGTCTGCTTCTCTGATTGATGTTTCCTGTTCTGTCCTTACAGAGGCTTTTGTTTTTAGCTCCTGCTTATCTGTTTCTATCAGCACTTCATAGAATACTCTGTGCATATAATGGTCCTGAACATTAGGCCTGCGTTACACTACTGTTAGTTAAATTCTACCTGCACACAATCATCAGGGTTAGGGTGATTTATTACTGGTGTAAATCTAGATTTCTCATATGGGATATTGAGAGTATGGAACAATTATAATTCTCCATAACACTGGTGAGTGTTGTGGGTTTTACTTCCCATATTGTTCAAGACAAGAATTTTATTCCCAGAAGTTGCAAATAACCTTCTCCACAGTGGAATGCACTCAAAGTCAAATAAGAGAACGCATTCCATGGACTTATTTCTTGATACTTTGGGTCCTTGGGCACCAAGCCTGCCTCCAGGAGCCATTGGAGACTGGCTCTGCTTTCAATTGCTGAGTCTTTCTGGAAGTATTCACTAGAGTGTAAATTTGGAAATTCAGTGTCTTGGCTGCAGCCAACATTACCAGGCTTCCACCAGGTGTTTTTGACTTGGTCCTTCTCTTCCATAGAAGTCTGGAAAGCAATCCTTGCAGATTTCCTTTTTCCTGTAATTAATTTCCTACGCAAATCCCGAATACCTAAGCTTGTTCCAGTATGTGTGCCCATGGTTCAGTGAATCCAGAGGTGGAGAAAGCTGCCTAGCTCCATATGTCCAGCTTTAACCAGACAAAGAGGTCTTAATCCTTTCTGGGCCATAATTTGATGCATTAGCATTTCCTGGATCCTGTCCTAAGCCTACATGTGTTGGTGCTATTTTTTAATCTCCAAAAGTCAGGCATAAAATGTTTGAAATAAAAGAGCTCATGAAATGTGATCCATATCTGGCCAAGATGGAATAACAGGAACCAAAATTTACATCCCAAAGGAAACAACTTAAAAATGGACCAAGTACATAAAACAATGGTTTTTAGACATTGCTGTAGGCAGGGCCCTGTGCTGATCACTAGACCAGGGAAAGCACATTAATTGGGCTCTCTGACCCTCATCCTGGTGCACTTCCTGGAGAACGTTTCAGGGCCCAGCACAGGTAGGGAATCCCAGCAGAGCCTCGCATTTCCCAGAGCTGAGAATAGAGAAGTGGAAGTTCAAAAAGAGCTCCCTGCTCTGAGAAAGGCAGAATTAATACTGTTAACAGGGCCACGTTACCAAAAGTGATCCACAGATTTAAAGCAAGATACCAATGGCATTCTTCACAGAACTAGAAGAAACAGTCCTGCAATTCATATGCGAGAATAAAAAACCCAGAAGAGCCAAAGCAGTCTTGAGCACTAGAGGCTCCCAATACCCGACTTCACACTCACCACAGAGCCTTAGTAACCATCAACACAGTGCAGTCTAAAACCAGCCGTGCAGACCAATGGAATACACCAGAAGACACAGAAACAAACCCTCACTGATAGTCGTCTGGTGCTTTATGAGGATTATTAAAATAAAAATGATCACACTTCATCTGAGCTGATACTTCTCAAAACTACTTTTCAGTTAGAATGACAGTCATCAAGAATACCAATTTTAATAAACATCCGCAGGATTTGAGGAAAAAAGGAACACCAACACATTGTTGGTGGGACTGTAAATTACTATAACCATTTTGAGGACATTCCTCAAAAGACTAGGAATGGAACCACCATATGATCCCGCTGTCCAACTCCTCAATAAGAATGCAGAAGAGTTAGAGTCAGCACACTGTGTTGGGACATGGATACACGTGTTTACAGCAGCACAGTTCACCATGGCTGACCTGTGGACCAGGCTGGGGGCCTAACAACAGACAAATGGATAAAGAAAACATGGTGTATATAGACGATGGAATTCTACTCAGCCACCAAGAAGAAGGAAATGTGTCTTTTGCTGGTAAATGGATAGAACCCAAAGCATTACACTAAGTGAAACAACAGTCTCGGACAGTCAAGGATTGTACGTTTTCTCTCATGTAGATGGGAGGGCGAAGAAAAGAGGAAAGAAGGGGGATCTTATGAACATGGGAAGCAACAGAGCAGAGGCAGGTGACCATGAGGAGGGGGCGAGGGAAAGACGAGGTACCTGGTACCACAGGCCAGTCACTCTGTGTGCGCACATGAAGATGTACCGGTGACTTCCACCATGGTCTGTAAGTCGAGTGCAGCAAGGCCCATAACAGGGAAGGGACTGGGGTCTGAGAGGTCAAGGCACCAGAGTCCACAGGCCGAGTGGAGGTGTCTGCTCTTCTGTCCTGGTCCACCCCACCAGAAAGACCTTCAGAATCAACCAAGGGATCAAGAATGGCCTTGTTGAACTGAAACCCTGGGAGGAGCTTGTGGCTGGCTCCAACTCAAGTCAGTCCTAAATTCCTGAAAAACTGTTCCACGTGGAGTCCCTGTGCAAATACCACCTGCCCTTGGAGGCTGGATGTGGAGATGGAACATAGGGTTCTCCACGTACCTCCACCATCTGGAGGCCGGGTAGGCTCTACACGGCCTGTTTGATACTATATTTTATATTCTTCCCAACCTCACTTCTTGCCCACCAAAACCTGGATTTGCCTTCTCACAAGGAAGGAAGTCCCCATGATCCAGTCTGCAGATGTGAACTTAGCACCCAGTTAGCAAATGGGACTCAAGGGAGACTCAGGGAGGCTCAGGGAAGTGTTTTCTGGTTGAAAGTGTGAGCCTTGGCCATGAGTCTGCCTCTGGGGTCTGAGAGGACAAGGCACCAGGACAAGGCTATGCACCAGAGCTCTGTGGCCATGTCTTGCAGCCAGAGGCAACATGTTCAAAAAGATAGCAGAAGTTCTCAGGATGACAAAATGCAGAGATAGGAAGTGACATCCCTGAAGTGTGGAACCAATCAGGAGCCTCCTCTCTTCTCACTGTGTGAGAAAATCTGTGGCCATCACTGTGCCTTCCATAGTCAGAGGAAAGGACAAAGCCTGGGGGTCAGAGCAGCTTCTCAGTGGAGAGCCAACAGAAACCGTGAAGATCCTTGTGGCCAGGTGTGGATTGCTGGATACAGGAGAATCCCCGAGTGCCCAGGTACAAGGGAGGTCTGGAGGTACATGGCCTGAGATCCCCTTTGCGTTCCAGGACCAGGTTCTGAATGTGAGACAGGAGAAGCTGAGTTAGGTGACAAGCTTCAGGATCCATGTGGAGACAGCTGGTTGCTGAGCATCAGGCACACCATGCACCTAGAACCTGCACCCTCTCCAATTCCCGGGCTAAGTGCTCTGCCACTAGGAAGGGGCAAGGAGACTGTGCAGGCATGGTCTCCGAAGCTGCAGGGGTATGCAGGCTGCTGTGGCATGTGACCTCCTTGCTGACCTATGAAACTATGATGGCACCCCCACTTGGACAGCAGCTGGCTCATTGCTTTGGAGGTCATTCTAGAAGTGAACCTGCAATCTCTTGCTCCCCAGCATTGTCCTAAAATTTTTAGCACCAGCAACTTACTTTTTATAATGGTATTTCTACAACTAGTTTTTCAGAGAGACTGGTGAGAGCCCCATTGCAAACACTCTGAAGGGGGGGAGGATAAAATAAAGATAAAACTTCTCTAAGCACCATGAAGAGCTAAGTGATCAGTGCCCCACCCCCAACACACACACTTGACTTTAGAAATTGTTGTGGGCTCAAGAAATGGAGTGTTTGAGTCAGCAGATTCCTTAGTGTGTGGGCTTAACCAGAGTGGGGAACAGGGTGGCCTGGGGGCTGAGGTTCTGGTTTTCCAGACAGAATAGAAGTGCAAATGGAGGCATGTGTGTGGCCACCATTGTTCTAGTCTAAGGAACAAAGACTGAATGAGAGGCTAAGGAGCTTATCTCTATAAATAAAGTCCTTAGCTTCTGTTCTTGGAATCTGAGAGTGTCTAGCTGGGCTGATGGCCGCCCTGCCTATCTTGCCTGTTAGGAAGATCAAAACAACCATAATAATAATAGGAGTGGGAGAGAACAGAGCCAGGCTGTGTGAGCAGAGCATCCAATGGGGGCCGTGAGTCAATGTGGAGAGTGCCCATGGGCCTGCTCTAAAGATGTCTGTGACATTGAAGGTGCTGAGTTAGTCAGTAAAGGCTCTCCTTATACACAGCAGCGTTGACTTCAGCAATAACATGAAAGCACAGTGGAAGGAGAGAGGGGGAAGAGAATACACCACCAGGTTGGTGAAGCCCAAACTCCTGAAGCCAGGTAGCTGTGCGACCCGGCCACTTCTCAGGGTCCCTACTGGGGAGTCCTGGCAGAGCATCCTCTCCACCACTGACACTCCAAAGCTCTTGCTTCCAGTGGGTCTCTTTAAATACCAGCAAATAGAACACAGAAGACACCACTTCAACAGCCTTCAGGACTTAGCCTGGCTTCATCCCCCCAAGTATGTGCCAGACCCCCAGAGGATGTGTACCTAGAGATAAGTGAGATCACAGTTCCCCTGAGGCAGCCACTCCCACAAGAAGCCAGCATTCCCTGGATGTTTTGTAGGAGACATTCAAAGGTGACTGCAGGCAGGGGACAGGGAAGGCCTTGATATTTTCCTCAGCCTGCAATGTTCTCAGGGATGTTTTGCATTAATTAGCTCTCTTCACTCTCACAGTGACATCATAAATGACTTTAAACTTGGTCACCGTTTTGCAGGTCTGGGCCCATGGATTCTGTGATGCACCAGGTAAGGAAGGGTTGGGCCTGGAGTGTGCTCAGCTCGCTGGCTCCATGCCCACCCCAAGCAGCCATGTGACCCCCTAGGCAGGCTCCTTGCCCAGGATGAGACAGGCCAGGGCCTGTGGTCCCAGTGCTCCTTGCTGGGTCTGAGCTTTGCCTCCAACCTTGATTCCCAAAACCAATATGGTGTTGGAATGAGGAGGATCTGGTGTCTACTGCCCCTTCTTGGAGGACCAGGAAGCCCCGCACAGAGGTCCCTTTTGCCCTCCTGTCCACAACCAGCATTTGCCTCACTTCTCTGGGGAGCCATGATGGTCACCGAGAGGTGTCCAGTGAGACTTTGAGTGAAGGCTCAAAGTTTGCATTGGGGCTCTCACCAGTCTCTCTGAAATACTAGCTGTGGAAATACCATTATAAAAAGTAAGTTGCTGGTGCTAAAAAATTTTCTGCAGTAGGAGGAAAAGCCATGACGACTCTGTGTCCTGGGTTTTACTGGAGCCTCTTAAGTTAGGAGGATCCTGATTTTGAGAAGAAGCCATAGTACTTGATGTGCAGCCGCAGGAATGAGAAGATATAGTGGCAATCAACTGCCCATGGAATGCGGACTATGGCATCCAGACACATTCCCAAAGTTCCTTGGACTCAAGGGAAATGAGTGCCCTTCAGGAATGTCATGATGGCTCAGGTGACTGAAGGTGCAGACTGAAAGATTGGGGAGTGGAAGCTTCTCCGAGGCCATTTGGTGTATGGGTAGCACAGGCAGGAGCCCTGACCTCTCCAAGCAGTCATTGTCTGTGAGATGAAAACAATGATCTGCACTTTTCTATCTCACAAGATGATGCTGAGAAAAAATAAATGAACATCATCAATGTGACCTCTTTTAGTAGAAAAAGCTAAGCTGAAAAATGAATGAAAGCTGTTTTCCTATGAATATAAGCCTCCACTTTCTGTGTTACTAATTGAAGACAGGGAAACCGTGAGGATTTTATTTTCTAAACTTGGAATTGAATTCTTGAATTGTATTGGACATGGGCAGTGGTTAAGAACATTTTTAAAAAATGGAAAAAATTATTTCTTGCTGAAAATATGAAATTACCAGATCTTCTATCTTTCCGCATGCACCTGTAGTAAGTATTTTCTAGCTAATACTGATGGAATTATATTTTGGAAATTGATCAACAGAACTATAAATTCTCACTGTAAAGTGTTAGTCTATTGAGTTGTTTTCTAATGTCTGTTTAATACATGCAGCTTTAATGCAATATGTCCTCTAGAACTAAATTGCAAATAGAAGGTAAATTGGACGAATTGATAGTTTTAGGCCATAAAACCCCCTTTCCTGCTGTGTTTTCCTGGGGCCCTCAGATCTTTCATAGGGACTGCCCACCTCTGTGCAAGAACGTGGAGGCCATACTTGGAGGGTTATGGGGTAGAGGGAATGACGAAGCCGTCTTCTCAACAGCTTTCCTATCTTTGCACCGCTCTCTGAGCACAGATTAATTTTTTAATGTCATGATTCTTTACTCTGAATATCCAGCACCAAGATCTGCATCATTTTTGAAATAATCTTTATTGCTAAATCAACCAAAATCTCTTTTAAAGCATACACACAGTTACTACTCTTTAAAATCAATTTATTTGGGGCTGGGGATGTGGCTCAAGTGGTAGCGTGCTTACCTGGCATGCGTGCGGCCCGGGTTCGATCCTCAGCACCACATACAAAGATGTTGTGTCCCCCGAGAACTAAAAAATAAATGTTAATAAATTCTCTCTCTCTCTCTCTCTCTCTCTTAAAATAAATAGATAAAATCAATTTATTCTTTGAGTAAAAGGAAAAATGATGTAAGTTGTTCTTTTTAGGAATGCTTTATTTGGAAGGTGAAATCAAGCAATTATTGAAAGCTTTAAAAATCATTTCAGCAAACATTTTATTTTGAAAGTGAATTAGGAAATATTTTGGTGTAAACATTAATTACAGTGTTTTAAGTGATTGTGATAAAATTGCAATTAAAAATAAAACATGCTTGTAATTTAGAGGTTCATTTTTCTTACACCTATTTCACCTTTGTTGCTTTTTACTTCATGGCACCTTAATGAGCAGAGACAAGAGTTCTTGGTGTCACTTTAGAATATCCTACATCTGTCTAGCTCCATCTTCTCCTAAAAGGCAGTGAATTTCCAGTGTGGCTGGTCCACAGCAAATGCCAGGCATAGACTGCTTCTCCCTTCTCACTCTCTTCTCGAGTCTCCACCAGAGATAAGAGAATGGTTCCATGGGAGGTTCTTCAAGTTCCTAAAGAGATGAGGTTCCCAGAGACCTCTAAGACCCTGGCTAATGGATAGAGCCTGTCCCTCTCAGTCTTCATGTCCCAAAGGTCATCAGCAGAGGGCATGTGCAGTGGAGATGGCACCCCAATATGTCTCCCTGCCTCTTCCCCAGTCTGCTCCCAATGCATGGGGAACACTTCTTCTCAGACACTCTTTAAATGTCCATCACAGGTCCCTGTGCCATTTGCTCGGCAGCCAAGTTCATCTATGCAATTGACTGTCTACCGTAGACCATGACAGAGAATTGTATTTTTCCATTTTTATGAAAGCAGGCAGCTTTTGACACTTAGAAATTCCATTTCAGCTACTGTAAGTAGGCACCAAATTGCTGTCTACTTACTGTAATTATGGACAATTCTAAAACTTTCACACATTTTCAGAGTTTTAGTGAGTCACTTTAAGAAGATATCAGGGGCATTGTGTCTCTCTAGTGGGATGGGATTATAATGCATTTTCCCCCAAGTACCTTCAGCCAGCACTGTGTGGCTTTAGCTGCATTGAATTTCTAAAGTATCATCATAGTTCAAATGATATCTTGGTTGATGGCTGATTAGTTGCCCTTGGAAATGACTTGGATGCATGGCCTAATTTTTCAAAAAGCTTTAAGAAGGGTCACAGCAAAATTCAGTTGTAGGACATGAAATAAACTAATGTGTATTTTCCTGCCCTTTTAAAACTATATTGTTTGTTCATCATGTTGCTGGGATGTAGATCATTATTAATGACAGTCCAGTGTATCTCAAGTATGGATTAAGGTTACAGAGCACTGAGGCTCATTTTTTCTAATTATATACACTTAAAGAATGTTTTGGAATTAACATTTCTGTGATAAAAATTTGCAAATGTGAAGAAGAGTTATCACAACAAATATTTTGATTTTTTTTCTTGGAGTTTTGTTCAATTCAGTAAGTAACACTTAGACATTTATGATCCCAAGGATTTTTCCATAACTGTCTCATCATTGGATGAAATGGTGGTGTCTGTCCAGCCAAACCTGCAGTCCCAGTGGCCAGTTGTGGTTGCAGAGGGCGAAGCACAAGGGCCCCTGATCAAGTTGGAGATGATGATCAGCGAGCCTTGCCAGAAGACCAAGAGGAAGAGTGTTCTTGCTGTGGGTAAAGGAAGCATCAAGGTCAGGTTTGCATAGGGCATCGAGGAGGAGCACCGAGGAGGCAGCAATGACATCAAGGGCATGAACCAGGAATATAAAGATCACCTAAGCAACTCCATAGAGCGGGAAGGGAGCCAGGAGCCAGCGGTCCAGGAGTGGCTCCAGCATGGCAGCCCCGCTGGCCCAGAGGACAGGACCAACAGGAGCACAGCCCTGTCGCTACCTGGGGAGGGGAAGGACAGGAAGCTGCTCAAGAGTGGTGGTGCAGATGCCTTCACCAACTTCCCCACCCAGGGGAAGTTTCCAGAATCCAGTAACCCTAGTGACCTTACAGTGGCCTCGAGGGGCTTGAGGGACTTGGAGATCGGCATGCACGCCCTGCTCTGCGTCTTCTGCCTGGCCATTCTGGTCTTCCTGATCACTGCGTGGTGTTTGCCTGGAAGTACAGACAAAAGGCTTGCGGTGAGCGAGCAGGGCAACATCCCCCACTCCCATGACTGGGTCTGGCTTGGGAACGAGGTGGAGCTTTTGGAGAACCCAGTGGACATCACACTCCCGCACTCCCATGATAGACAGGGGGCTGCAGTTTGAGGAGAGGAACTTCCTGCTGAGTGGAGGCTCCCAGAAGCCCTTCCACAGTCAGCTGCTCAGACCTTCTGACTATGTCTATGAGAAAGAGATGAAAACCGAACCTGTAAACTCTTCTGGCCCAAAGAGGAAGAGGGTCAAGTTTACTTCCTACACCACCATCCTCCCCGAGGATGGGGGCCCGTACACCAACTCCATCCTGTTTGACAGTGATGAAAGCATCAAGTGGGTCTGCCAGGACATGGGGCTGGGGGACTCACAGACATGAAATACTGTGTTATATTTGAATTCACTGATGTGCCTTCTGTTTTTCAAACAGCTGGAGCCGTGAGCTTGTTCAGCAACAGAGGGTGATTTAATAAGGATTTATTTGTTGAAACCTGGTGTGGGGGTGCAGGGGGTAGCGTCCTCTTTAAAGCACATGAAAGTGGCCTGAAGAGTTAGTGCAGCTTGTGTGTAAGCCAGGATGAACACCTGGCATGGCCCCTGTAGTACTGCTGCAGCACTGGGTCAGCAGACAAGCACCACCTGGTACTCACTCATTACCAGTGTGCCAAGTTCTCCACCAAGGACTTTACCCGCCATCTCAGGGCAAACAGATATTTACAACTGGGAGGAGTTTGATGGTTAATTTTCCTATACTTTGACATCAGTCAGGTGCATGGACAAGTCTTACGCTGGGCCTGAGAACTCTTCTGTGACAGGTGAGTGAATGTGGACACCCTTAGTGGTGATGTGCTCCGTCCATTGTTTTTATGCACATTTATGCCAACACCTGTTGTTTTGTTTGGGGGAGAGTTGTTTATTGTTTTGTTGTTGACTTCTGGGAGGCTTTTTGAAACATACATGGTTTCTCTCCTTTAACTGACATTTGCTTGGATGAGACAGGAGTTGGGCTCCCTAGAACCAGCCTTGCCACATCCAGATTGAATTCCCAGGGCCCTTCTCTGCTTCACCCTCTGCTTTTGGATACAAAGTAACTGAATCCTCATTTTTCTCTAGCCCTTGTTTTTTCATTGACACATTTTAAATCAGCATTGCATGACAGATTTTTTTTTAAAAAAATTAACATTCGATGAAAAAGATTCACATGGATTTCACAAAAATTGGGGAATATCTGTGAACCACAAAAAATTTTTGTTTTAAATACATTGGAGATGAAAATCCATGTGGGAAATTATAGAGTCCACTCCTAAGGGGAAAGGGCCCACTTAAAACACCTAGTCACATAAATATTTTGTGGAGAACATTTCACTCACTAGACTCAAATATGAAACTGGTGTGGACCTTCGTGAAAAGAAGATTCCTTAAAAACAGATATAGACTAAACTGCCATTTTACTCAAGAAGAATAGAGAAAGCACGGATGAGATTCTGTTTAGCAGGATGGAAATCCATCTATTCAGTGACCAGGAAAACATTCACATCTGTGCTTCTGGCCAAGAGAAAACATCACAGAACGTGTCCTGAGGTAGGAAAGCAATGAGCACACTCAATATAGTCATGAAAATAAATGGCCACTCTAAACCTCAAGATACAGTTGTCAGGAAATCAAGGGTCAGAAAAAGAAGGGGAGGAAGGAAAAAATCAGTCTCCAATTCTTTTTGAAAAAATAAACAGCGGTTGAAACAGTGGTATGAAATGGAGTTAGAGCAAGCTTCCGAATAAGAGAATGAGACAGCTTGTCAATTAAATAAATTGAAATGGCTGTAAACAGATACTGGACATCGCAGCTTCCTTGAGAACATCTTTTAGCACCAGCGAGGAGTCTCAGGAGGTCTCCCAGAAGAGGGGCCCTTGCAGGTTTTTTTTTTTTTTTTTTTTTTACAGGTTTTTAAAATAATTTTTATTTTTTAAAAGTAAATTGTACATTACAGGAAAACACACACACACACACACACACACAAGCAAAGAACAAAGTCATCCAGTCACAAGAAGCTTAGTTGGACGTGTCCCTCTAGGTTGTATGCATATATACACAATATCCCATTTTGTGTGATTGAGATTGTGGTGTGTGCTTTTCCACACATCATGAATATTCACCAATTCAAAATCCCGAAGCTACATGAGTATTTTTTGATAACCAAGAATACACTACACCAACTCAATCTGTTATCCTTTCTTGGGGACAAAAATTTCACTGAAGACAGAAATGGCAACAGGCCTCTAGATAGACATATTGGCAGAGTTACAACTAAAACAATTCATTCCCTTAATGCTCAATTTAAAATGAAACAGCAACAGAATACACCAAGCTTGTTTCATTAACAGATTTCTACTACTAAAATATTAGCAATAATGCATGTTCCCAGTGAATTAAAATATTCCTATAGTACAGCCAGAAGATGCACACACACCAGTGGCTTACATCAAAATGTAAATCTTTGAGCACTTGCTTCCATCTTTCTGTGTTTCCCTGTGCCCCTCTGCTGCCAGCCTAATGAACAAGTCCTGATACACAATGCCCACAGATAAAACAATTCCATGTCCAAGATGCATCTTTTCTATCAATTATAACAAAAAGATATTTACAAGTTGGCTAATTCACTAGCAGTACTTTTTATGATTCACTGTCACCTCAAGCATCTAGAAAGCTTAGATATTGTGAAATGAAGTATGAACTTTGTGCACAAAAACACAATTTACCAAAAATGTACATATAGATATATGGTTATAATCTAAACCTGTCTTCCAAATATGGAGACTTTAGCAAAGAGCACTTCCCCTCCCCCTTCCTCTTCTCCCTCTTCACCACTCCAGTGACTAAATTCAGGACTATCCCTAGCTCCAAGAGCTGGATTAACAAGGGTCACTCTCAGAAGACAGTTCTTTCTAAAAACTAACAAAAGGACATTTATATAGGGATTATTTTGCTATTGTTAACAAACTTTTGGCATTAGGACTTATCCTTTAATACCCAGCAATATTAACTAAAATGCACATATAACAATGGCTAGACAATCTGAACTAATCTAAAGGGCACCCATTGCTTCTCTATGCATACTTTCTCCTTCCCCTACCCCCGACCCAGTGAACCTTCAACCTACCCTCCAAGACATCAAGTTCAACAATTCCATTCCCCTAAATGGCAACCATTCCTAAGTAGAAACAAAACATACTTAAAGGGCATTACTTTAGCTCTCTACTTTTCCCATGTGTTGTGCACTTTTCAACATCTAGAAACACTAGATGTTCCCAACAAGGACTTAAGTTTCCAACTCTACATACAGTAGCACTGAATAAACTGCAACACTTACTTAACAAAGGCTATACTTTCAAGCAAAACTCCCCCCCCACCCCTTTTTTTAAAGGCTAGAATTTGAAAGTGTCTTCCAAACAGTAACATTCTGGCCTAGAACCCTTCCCCTTCTAGTCTTATCAACCAATGGGTCGGTATATGCATCTGTAATGCTTAGAGATGACTTTTAACAAATTTCACTTTCTAACTGGTTTTAATTATAGTCTTTCCTATGAATATAACAACATGTACTCGGTGTGTTTACTAACTCTACTTTTGTCATACACTGGCAACCTCTTTAGCATCTAGATAGACTAGATGTAAATTAGGACTCATTTGTCCTTTATATACACTATTTACACAGAATAGTAAAACAAAACCCACAAATATAAGGGACAATGGTCAATTCTGCTTCACAGAAAATACACTGGTATAAAGCCCTTTATATTTTCTTTTCCTTCTTCCTCCCTGAACCAGCACAGATATAATATGTACTCTTCAGAGAAGTGTTTTGATCATTCCATTTCCAAAAGACAGTTATTTCCTCATGAATTTAAAAAAAAAAAAAAAGATATATAACAAAATGTTTTATTTACTACCTCTACTTTTAACATACTTTGTGCACTTCTAAACATCTAGAAAGACTAGATGTTTCAAATAAGGACTTAAGTTTGTCCACTATGTACATAGTAGTGTTAAATAAACTACACACATGTAACAATGGTTATATCTGAAAGTGTCTTCTAAGTAGGATCATTCTGGCCTAGAATCCTTCATTTCTTCTACTTCTTTCTCCTTTTGTCACATGTGTCACATCTGAGTGTCACATGATATGATGTTACAATTTCATTTCCAAAAGTCCTTTTCAGAAGACTGCCTTTCTATGAATTTTAACACAAAGTGTACAAAATGTGTGAGTTTACTACTCTACTTTTGTCATACATTGGCAACCTCTTTAATATCTAGAGACTAGATATTATAAAATTAGGACTCCTTTGTCCAATATATATACAATATATACAGTACAGCAAAGTTAAATGAAATGCACGGTACAAGGCAATGGGTAACCTGAAGTTTTCTAGCACACTCTAACAATGTTAAACACCTTTTGCAACTTCTTCCCTCCCACCTCCCTCAACCCAATCAACAAGTACAACAGACAGTATTCTGTTAAGAGGTGGTTTAACAATTCCAAACACAAAATTTCTCATCAGTTTTTAAAAGCTATTTACAAAAAGTTTCAATTCTACTACTTTTACTTTTAAATATATCAAGCACTTCTAAATATATAGAAGGACTAGATATTCCACACAAGACCCTGTCCACTATTCACACAGCACTGGTAAATAAAATTGCACACGTAGCAATGGTTAAATATGAGGTATCTTCTAATATGACCATTTTGTCCTTGAACCTCTCCCTCCTCATTTCCTTCTATTTTCAGTCCAGTGGACAAGTACAGGCATATGTAACACTTAGAGATGGTCGAACAAATCCATATCCAAAAGTCTTTTTACAGAGGACAAGCTTTCCTATGAATTTCAACAAAAAAAAATGTACAAAATGTTCTAATTTTACTAACTACTTGGTCATACACTGGCAACCTCTTTAACATCTAGAGACTAGATGTTACAAAATTGGGACTTATTTGTCCATTATATACACTATATACACAGCAAAAACAAAATGCACAAAACATAGAAAACTGATGTCTGAAAATGTCCAAATATGAACACACTAACCTTTTGCAATTGCTTCCCTCCCACCTCCTCCACATCACTGAGCAAATACAGACAGTACTATACCGCTCACAGAGGTGGTTTAATAGTTCCATTCCCAAAAGACTATTTCATATGAATTTTAGCAAAAAGATATTTACAAAGTGATATTTTACTACCTCTACGTTTAACATACATCGGGCACTTCTAAACATCTAGACAAGACTAGATGTTTCAAGTAAGGACTCAATTTGTCCACTATGTACATGACAGTCTTGAATACACTGCACACATGTAACAATAGTTCTAATTTGAAAATGTCTTCAAAATATGAGCATTCTGGCCCTTCACCGACCCAGTGGGCTATAATGCTCAAAATTTTCAGAAGACAATCTTTCGTAGGAATTTTAACACAAAATATTCAAAACTGGTTTACTAATTCTACTTTTGTCATACACTGGCAACCTCTTTAACATCTAGAAAGGCTAGATATAGATTAGGAGGACTCATTTGTCCTTTATATACACTATGTACACAGCAAAGTAAAACAAAACCCAGACAACTCTTGGCTCTCGGTAAGCACACTGGCACGGTGCTCCCCAGGACCAGCACACAACTGTACTATTCAACAGGGGTTTGGCTATTGCATCCCCCCCCCAAAAAAAAGAAACCATTTCATAAGAATTTTAACAAAATAAATTTACAAAATGTGTCATATATTTTACCACTTCTACTTTTAACATATATCAGGCACTTTAGAACATCTAGAAAACCTAGATATTTAAAAAAAATATTTAGCATTTTCAACTATATATACACTAATGAGTAATAAAATGCACACGCAAAACAATGGTTATTATATGAAAAATGTCTTTTACGAAAACCAGTCTGGCACAGGACCTCCTTCTCACGGTCAGTCTTCTCCATGTCCAACAACCCACTGAACAAACGTGGACAAGTGTCGCTCCTAGAGGTGGTCTAACAAATTCATTTCAAAGTCACTTCCAGAAAACATTTCTGATTTTTTCAAACAAACGGACATTTACAAGACGTTATTTTCTAACTCTATCATACGTCAGGCATCCTCTTTACATTTAGAATGTCCAGATTCAGCACAAGTTTTAAAAGGTTGGGGGGCAAGTTGAGAGCAGCTTTTTCATATTATATACACAGGCCTTTTACAAAGGGCCAGGAAATCTCCCCAAAGGGTGGCGGGCGTTTCCAACTGGGTAGATGCGGCTTGTGACTACCGTTTCTCTCTTTGGTAGAACAAACACCAACCGCCCGAGGCCGCTAACCGTTCCACCCGTCGTCGTCTTCCGGGGCTTCGCTCACCTTCCAGGACGGTTCCCGTCTTTGTTGGCCGAGACAAGGTGTGGTCTCGAGGAGCTGGCACTGAGCGCTCACGGAGAGCCCTGGTCTGTGCGGCTCCGCTGTCCAATGCGTGGTCGAGCTTTCAGGAGTCCATCCTCCTTCTTGGGACCTTGAAGCCCCTGCCGGCCTCCGCGGTGTTTGGGCGGCCGCCATTCTTCTCGCCATGCCACGCCCGCCTCCACCCAAAGGCGCCACGTCCCAGGTGGCGGCTTCAGCTGGGACGGGCACGATTGAGCCAGGAGACCCGGCAGCCCTCGGGGTCCGGGGCCCGACAGGTCGCCGCCGCCATCAGGTCATCCATCTGGGTGGCAGGTTCACCGGTCCTTCACAGCCAGGGCCAGACAGTGGGCACTCGCAGCAGGAGCTCCGGGGATCTGCAGGAGAGGCCGCGTCCTGTCTTCGGGCCCCCCAGCACACCCGCCGGCCTGGGGCCGGGGGTCCCAGAGGGCCCCGGGGAGCAGGCCGCACTCCCGTTTCTCACCACGCTCCCCTTGCAGGGTCTTGACACACCTCACAGAAAAGAAATCCAGGATGTGTCAAAAGCAGGCACAGCAGAGATTTATTTAGGAAACAAGGAATGTGCACTTAGGCAGCCTGAAAGTGGACGTTATCTCAAGAATAAGTGCTTTCAGGACCTTGGGCTCTTCTATTAAGGGAAACTTTGTGCTTAGTGACCATGTCAAATGTGTGGGTGGCGTCACCTGGTGGGCCCAGTTCTCTTCCTCAGGGAGAACAGGGCTGACACGGTGCTGTGGTTCTCTTAGGGATATCTGGGTGGATGTCATCCAGGTGATAAGGTTTGGAAGGTACCCACATGGTGGCTCCTCCAACATCTCCCCTTTGGCTCTGTTCTGGCAGCACCTGCAGGCATTAGTGACTGGACTCACAGTGCTCCAAGGCTCACGGGCCTCTCAGGAATCCACATCAGGAGGAAAATAGGCTGGGCCTATAGGTGGGACGGGGCCTCTTAGGGTTAGACTTAGGGTTTCTTCTATCTTGTCTCACTTTGAGCCACGACAAGTCTAAGAACTAACTTGGAAAGACAGAGGAGGAATCTGGGGCTCAGCCATGACTCTGACGGGCTGATGGCTGAGCTGGTCAGAACAGAGGTGTTCAGTTGCCCCCTTGTTGTGTAGACTTCCACGTGGGTGAACCCACCCTCAAACCCATCTGCTGTGAGGTCTCCTCAAGTTGGCAGCCAAGAGGGTCTTCATCTGCTTCTCCCTCATGCACAGGGCTGGAGGTTTTGTGGAGAAAGGGTTGGCCTCACCACAGGTGTTCTCTGGGTCCTTTGCTGTTGGAATGGTGCTTGTGAGTTGAGGCCCTGGAGCCTGGGAATCCTTGCAATGGTCTGGGGAAGGAAGCATTTGCAGGATGGGGAGTCTGCAAGGCTGGCTGACTCCTGGAGGAAGGGCTGCCCAGGAGTCCCGAGGAAATCATGCTGCATTTCTCTGTATTATTCTTTTACTTTTAATTGAGTATTTTGTTTATGCCACTGTTTTTCAGAGGATTTGAAGGTGAGGTAGCCCCAAACCCACTGATTGGATAAGTCCACAGGTGTGTTAATGGAGCACAACTAACAACTAGGCCTGTGATTTCTAGAGGCCACTGTCCAGTTCTCCCCACTGTGTCCTGGCTGGACAAACACTACAGAATATATATATATAGTATTCAAATTTTGAGCCCTCATCAATGATCTCTGTGGATTTGTAAAAGTCATATGTGTTATGGAAATCTCTCTGTTCTTTGTTTTTAGGTTTTTTTTCATAGAGAAAAAAAAATAGAATAAAATATGACCTGGGTTTCAGTATTTATGTTGGACAAGCTTACTCAAGATGGTCAGGACACTAGGACTTTCCCAATGGGAAGTAAGAACCCAAAAGCTTTAAAGTACACTAGGGAAATTATCTTCCCACTCCAAGAAAGCAGTAATGATATGGGTTCCCACACTGGGCAGGCTTCCTGTTCTGTGCCCTGCCTTCAAAATATTATTGCTACTCAAAGTCAGTTTTTCAGATTAAAAAAAATAATTCAATATGCAGAATTGCCTTTTTAGGTTCTGTTAAACATTTTAATATATCTAAATATTCCTCCTAAATACAGCACTTTGCAAATAGTGAAATTCCATTTTTATTATTAAGGTTGGAACTAAAATGACTATTTGAGTCCTAGAGAGATCACAGACACAAGGGTTAAAATTAAAATAAAAAAAGGTTTAAACAGAACCTAGAAATGAAAAATAGAATCTATTTTGGATTTAACAAAGACTTCTTAATCATGTTTCAAAATTGTTTTAAATAAAATAATAAAATAATTGTCCTTTATAAAACATTTAAAAATATTTCTGCAGATGAAAGATATAGTTACAAAATGAACGGGCAAACATAAATTGGGAGGAAAAATTGCAGTACATCTCCTAACAAATTGTATACAGATAGGTAATTCTGCTATTGCTCCAGAATAAAAGACAATCTAATTTTTTAAACAGGCAGGAGAAAATGGCTATTGGGGCTGGAGTGTAACTCAGTGGTGGAGCTCGCCTATGGGCACGAGCCCCTGGGCTCCACCCCAGCACTGCAAAAAGAGAAAAAAGGAAAAATTCATGTCAAAACTACAGTGACTTAGCTCTACTTAATTTCTAGAACAACCAAAATTTTAAAGTCTGAAAAACACCAATGTTAGTGAAAATGTGGATCAGCTAAAACTGTCTAATATTGCCAATTAGTTGGCAGTTTTTAAAACAAATTTCTAAAAAATTGTACACATATTCTATAACTAAGCAATTCCTCAACTTAGTATGAATACAAGGGAAACTATTCATATGTAAAAATATAGTAACATGTTTATGTCACACACAGCCCAAGGAAACCTGATGAGGACATTTGTAGCAACTTCAATTATAATAACAAAATACCAACTGGGAACAACTTTAATGTCAATGACGAGGTAAATGTTGCTCAGCTGGGTAGATCTACATAGCAGAATGCCATTCACAGCCCAAATCATGACCTCCTGATTCACCCAGCACAGGGTACCCTCAGAAGTGCTTTATGATGAAAAAGAATCCACCTGAGGTGGCAAAGCAAGGTGGGCTGGAGCTCAGGATTTGGAGGGAGACAGCAGGCAGGACGCGTGCCTAAGTGTTTCTCATCCTGGTGGGGGACCTGCTACCTGTAAGTTTGTAGTGATCAACTGCTGTGATCTATGTATTTCACCACGTTAATGACACCTCAGCTGCACTACAACTCAAGCATGTTGTGCGACCATCATATGCAGAATCATTGACCATCATGGGGAAATAAATAAATAAAGACCTTTTTATGGTACATTATTTTTCAGCCCTTGTGCGTATAACTGGACCAGCAACAAAGTAACTCCTTGAACACTGTATGACACTCAGTGCCATGACTTGAGAGTGATCTGAACAGCTCCACCACATTTGTAAAGATTAAAGACAACTTCTCAACAGATATACAAATAGACAGTCCCAGTCTCCATGGCGGGTCTTTATGTGGCTCCTAGTCAGGACCCGTCATGGTTCTTAGAAGAAAAAGCTGACAGTTCTAAAAAACAGAGGGATAATTAGCTTCAGAGCCTGGCGGAGAGTGAATTGCAGCAGAGGAAAGACTAGAGGGCATGTGAAAGAAAATGCCAGGCTTGGCAAAAATAATCCACCATTATTCTCAAAAGTAATTGAAGATTATTTATGGAAATCTTTTACTTTCACAAGTAAGTTGAAAGAGGGGAAAGAAAAGAGAGGTGATTGAACCCCTGCCCCCCAAAAAAAGCTTTAAATCGCTAATGAATGCAAAACATAGCTGTTAATGGGCAGACTTGTTCTGAGTTCCTGATAGAAACCTTTTTTTTTTTTTCTTTTTAGTGCATTGTAGTTAGACGTAATCTTGGGTTCGTTTTCACAAAATCATGCAAGCATGGAATAGAATTTGGTCCACCGAAGTCCCCAGTACTTCCCCTTTCCCTCCCCTCTGCCCTCCCTTTCGTCTATTCTCCTGATCTTCTTTCTATTTATTTATAGTCTTTTAAATTAGTGCTTTATAGATAGACATAAGGTACAATTAACCGTGGTATACTCACGTATGGGCATAGCATGATTTAGTCAATTCTACTCCAACTTTGTCCTGTTCTCCCTCCTGCCCCGCCAAGCCCCTCCTACTCTAGAGATCTCCTGGATTTTTCACCTTCTTTCCTCTTATTGCAGTCTCACTCATGCATGAGAAAACACTGGACCCGTGGCGTTCTACTCATTTCACTGAGCTCCATCCATTTACTGGCTGATGCCAGAGTTCCATTCTTCTCTGTGGCTGAGTAAACTCCACTGTGGATATCTGCCACATGTTCTTTATCCATTCATGTGTTGATGGGCGTCTAGGTCGATTCTATTGCTTGGCTCTTGTGAGTTGTGCTGCTGCGAACATTGATGTGGCTGCGTCCGTATGGTGTGCTGATTTTAGTTATTTTGGAAAAATACTGAGGAGAGGGACAGCTGGATCATATGGTGGCTAGTCTTTGGAGGAATCTCCATACAGCTTTGCAGAGTGGTTGCGCTCATTTGTAGTCCCACCAACAATGTAAGGGTGGGCCTTTCCCCACATCCTCCCAGCACTCGCTGGTTTGTATTCTTGATGTCCGCCATTCTGACTGGGGCGAGGACCTCTCCTAAGGTGACCGATGTACCTGCTGCCCCGAGAGGGCATGATGTGGAGGGTGGAAAGCTGGGGATAACAGAGAATAAGTGAACATTGAGTTCACAGTGCTTATCAGGCAAGGTCACTTTAGAAACCATCTGGACTGTTGAGGGAAAGGTTCCTCCTGACAGAGAAAGAGGAAATGAAGCGGATGCACTCAGTGAAGAAAACCCAGGAAGTGAAGCTCCAGGGACTCTAGGGGCAAGTCTCCAGCTGGAACAGGAGGAAACTACGCCGGCCAGGAGGTCCCCAGCCTCTGCAGAGATGTAGACCACCATTGGCCCTTTACCAAGCACATGCTCCTGTGCATGGGAGGAGAAACACTCAGGTGTGGAAGAAGGCCTCCGCCGGACTCAGAAATGGACTCAAGTGGAGTGGAAGGGGCATATTTTGTGAAAACTGTCTTGTCTTCCAAAAGTAAGGCAGCTGTCGGTGACGGAGGAGCGGCCCTGTGCACTGAGAGAAAGCTCACTGACCTGAGAAAAGACACTCGGGGAGAAGTGAGTCTGTGCTAAATTTGAATGTGAGTTTTCTCAAATGGTCCTTAAGAGGACCAGGCCACCCTCTGATTTCCAGGTCCTGGAGGAGAAGCACTAACCAGCAATGGGTCACCAACTGGTAAAACTAGGAGCTTTTCCTGTGGCCTCTGCAAAATGCATCACCTTTTATGGAGATTGGTTTCAGGTGCTCTGTCTTGTTCGTTCTCTCAGTGGGGGAAAGCAGGGGAGAGTCATGTCTTAAGGGCAGGTCTCAGCATATGCCTTCAATCCACTTGAGCATTTCAGACCCTCCTCTCCCAGCCCAGGATTCATCTAGTTTCAGCAAATGGAAACCAGCAGGCAGTTCAAGGCCAACATAAGTGCTGTCATTTGTGAACCAAGGGCACACCTCTCTCCCAGCCCATCTGTGCTGTGCTTCAGGACCCCTGGAAGGAGGTGACCTGTGTAGGGTGGCCGGGTCTTCCAGGTGCTGGCAGGATGCAGCACCCAGTCTCTGCCTGGTACAGAGCAGGGCTGGGTGACAAAGTGCTGTGTCAACAGGTCAACGGTAGCGTCAGATTGCGAAGAAGTAGTCTCAATGACAAATCTAAGCACCATCCAAGCACCCCTTTGTGGGTGGCTCTGTGGTGCTGGCTCCTCCGTGCTGTTCAGAACGAAGGAGCTGGCATTCCCTTTGCAGTTTTCATTCCAACTTAAACTCTACGAGAAGCATCTGTTGCTGATCATGGCACTGTAGGAGAGCCATGATTGACTGGGTTCTATTAATCCATTAAAAAGTCCTGAAGTTTGGCTTCCCCCTAAGAAGATGAAAGCTGCCTGAGAATCTTGCTCTCCTATTAACAATAAGATGACAAATTGGTTAATCAACATAACCACAGAATTTTTGAAAGCCAGAATGTCAATGGACACTGGTGAGCTAAATTTCAGAATGACAAGCCCCACTTAAGAGAGTGGGAGACACAGCCTTTGATAAAGCACAGCAGGAAAAGGAGACAGCCATAAAATTAGACAAAAAGTTAATTAATTCTTAAAAGATAAAACTGAGCTACTGCAGCAGTTAGGAGATCTCAGATGCCCCAAGCAGGGGGAGTGGGCACCTGCTCACCGGCACTTCGCCGTGGATCTCCAGTGGGTGCATATGAGAAGAAGCATATGGGCTGATGTCACAGGTGATGCACAAGGTCACCTTGCAGGCAAAGACTGGCAGGTGAGCAACTGCCATCACCAGGCAGGAATAAAATTGCCCATGTCTCCAGCTCTTCTTGTCAATGGCAATATGTGAAATGCAGGGGAAACATTACATAATGTTGTCCTGCCTTTTAAAATGGATCAGCTTGGGCTATTGACTAAATAAATTTGCTCCCTTGATTCCATATGGACTAGAGGTGGAAATACATCTGCTGTCCAGCGGGGGACAGAGAATTCACTCAGGCCCAAGAGACTGCACTGATGTGAAGGAGAACATTGTCACTGCTGATGGCACAAGACCCTTGTTTGCACCAATGTCCCGACCGAGGGCCACAAACCTAGGTGGGGAGGAATGAAGGGACAAGAGACAGGAGGGATGACAGCAAGACAGGAGTTCTGATCAAGCTGCAAATTTTTATTGTTCACACAGGGGTATTTATATGCTGGGGATGGGGAAGCTCTCTAATCAGCAATTGCTGGATGTGGGTGGTGAAACTGCCAGCTGCAAGATGTCTGAGGATCCTGATAACTGCAGGATGTTCCAGGGAGATAGGTAGCTGCAGGATATCTCCCAGGCAGGATGTCTCCCAGGGGGCTGTTTTTTGTAAATGTCAGGCTATTCTTTGAAGGAGAATTTCCTTCTAGCCCCTGACACACCAATACCCAACACCTATGAGAAAAGAGTTCCATGTTGGTGCCCGGGAAGGAGCAGGCAGCAAGGCTGAGCAATTCCTCCCAGGGACTGAAGTGCACAGGAATGGCCTGCTTCTGAGACCTGAGCAGCAGCATGTGAAATGCTCCCACCAGCCCGGCTCGCTTTGCTCCAGGCAACAGTGATGAGTATCGGCCATGTGGAAGGGTGGGCACAGAGACAGGGGTGAGGGCTGAGGAACACTGAGATGATGGCGGTGCACAGAGAAGCTCCTGGCGCTCCAGGTCTTCTGCTCCACGATGGGGTGGCTGCGAGACCTGAGGGCTGTGAAGGTCTCTGGGAAAACCACCAAAAACCCATCCAGTTCCTCACCAGATCCACCCAACCCCGCTCACAGCCAGCAATATGAAGAACAGGGCCCTTCCTAGGCCTCAACAGTGACTGCCACATTCCATACAGTGCCTGATAGTCAATACAGAATCATGAGAGACAAAAACGCAAAAGGAGGACGATGACCACATCATGTAAGCAAAATAAGCAGGAGACAGAAAGGCGAATACTGCATGATCCCATGTATGTGGAATCTAAACTAGTCAAGTTTGCAAAACAGAGAACAGAGATCTCCAAGGCCTGAGGTCAATGGGCAGGGGGGAGGGGCCGCTAACCTAGGAGTCAGCTTCAGGTGTGTAAGGTGACTGTCCAGAGGCCTAATGCATAGCTATGTGACCACCCTGCACACTGGGAATTTGCTGGGGAGATGAATGTTAATTTAATCTTCTTGCACACACGTGCAGGCAGATGATAAGCATTGTGGTGATGGTGTATTGTGACATTTCATGACTTGTATCAAAACATCTCTTTGTACACCAGCTACACATGGCATGTGCCCACATAGAGTACAAGGTTTTTATGCCAGGGATATCTCAATAAAATTGCATTTAAATTAAAAAAAATCCTTGAAGTTACATAAGGAGTGGAATTAGATTTCCCGGCTTATATCTTGAAGAATCTTTTTTGAGAAGACTGGCAACAATGAAATGGATAGGGATATATCAGCAAAGAAAAACTGTAAAAAACAGTCCAATAATGTTAGAAATGAAAAAGATGGCATCGGGGCAGGAGAACATTCTCTGAAAGAGTCACTAGCAGCCTGGAAAAAAGCAAACTCAAAAGTAAGCAACAAAATTTATACTACTAAAGCAAAACCAAAACACAGGAAGATAAAAGTGAAAAACTTCATGAAGAATTTGAAAATTGTGAGACCATATCAAACTGTGCTAAGTATGTAGCACAGAAATCCTAGTCAGGGAGGCACAAGACAGGAGAAAGAAATGTTTGAAGATATTGTCTGATAATCTACTACAATTTAAAAGTCACAGCTCCCAGGTGCAAGGAAATGAGAGAATGCCATGTCCACAGATAAACCCCACCGTACACATCCTGCCCGCCCACTGAGAGAAAATACAGAAGGCAAGTGCAGGAAATGGAGATGCACATCTAAGGGACAGAAATGAGGAAGGTAGCAGGGCCATCAGAAGGTATTCAAGCCACGAGATGATTTGTGAAAAAGAAAATACTCAAAAGTTGAAGTGAAAATACTTTTCAAACAGTAGAGAAATAAGCAGTGTTTTTTTTCCAAAATAAATAAATAAATAAAATCTGAGAGCATCCCTTACTAAAAATCTTGCACTATGTGAAACTGAATAGGCTACCACTGTGCAGGAGAGATCTGCCAATGGTAGGCTTGGTGCTGGGGGTGGAGCGCAGGGCCCTGGGCATGCTAGGCAAGCGCTCTACCCCTGAGCCACGTCCCAGCCTCACGGCAGGTTGATTCATGAGTCAAGGGAGGAAGGACAGGTGCTTGTCCCTGGTGAGTACACCAGCCAGGCCACCACTCAGTGGAATTGTCCTCAACAGTAAGAAGAAACGAGACACTGCCAGGTCTGGCTGTGACTCCAGCCACCTGCTAGTGTCTGACCACAAGGGTCTCTAGCACACTCAGTGCTCAGGAGTGTGCTAGAGACTCTTATGGGGATGAAAGGTTCCTTGTCCCTCAGGAAGGTTAGTGGCAGCAGCGAGTCAGGTTCAATCTTAAGAACATAGTATATTGTCAGAGTAGTGATGTTCGTGAACCTGCTCTGCCAAACCAGCATGAGAAATCCTGGCAAAATCAGCTTATTCAGGAGCTCTGGAAGTTAATTGAAGGTTGACCACAGACTGAAGAGGGTTTGTTCAGGAAAGAATTGCTGAGCCCGAGGAAAAGCAGGGTTGGTGGCATTCTGACCTTGGGGGCAGTGCTTAAACACTCCATCCCAGGTGCCTGCCACTGCTTGACCTGCTGACCGCTCCCTGGAAAAGCCCATGCACAGGGCATTGACATCAATTGACTTGGACTCGCCCTGAAGCTCACTCCCCAGGAAAGCCCTAACCCCAGGAAAATAACCAGCCACAGTTTAGTATCACAGAGGCCCAACACAAAGACCCTAGGGGCAGGGGACCAGGGGTGGCAGGGGACAGAAACACATAGCCAGAAGTGCCAAATGGCATCATCAAATTCAAAGCTGTTGTTCCGTAAGCTACACCATCTAAAAATGAAACAAAAGCAAGCCACAGACTGGGAGAAAATATTTGCAAGTATATATCCTAAAAAGGATTTATGATTTATAAATGACTCATATCACAACAGTAAGACACACCTGTAAAAATTGGGCAGAAACTTGTTAAATAAATTATATGAATGGCAAAATGTGAGACAAAGAATGCAAGACATGGTCGGTCATTAACACAAAGCAGAAAAAAACCCAAACAAGGTATCATGTGACACCTACCAAAATGGCATGTTTCACCAGGGAGATGATAGAGGGTGCAGGGAGGCTGCAGAGAGAGGAGGACCCCGGTGCTGCTGGAGGAAATGCAGGTTAAACTGCCTCTGTTTCCCAGAAAGCTGATCCTGGGCGTGTCTCGCAGCCCTGTGTCCACCCAGCACCCTCTCTCAAGGCACTTCACCCCTGTGCCACATCCCCAGCCCTTCTTAACTTTGTATGTTGAGACAGGGCCTCCTTAAGTTGCTTGGGGCCTTGCAGAGTTGCTGAGCCTGGCCTGGAACTCATGATCCCCCTAGAGGCCAGCCTTGGTCCACACAGATACCCCCCTGAGTGCGTGGGCAGCAGTGGCACTTGCAGTACGCCAAGCTGGCAGTAAAGCTGCCTGTCCCCATGCGGTGGGTAAGCAAGTCTGGCCGACCGTGCAGCAGAATGTCATCAGAAATTAAAAGAGCCACAGATTCATGCTACAGCACGCGTGACCTCAAAGCATTATGTCACATGGAAGAAGCCAGCCTCAGAAGAATCATCTCATATGACCGGACAGATATGAAACATCCAGAAAAGGCAAAGTGTAAACCAGAAAGTAGGTCTGCAATCTGCCTGGGCTGGGGTCCAGGTTGTGGGAGCCCAATGGGCTCAGGAGTTAGTGAAGTACAGAAATGTTCTGATTCATCTAGGACCAGGGTTGCACCACTCAGTACAGTTACTAAAAATCATTGAGTTGTGCCCTGGAAATGGGTAAATTTTATGATATGTAAAATCTATTTCAATAAAGCTTTTTAACTAAAAAAAAAAAAGGAACTTAACCAATCAAAATTTCCTGGACAAAACAGGCAAGCGTTGCTTTGGAAAGAGGTCCCCAAGCTGCTAAGCCAACTGCATCTTAGAAGCCCGAGGAGGCGACGTGAAGGGGTGCTGTTTCTCCTGGGGAAGGCAGACCTGTGGGCCTGCTCCTGTGGCATCCTCTCCTGGAAAGCAGTGGCCCTTTTCCCCTCATTTCTCTAATAAGCAGAACAGTGTTGGGAGACGGCAGTCTCTAAACAGGTATCCTTGGGGAGTATAATCCTGAGGTTGACGTCCATGTGGTAGAGGCTCCTCTTATTCCTATTTTGGAGACAAGGAAACTGAGCAGGAAGCTCTGATCACACAGTACAGGTAGAGCTGGGATTTGACCCAGGGGATCTATTTCCATCCTAAGAACCCTCTAAAGACCCCCCAGGGAGTTGGGGCAGCCCTGCCTCTGAAGGCAACCAGGCATCCCTGTAGCCATTGTGACTTAGGGGAACAGATGTTTCTGGTTGCTTAGCAACCCCTTTGTCAAGCTGCCCCACCCCCACCTGTGCAGATCTTGCTCCTCACAGAAGCTGCAGGTTCTTAGGTGTGTGTCAAAGGTTTTCTCCTGCAGGTTGGGTGGGAAAGTAGCAGGACTCTCAGGAAGAAATACCAGCTGTACTGGATCCTCTCTAGAAGCTGGAGAGAGAAAGGAAGGAGGGTCCCCAGGCCGCACTGGGTGGAGTCTGTGCAGTAGCTGCCTATTGACATGCTCCACAGGTGTTCTCTGCACACCTGCTCTGTGACCACCAGCACTCCAGGGGCAGGGGCTGTCCTGGTCCACAGAAGAGATAAGACTCTGGACACTCACACTCTTGCAGAGGGAGGAAGAGGGGCAGATGTTAAGGCAGTGTCCCAGGACGGGCCATGTGATCAGCCAGCAGCCTGTGGGGTTGCTATTTCAAACTCATCCTCAGCAGACTCTGATGATAAGCTGTCACCTGAGCAAAGACCCAAAGGCAGCAAGGGAAGGGCTCACACAGCTACAGCAGGGAAAGCACTGTTCAGAACTGATGGCAGGGGGCCGACAGCGCCCTCGGACATGCCCCAAAACACCCAAACTGCAGGACATGGGGGTCCCTGGGGGTCGATGGCAGTCCATTCCCTTCCACAGCAGGTGTTGGGTGCAGAGCAGGCTGAACTGTGTTGTCTGCAGGGCAGGCTGAACAGATGTTGGCTGCAAGATAGCCCACGCACTCAAACCCCCTCTATCTGGTCCTTTATCACCTGTTTGCCTCAAGTCTGAACATTCAACCCTGCTTAAGGCTGAACACTTAACCCCCACTTGGGCCAACAAGGCAGCTTGCAGACCCAGAGGCCCCATTAGATTTGGGCTATAAAAACTCCCTCCTGCCAGGCCCCCCTCTCTCTTGCTCTCTCTCTCTTGCTCTTTATCTTTCTTATGCACGCTCTCTCTCTCTTGCTCTTGCTCTCTCCCTGTTCATCTCTTCTCTTTTCTCTCTCTCTCTTTCCTTCTTTCCTTTCTCTTTGTTGCACTGCTGCAATAAAGATCTTTTGGTTACTCTGAGTGTTGTGGTCACTTTCCTTTCAGCAGGAAGCGGTGGCTGCCTTTCCAGCTGAGCTTGGAGTGCTGTAATGCCAGATTTGTGGGACTCCATAGACCTCCAGGAGCTGAATCTGATGCAATCACACACAGTTTTTATTGCAAGCTCGAGCCTGGACTCACAACCATTTCTGATGCAGCCGTCCAGAGGAGTGAGTCCTTACCCTTAGTTCAGTGAGGATTTATAGGTTTTTTGGGGATACTCTATGTGTCACAACATCACACAGCAAATTATTTCATACCGAGGGAAAATCAAACAACTCTTAACATTGATTAGCACATTCACTGGCAGGAACAAGTTGGGTAAAGGTGATTGGTTAGTTCAAGTGGCAGATACATTTGAACTGATTGGTTTAAGCCATGAGGGGTGTCCGTGCTAAACTACATGGTTTCCCAGCATGTTATCAACCACCATAAACTACTGGGAGGGTCACCAGGCATTTCAGATATTTTTTCCTGTCTAATGCTGATTGGTGGTTGCTAGGGGGTTACTGTGGATCTTCACCTAGCATAACTGAATCAGGGACACCTGGCTCAGCAGATCTCTCCTGTTATTTACAGACAAACAACTCAGCAGGGTGGGTATGTGCCTAGGAGCACTCTGTGGGTTTTTCAAAGGACAAAGGTCACGCCCCTTCCCTTTGGACAGGCCTTGAGGTAGAAGCTGGTTTCTCAAAGAATGGAGTCACATAAGTTTCTCAGTGCCAGTGAAGCCAGATTTAAAATTAGGTAGTCAGTGTAGTTAGGTAAATCTGGTCTAATATTGAGTGAAATCTAAAATGGAGGCCATGCTGAGAATGATTCCGGGAAGCAGGACAACTCATGGAATGTTAATGAAGTCCCAAGAAAAGCCCCTAGGCCCAAAGTCCATCCCAAAGGAATGTTAATGGAGCCCAGGAAACAGCCCCCAACAGATTTGGAGATAGCCCATCCCAAAGAAGTGTTAATGAAGTCCTTCCTGCCCATATTACTTCTTTGGCCCACCCGTGTCCCACCCCTCGGGCCTTCCAACCTACATTCCATCACTGAAAGAACTATAAAAAGGGGAGACAACTGCACTTCCATGGATTCCACCTCTTGGGTCCCCTTCTTCCTCCAGCAGGCAGAAGTCTTTTCTGCTGTCCTTTAATAAACTTCTAATTTCTACTCTGACCTCGCCTCTGCTTGCTTCTCTGGTGTTATTCTTCAACATTGGGGAAGCAAGGACTCGTCATCGGCCAACAGCGGTAACACCAGGGAGGGACACTTCAGGGCCCTGGTACATGACAACATGAGGGTGGTATTCAGGATGACATGATTCTCAGCGACTCCAGGGGGCCACAACAGAGGGGCACCAGGATTACGCATCCTCTCTGTGTTGATCTAGTGCCTTTGCTCACAGTGTGGACCGAAGGCAGCCCTGAACCATTTAGATTATCATCTTTCTCTTTACTTCTCCCCTTCCATCATTTCTCTGTTTCTTTTCTCTCTCACTCTTATCCTATATACCTGACTATCTGATTTCTGGCACTCCTACGTACTTGGAGTTGGAAGGTGAATGAGGCCCACATTTACTTTAAATTTGCAAAAGGCAAAACTCTAAACAGCAGATGGAAGCCCTTGAGAAAGGGTTCTGTAACCAGAGCCCCGCATGCTGAGCCTGGCTTCCCTGAGCACTGAGCTCCCTGTGTCTTCAGCACACAGGGATGCGAGGAGCTCCCGCTGAGGTAGAGGTTGGCAGATTCCACTGCCACAGCAGCAACAGGGCTGTGCAGCCTCAGCAGACACTGCTTTACCGAAAGTGAATGGTAGTCACCAGAAGCCAGGAGAAGAGTAGAAGGGTGGCTGGGGTCCCGCGGGCCCAGTGGAGGCTGATGGGTCTGCGCAGGAGCCCTCTGCTGTCTTCAGGGCCCTGCTCCCAGATTCCAAGGCCAGCACCTCTTCCTGAGTCTGAGCTGGCAGGAGACAGGCAGGGAGTTCCTGATCTCACCTCCCAGCTTCCAAGGGACATAGAACCTCCCCCTCCTCGGGATTCACAGGAGCTGTCTGCCTAGCAGAAGAGCAAACATGACCTGGCCCAAGGCAGTCCCCAAAGTGGGTGGAATGTCCCTAGAGACATTATAGAAAGTACTGCTGAATTGGGTGATATGTAAAACCAGACAACCTTAGAAATATCTTTCTATGTCTAAGATTCTTAAGTAAAAAGTGTTCTGGAGCAAGCTCCTAGGAGAGGAATCTCGACGAGCTCTCCTGTTTTCAGAGAATAACACTCTGTGCTGACCCGTGTCAAGTTCTAGACTGTTTGGGCTTCGTTTCAATTGACCAGATGGGTCAGTTCACAAGCCCAGCATGTGCTGGACCCTTGTGAAGTTTGCACTTCATAGTTGCGTGTAAAAGAGATGACCTCATTCAGCAAAGACCCAGGAGGACTGTTGTGGAAGCAGGATGCCACGGAGCACGAAAGAGCAGCCATTGGGCTTAGACACGGAACTGCAAAGGTCCTGGGGTTGCCTTCCTCAGCTCCCCCTCATCTGCATGCTTTGGTCTTGTAGATCTGTGTTTCTTCTCGGCAGCAGATGAAGTCTTCTTTAAACCCAACTTTGAGTGACACAGTCTGCTCCGGTGCTCAGGCCGACCTCTCTCTGAGGAGTGGTCTTGCTTTCCATGGAACCAGGTGTACAAGACATCATCCAAGTCTTGCAGGAAAACAGCCACCAGGAGCAGGTGACATTAAGACACCCCCTGATCCAGGGTATACTGCCTCCTGGGACATGTCATTTTAGTTTCAAGCCACAGTTAAACTTGACCTCCAATTACAGCCACTATTGGTTCCTAACACAATTGCACCATAATTAACTGCCAAACCGCCACTAACAAATCCAGCTAAGTAACATAAATTTCCTCTTGTTATTCATAAATTATCTGTGAAGGACAATGAGGATATGCATAAACAAGTTTTCTTGTTTGAATAGCAAGTTATTCTCATGGCCATGCAAAAAGCAACATTTTCTGATAAAGGAATCTTTTTGGGCTAAGAAAGAAGAAACTAATTTTACACCATAATCATCTCAATCATTTAAGTGAGTTCTTTTTCATACCAATATATTGAGGATATCATTTTGGATTTTACAAAATTATGGATGTTGAAAGTTCCAGATCACAAGGTTTGGGAGGTATTGCTCTTTTTTGTTTATATTTGTTTACTTTTTGATGTATGTGGATTATCCTGTTTTGTTGTTAGAGTGTGGACCAATAGTAGGCCTGTGTTTATTTGCCCAGGAAAATCCAATGGCTGAATGGATTTGGAGGAAGTTTTGTACCAGGATAACAGTCTGTGCAGAGCCTGTTCACAGGCACATCAGTCACCAGGATGTCCGAAAAACAGAACCTGAGTCACATTCCCTGAAAAGCTCATGCATCCATTCAGGAGTGTTCAGTGGTGGAAGGCTCGGAGGATGAGCTCTGATCTCACCAGGGCCTTGATCCATGTGATGGATTAATAATCTGAAGGAACTGCTGGGCGGCAACTGTAGGCAGGCGAGGAGGGCCTGGGAGAAGCAAGTCTCTGGAGGCATGACTGGGACTACAACTGTCCCTGGCTCCTTGCCCCCTCTCTGCTTCCTGCTGCCCTGAGCTCAGCAGCTCTCTCCCCACACCCTTCCGCCATGATGTTCTTCCTCACCTCCACCCATAGCCATGGACTCAGCTGACCTGGACTGAACATTTGAAACCATGAGCCCAAAATAAACTTTTCCTCCTCTGGGTTGTTCTTAGCAGGGGTGCTGGCCACAGCAAGGAGGAGCTGACCAGCACACATTCCCACCAACCGTGGGTGAGAGTCCCCTTTTCTCCACGTCCTCAGTAGCATGCTGTCCTCTGTCATAATAGCCATTTCAGTTGAGTGAGGTGGCATTTCATCATGGTTTTTATTTGCATTTCCCTGATGATTAGTAATTTTTGAGCAGTATTTCACAGTCCTGTTGTCTTTTTTGAGAAATGTCTATTAAGCCCTTTAGTCCATTTTTAAATGGGCTTATCTGGTTTGTTATTGAGTTTGAATCATTTACATATTTGGATTATTACCGACTTCTCAAATGTATAGTTTCTAAATTAACTTTCTAAATATTTTCCCATTCTGTAGCTTGTCTTCTCATCCTGTTGATTGTTTTCTTTGCGGTGTCAAAGTTTTTGAGTTTGATGTAATCCCATTTGCCAATTTTTTACTTTTGTTGCTTTTTTCTTTCTTATTTCTTTTTTAAATTGGTTCTTTTTAGTTATATATAATATTAGGATTCATTTTGTCATGATTGTCAAAGCATGGAATATAATTTGCTCTAATTCAGCCCCAGTCCTTCCCCTTTCCTCCCCTTCTCTCTTCTCCTGTTCCCTTCTCTCTACTCTACTGATCTTCTGCTATTTATGCATAGTTTTTTTTTTTTTTTTTAAAGAGTGTCTTATGGATATACAAATGGTTTACTAGGATTTCAAGATCATATCCAAAAAACCTGTTCCCAGACCAGGGTCCTAAAGTATTTCTCCATGTTTTCTTCTGGCAATTTCACAGGTTTTGCACTTAAGCTTTGAGCCCATTTTGAGTTGATCTTTGTAACTGGGGGGAGCTGAGGGTCTCATTTGTTTCTTGTGCATATCCAGTTTCCACAGAGCCATTATTTAAGGACTGACTTTCCTCCATTGTGCATAGTCAGCTTTTTCGTCACTGTGATCAAAAGACCTGACAAGAATGATTTTAGAGGAGGAAAGTTTATTTCACACTCACAGTTGCAGAGATCTCAGTCCCTAGATGGTTGCCTCCATGGCTCTGGGACAGAGGTGAATCAGGACGTCATGGCTGAAAGATGCAGAGGAAAGTAGCTCAGGGCCTGGTGATTCAGAAGCAGAGAGAGCACTTTGCTCACCAGGGACAATACATACCCAAAGGCGCACCCCAAGTGACCTACTACTTCCACCCATACTCTGCCCAGTTACCACCCAGTTAATCCATTAAGTGGATTAAGGTACTGATTTGGTTAAGGCTCTTTCTCAACCCAATTATTTCATCTCTAAAATTTCTTTCATTGCTTCACACATGAGCTTTTGGGGATGCTTATACCTAAACCATATCTTTATTCTTGGCTCCTTATAAAAATATCCTTTGACTATAAATGTGTAGAATTATTTCTGGGATCCCTTCTATGTTTTGTGGGTCTGTGGGCCTGCTTTTATAGCAGTGCCATGCTGTTTTGATTAGTATGGCTTTGTAGTATATTTTGAAACCAGGTAGTTTGATGCCTCCAACATTTTTCATTTTGCTCAATGTTGCTATGGCTATTTGGAGCTTAAGTTCCATAAGCATACTAGGATTGTTTTCCTAGCTCTGTTAGAATGACATCAGTGCATTGACAGGGATTGCCTGACTCTTAACTATTTGTCAGTGGACAAATGGATACAGAATACGTGGTGCATACACAGAATAGAATACTACTCGGCCATAAAAAACATGAAATCGAGGCACAAGTGACAGCATGGATGGACCTGGAGGACATTACATTAAATGAAATAAGGCAGGTCCAGAAAGACGAGCACCACACCATCTCACTCATGAATGGAATATGAAAAAGTGGGATCATACAAGTTGCAAGTAGAATAGTAATTTTCAGAGACTGGCAGGAGAAGAGAGTGGAAGAGGAGGAGAGGTTAGTCAAGAGTTAAAGGGGAATAAGCAACCCTGCACCTACGGATGGGAGGGTGACACATTGTGAATCTCAAAATAGAAGACTTTGAATGTAGTCTCTGACAGTCACCATAAAGAAATGATTAAAATTCAGGTGAAAAATGTATTAATTATTCTGAGTCCATCATTTTCCAATTAAATATCACATTATATTTCCTAAATATATATAAAAGTAATGTATCCATCAAAAAGTAAAGTTAGTGCCGGGACTGGGGCTCAGTGGTTGCCTGGAGCACCTGAGGTCCTGGATTCGATACTCAGAACCCCAAAAACAAAATTTAAAAAGAAAATTAAAATATGATTAACAAATTAAAAATAAGCATTTTAAAATGAAACCTTGGTTGCAAAGCAAGAGAAGAAGAGAGAGGGAGATACAAGCAGCCCAAGGGCCCTGGATGAGAGAGAAAGGACAGACAGACATGGAAGGGAGGGGCAGGGAAAAGAAGAGATGGAGTCTTTCTTGGGGCTCGGGGGGCACGTGAAGGTGAAGTGGGTGGCTGGGTTGCTTCCACCTGGGTGGGCTCTTTCTAGACTCTGAGCCCAGGTTCAGGTCCTGGCAGGGAGACAAGGCTGCACATGGTCTGAATGTCCACACAGGAGAGACAGTTAGGGGACATTAGCATGGGGCCCACTCTTCCCAGAAGTCCTGAGTCCCACTGACAGGGAGGTGTGAAGACTAGTGGCAGGTCTGGTTTTTAGGAGAACAGGCTCCTCCCCTGGGTCCTACAGCACCTCGAGTCCTGAGCAGGAAAACCTTTCCTCCTGGTCCTCACCCTTGGCTTTCCATGCAGAGCTGACTGCCCTTGGCAGGCAGTCATAAAAATCAGCAATTGACCTGTCCCCACACAAGCACATGGGCAGCCAGTCAGCACCATAAGTCCTGAAATTTGGTTAAAGGAAACTCAGGACTCATGTTCTAAGAGCACTACCTGCCCACACTGTAGGGCCTCTCCCCTCACGGGATCCAGCTCTGCGGAGACAACATCAGTAGCTTTCTAGTCCAGCAGCAAAGGATGCTGCAAGTGGCTTTTGTGGGGCCCAGGCTGTGCAGGGATTTAGAGAAAGTGCAGCAGATGTTACTGAGAGGTGTTTAATCTGAGAGCCGCTGACCTAGAAGAGACAGGTTGAGAGCTGCTGTTGTCATCAGGAGAGACACCTGAGGCATCCTCATCTGAAAAATACTGTTTTCTGCATTGGAGCTTTGAGACCAAAGCTGATGAGTTAAAACTATCCCAAAACCCTCCTCTGGGAACAATCCTGTGCACTGAGGATTTTTTTTTTTTAATTCTGTTTCCTCCTTTGATATCTGAAGGGAATTTCCTGTTCTCCCTTCTGGACTTCTGAGATGGTTTATTCTGTAAGAAGCATCTAAAGGCGAGGGCGCCTGCACAGTCTCTCAAAGCTATGGACAGGTCCTTCCAGTCAGAGCAGCACATCCCTGTGAGCTGGCAGAGACTCGGGCAGGAAATGAAAGGAGACTTTCAGAGCAGGAGGGATCTCACGTTGCAGAACAGTCTTGGGGGGTGAGTGCTCTTGGAGATTTTTCCCTGGAGTGGGGGCTTCCCTGACTGGCTTCCGGGTGCCTTTGGAGGTCTTGATGGGCTCACTGTCTTTTGGTATACAACTGGGGGCTTTCAAAGCTGGGTAGATTTTCCCACCTCCACTGTTAGGATCTCAGTCCTGGACTTGAGGGTGAGAGTCTTGCATGAACAATTACTCGGCTCACATTCTCCTACCACTTGGAGCTGAGGAGAGGTGTCCTGTTGAAACCAGAGTCATGATATGTGCACTCTTTTCTGACCCAATGTAGCAAGTCAGTCTTTTATCCTTAAAAATTAAAGTGTCTGTTTAGGTCTTTCGTCATTTATTAATTGGGCTATTTGTGTTTTCCTTGCATGTATGATTTTGTTAAAATGAAGCCAGTTTCTATGTATAATTATGATGCTCTAATAAAAAATTAATATATCTCCTTGTCTCTCCATCTGCTACCTGGCTATGATCTTTTCCTACCTGCACAGTAATCCTAGAACAATAATTTAGGGACATGGGGGAAATCAAATATTGGTTCTCTAGGCAGTTACATGATCAGAGAGCGGATATGATTGCGATGTCTGCACTACACTGAGAGGCATCATCATCCATGTTAAACAGTCTCTACAGAGAGGAATACGAACTGCTTTGAAAAAATGTAATAAATGAGTAAATAGCTACATTATTGCCACTTATGGCTCCTGCTCCTACCTCAAATGCTCATCTATAAAAAGATTAATCTGTGTGAGAACATGGTCTTGGCCTCAGCAACAATGTTTCCAGCACAAGAAACATTGATATATGTCATTCCAAGCCCCAAGTAGTCCTAGGAACACTTTCAAATCTAGTTCTCACAGCTAATGGCGACAATGCACTTACTAAGCCCAGCCCTCGGGTACGCAAAGTTATAGGAATAAGCACTTAGCCTGTGTCCATGGTTCTCAGCTAGGTTAACTTTGCCCCCAAGGAGATGTTTGGGCATAGTTAGAGCCCGTGTGGGTGGCACGACTGCAGAGATGCTCCCGGCACCAAGTGACGAGCTCCAGAGTGTCCTTTGAAAATGCCACTGTGCAGAGTGACTGGCCCCACGTGGCAGCAGCCTGGTGCCCAGGGAATACCTGCGTGACTGCATTATCTCCTCACATCCTCTCAACACCCCCACACCAGTGAGTGGGTCACACTGTCCTAGCACGGCTGGCTTCACAGTCAGGGGACTCTCTTCCTTTTCCTCCTGGACCACACCTGGATGTTTCTCATTGCTAAGATTGATTTTTGGCCAAGGGGATGTGTATGGAGTGAGGCTGTGGCCTTCATTATTGATTTACGAGGCCTTGCACTTGGTCCTTCACATTCCCCCTTGCCCGGCTTCCTGCTGGCAGCAGGAGCTTCAGCAGAGCACTGAGTAGCCCACAGCACACAGAAGGGCCTAAACCCAGAAGAAGCCCTTGAGTGACCACATGGTCTTCTGTGTGTTAAGCCAGGAGGTCTGGGGTTGTCTGTTTCATCAGTCACTTGTTTTAACTGACACAACTATTATATTTTTAAACTAAAGGACAAAGAGGACTCTGGAGTCTAGCCCAAGGTCAGGTTGGGTGTCATGAAGTTCTCTTAGCCTGTCCTCCCCCCCTCCTTTTGAGGCTCAGGTCTGCTGCAGTACAGCCCTCCTGGAACCACAGTGTCCTAAACACCCCTGCCTCAGGACAGGGGAAGTTTGGACTTCACCAGCTGACCCAGGTTGGGTTACCTGCAGCCTTGAACTAGTCTCTATGTCCAGGGCAATGCTAAGCACTGATTGTCTTGGGTTATCTGCCTAATCCGACATGGAGACAGTCACAATGAAGTTATGCTGGTTCAGCTCCAACCTTGAAGCTGGGGTGGACTCCACCCTTGCAAACCTCCCGGCTCCTGACCTGCCTGCCATGGGGCTCTCCTCTCCCAGGACATGCATGTGATGGGTGCTTTTGTGTACTTAGGCCATCAAGAGCCTGGAGAGCATCAGCTGTCTCTTAAGGCAGCAGGGACCATGCTTCCCACAGCTCAGAGACAACATGCTATATAAATGGGACATTTATATTCAAAGGTATGAGCAGGAGATGGCACATCAGATTTAGCTAGAGGAACTGTGTCCCTGAACCGGCTCCAGCTGTGGTGTGATTGACATCCAAAGGAATGCATCTGGAAGTAATCCTGATCTTGCAGTGGTCCTGCTCTGGAAGTGGAGGGTTTATGCCTGCCTGCTGGAAGCATATCCACTGCCACTTTAGGTGAAGCATGGATAGCAAGAATATGAACCCTCTAGTAATTGGGACTGAGGGGACAAAGACCAGACCTGCTGCGTCTGTCCAGGTGAGGTGCTCTCAGGCTCTCTGTATCTGACTGTGACTGTTGAGTTTATGTTCCTGAACTGCTCAAACAGTCATGAAGCAGTGTCCATTGAGCAGTCTGTTTGTTTGTTTTGAAATACAGAAGATTGAATCCAGGGCTGCTCCAACATTAAGCTATACCACCAGCCCTTTCTAAATTTTTTAAATGTTGAGTTAGGGTTTTACTGAGTGGCTGAGGCTGACCTCAAACTTGCGATCGGCCTCCCAAGCCTCCTGAGTAGTTGGGGTTATAGGTGTGCACATGGGCCCAGCTCCACTGAATCATTCTATCTAGGTAAAATTTTCCCAGGTGTCTCTCCTGCCTGATTTAAAGTCACCACTGGAATTAACACATGAAAAAGATGGAATTGTGCGGCCAGAAACTTGGACTTTTGTGAGGTTTATTAGATGACATATCCTGGGGACCAGGGGAATATTCTTTATGTGAAACTCTTTAAATAATGACCAGTGTTTCTAAACCTTGCCACACTTGGAATTAAAAAAAAAAAACAAAAAAAACAACAATCTTTAGCACTTATCATGAACCATTTAGTATCAACAAAGGATTCTTGAGTAGGGGTGATGGGAGATGAAGAAAAACAGACACAAAGAAGACACAGAGATGTTTTCATGAAAAGCTGGGGCCAGGTGGGAGTCTGCACTCTGAAGGAAGAACAGTGACCCAGAAGTAGTTCCGGGGTCTATCATACAGGGTCTCAAAATGTGAAAGTTAAACTGTAGGGGCACTGTAAAATGTTCAAGGCTTGTGAGCTGACAGAGGCTTCTTTGTGCATTAAAAGTTTACAGAGCTAGAAACATTTTGCAGTTGTTCATTGCATAGGGGACCCAGGAGAAGCAATAAGTGAGGGACAGCCTGTGCCTTCAGGCCTTGTGTTAGGTTAAAGATGGCAACACACTTTTCTTCTCTCATTCTGCAGAGAGATAAGATTTCCTTGAATGTGGGCCAGTGTGTAGTTAGTTCACACGTATGCATTAGCGACATCTGAAGCCACAAGCCACACCTACACCATCCAAATCCAGGCTGTGGAGTTTCACCATGGGGACGTGCTAGCTGTGAAGCTGATGGAAAGACTTCCAGCAGGCGCCTGGTCTCACCCTGACCGTAAGTGGACAAGGGCCAGAGACTTAGGACTAAGCAGACCCCCGTTGCCTCACTTGCATTGTGGAAATCCCCACTCAGTAAATGCTCTCAGTTGCATTGGTGACATTTAACAGTTTTGCAACCTCCTGTGACATTTCCTTATGCATGAGAAGGGATGAGTGATTAGTACCCAGAGAACAATCGGACAAGTGACCTAGAAATGCCAATCTCAGAGAAAGATCAATCATCAAAGCCTCTCAGAACATTTTCTGACCTGAAGAATGGGGCATTTTGGAGTTCCCTCCTCCTGCACCTTAGACAGACCACTGACCGCTCAAGCACATTTATTTGCATTGAGTACATATTAGAGTGAATGGCATCTTAGGCTTTTATTTTGCATCTTCTTAGTTTAACACAGGAAAGTAAATGACCTGTAAAGAAAAGAAATATATATATATTTTTTCAATCAGAAAAGTTGTAAATATGCAAACAACATGGTGCCTATTAAAGCCTGGGGAAAAAGGGAGTTTACTTCCTTTTCTTGATGGAAGTTTCACAAGCTTTTACAGGCACGTGGATTACAGAAGCAGTTAATCTCTTGCTCCATTAGGTCCTGTAACCTGTTCCTGATGGTCCTCCTCACTTCGTCACTAGTGTGATCTTGAATGTTAAGGACACCATGGCAGAGAATGAGGGGCTTCTGAAGCCTTAGTGATTTCCCTTGAGATCACCCTCTCGATGATGTCAGGACACTCCCCGCTACTCTGGGCTTATGATTGTGTATTGTGAGTGTCATCACAGCACCTGTGGTCATTAAGGCAAGTTGACCAGCAATAGCATGGACTCACGGTATCAGTCAGGGTCCTCAGACACCATCTGCTCTGCTTTGCAGGGTCACCTGGGGACTCAGCCTTCTCTTGTTCTATACTACGACACCCCTGAGACCTCAAAGGCACCCTCAGTTGTGACATCATCTCTCTTTTTGACTTCGGGACACCTGACTTTCATGTGACAACCAGTCACTTGGGCTTTTCCACACCAGTGATTTATGTTCCAAGGACATCACTGTATTATTTCATGTCTTAGTGGGGGGCCACGTATTGGTCCAGTTTGGGAAATACCATGCGGGCTGTGTCCATCTCTTTCCACACTTGCTTTTCTGATCACTGACACATTCCAAAGCAAGCAGCTCGGCCCTTGAGCTGTTCTGAAAGCGACTTCTCAGAGCATAGGGCTATGGCACTTCTTTCTTTCTCCTCTTGTCCATGGAGGCCAGTGTCTGAAAAGTGAGTCATCGTGTGAAGATTATCAATGTTCAATACCAGACCTCTACCAAGGGTCCTCTGAAGTATGGAAATCATATCATTATTTGTGGTTTTTTAGAAGTGATTTCCCAATGGTCTCCATGAGAACAGTTTCTTCAGCAAACTTGACTGCTTTATGTCATGACATCCCCGTTAACAGTCCTTCACTTGCTGATGACATTTGAAGACTAGGGACAGTGCTCTCCCTTCTGATATCTGCATACTTGATGTCTTTATTCTGCAGGTGGCATCCTTTGGGGCAGAAAAATAAGATCTCTGTGGAAGTTTCCAGGCTCCTTGTGTAAACTCTCTCAATTTCTCAGATAGGGCGGTCAGTTAACCCTAGTTCTCACTGTCACTCTCACTCTTGCTCTTAACAAGCCCCCGACCCTCCCTCCCTTCCCTAGGCTATTTCTTCCATAAAACCTTTCCCCAAAGTCTTCTTCTGTTTTCTATGAGCCACATTGTCCTACCATGAGTGATATGTGGTCTGGAAATTTTTTGGTGTAGCACAGTGGTATAGCATGTGGTATAGCATGGTGTAGCACGTGTTTAGCAAATGTGAAGCCATGGGTTTACCCCCCTGCACCCAAAGGATGACGATGATGGTGATAGTGATGATGGTGATAATGGTGGTGGTGATTGTGTCCTAATATGCTCTCCTTTGGAAGGCATCATGGAACTTGGACCTCAGGAATTTCCCTCCATTCCCTGAGAATGGTTCACAGTGTCAAAATTATTCATGCACACCCTGTGGTTTATGGTGACCTCCTGCTTTTCTTTTGAGAGTCTGGGATTTTGGTAAGTGCTGGCAGAGACCGCCTTGGTGACCAGCTCACAGTCAAGTCCCTGGTACTGAGTCTGTAATGGTAGATGCACTTTGGATGTGCTGTTGTGAGGCAGGAGGAATTGAGAGCTGGTGTGTGGCCCTCTGGGAGCGCTCTGGAAGCTCATTCCAGATTTCCTCTGAAATTCTCCTGTACCTCTGCTGTGTATTTTTTTCCATAAAAATACAAGCCAGGCCCTGTCTTCAGAGGTCTTGTTGTCATATATAAATTCATGCACACATTTCTGTGTGCCAAATCCTGCCTAGTGGACCTGGGGTTCCTGATACACTGGAAGGTGCTATAATTGCAAATCTGGTTAATGTGAGAGATCCAACACAATCTCCGCTCTCTGAGAACCTCAGCAGAGAGCATGTATCCATGTGTCCTCAGATGTGTCCACATATGGTTTCAGACCAGCCGGGATTTTGATGGTGTTGCTGTGCACTGTCCACAGGAACCATGATACTGAGGTGCAGGAGGAAAATGGGCCCCAGACTGGAGATGAGGCCTGGTCAAGTGGCTAGCCAAGGGCAGTATTTAGACATGTCAGGGAGTCAGTCAGGGTTTCAGGTATTTCAGGGTGGTCTGGCTGGGGAAATCAGAGTCTTGGCCAATCAGCTTGGGCTTCCTGGGAGCTAATGGGACCTTGTCCTAACAGGAGGAATATAACTGTCTCTTAGGTGAGGACATAGGGTGATCAAAACTTTGCCCTTGCCAAGCATCCCCCTCAGGTCCCTGGAGTAAGCATATTCTGTGTGAGATTTACAGCACCCCAGGATCCCCTTGACAGGCTGTGAGGTTGACAGCACCCCAGGATACCCAAGCCAGTCTGCTTATTGCCTCCAAGCCAAGACCTGTCTTCAGAGGTCTTGTTGTCATATATAAATTCATGCACACATTTCTGTGTACAAAAGTCTGTCACTTGCTCAAAGGCACTCTGTGCACTGATTGTCCGGGCCTGAGTTATGTGACTGTCCTGAAGGCTGGGCATCAGGAGGGTGTGGCTCAGGCTGCCACCCCTAAGGAGTGCAGCTGAGGAGTGGGTTGAAGGCCTCAGCTCTTAGCTTGATGGGTGCAGCACCAAGGCTCCACCTCAGCCAAGCCTGGGGCCCCTGCTATACTGTGTAGAGCAGAATCCAGCACCATGAGGGGGTGCCCCAGGGCCCCTCCCCAGTTGCATGCCCTGCATGGGGCTGCATGGGGAGGGGCCCCGGGACCCTCCCCGTGGTTCCTGCAGGGGGCTGAGGGCCGTGGGCCTCCTGCTCCCGACCTGCTGCTCAGTGTCTTCTCCACATTTTTCATTGTTTCTTTTTCTGTTGTATTATCTTCCCTTCCCTTTGTCTCTTGGGTTTATGGCTCAAAATATAATCAATATTTGTAGTTTAGTGGTGCTTGGGAAAGAGTCAGGGGAGGAAAACCTGATTAATTTGTCATCTCACTAAATGCTGAATTCCCTGAATATAAAAAATTCCATCTGAATAACTTAATGTTGTGTAGACAACATAATGGGCTTCAAAATTCAAGCTCTTAATTTAATTTCTGCTCTTTATGATGATTATCAATTTCTTGATTATTCCATTACGACCCATTCTCAGTTTTTAGTGCCATCTAATTGCCAATAAAATACAGAGAAATTCAGCATTGGGAGTTCAAAAAATGACAAAAAAAAAAAAAATAAATAAACTCTTTTTCTTTCTTTTTAATTGTGTTAGTCAATATAGTTTGTTTGTGAGTCAAGCTTTTATGGAAATTGGAAGAAAAAAGAGAAAATATGAATGCAAAGATCTATTAACGTATAATTTTCCTGCTTATACTTGGTAAGTTTTGGTTCTTTTTACCGTGAGTACCTGAATCCCTCAAACCCATTTTAATTTAAGAACCTACATAACTTTACTCCCTGGTAGAAAGCAGAGCAGGCAGGAGGCCAGAATGCATCCACCCTGCGCAGGTTCTCTCCTGAGCACGCATTTCTCAAAGGGATTTTATGCCAAGCAGTGATAACTAGAGCTCATCCCTGGGTCTTAACATGTTAGTGACACCAATATCCGTGACTGTGAAACCAAGTCGTGCCCCCATTTTGTGTGTGCCACCAATGCGGCCTGGAATGGGAAGACCTTTCCTCATTTAGCTAAGATAGGGGACAGGATCCCTGTGCTTCTGGTGACAGTAACCATCGTGTGTCTTGATCTCTTCACACTTTTTCTCTGTTCTGCTCTTTTTATCCGATAAGCTGATCCTTCATAAAAAGTGACACTCCCCTCAACCCCAACCAACCATTGTCAGGATCTGCAGCATTCACAGTAAATGATTAAAATTGCATAATTTTACTGAGAATGTTGAAAGCAATGTAGGGCAACTATTCCTCCTTCCTCCTTCCTTCCCTGCTCCTCCCCACCTTCCTTTCCCCTCCCTTCCTTCTGGCTTTCCTTCCTCTCATCCCCCCCCCCTTTTCCTTTCTTTGCACATATTTTAATATTTTTCAGTGAACAAAGAGGGAGAAGAAGAAATAGCTGAGGGGGGAAACCCATCTGAGCTGCAGCTGGTGGAGTCCTGGGTCCCTAGAGCAGCCGCTGTTGGAATTCGCACCCAGCTGTAGGGCTCCTAAGGGTCCCTCTTTCACTCCTGGCTTCATTGGCTTTCCCTAAGCTTTTCTTTCCTTGACCAGGTGTCGCCCTGATGACTTACTGGGAAGGCAGACCTTAGTTCCACTATGATCCTGATGATGCCTCCCAGTGAAAAGGGAGCCAAAGCTCACCCCAGGGACTGTCATTTAACCCACCCAGAGGAGGGACTGAAAACCCTGAGGAGGGAGAGGAGACAGGCGGCCTCCAGGGATGGGCCTGGACCTTTGCAGAAGTGTCCTCACACAGGGCAGGACAACGTGCTCCCTGCATGGAGTCTCAGAGTGCCTCCTGAGTGGTCAGCCCTGCTCACTCTCTGCAGATTTTAGGAGCAAGAAATGACACAGAAAATTGGTTGCTGTTGGACACTTTGCAGTTTGGTGAAGGGGAACTCATTCTGCTTTCAACTCCACAGCGCGTTGCTGAATATCAATCTGGTATTTTACTCAACCAGGCAGAATGGTCTCCTCTAAAGCACCCACATGGTAAAGCAACAGTTCTGCTTCGAGAACTGCCTGTTGACTCAGGATCCAGGATGGCATCTTCCTGCCACAGACCCTGTTTCTGATGCCTCCTCCACTGGAAATGTGTTTCTTTCAAGGGTCCAGAGGTCAACTGGCAGGTTAGTGTTCCAGTTAGCAGCATGCTCCAAGGAGACAGCAACCCTTCCCACCACCTTGCCACATGCATTTCCTCTGCTCCCAGCTGAGCCTGGGGAACGTCGAGATGGCCCTGGTTAATGTGTCATGGAAGGATCACTGGGTGACCACTTTTTGTCATGGTGGCTTTTATTCTTGCAATTGTGTCTCCTAACGTCTTCCCTAAAAGTGGAGCTGATGTCGTGGATCAGTTCTCCTGCAAATCCCCACTATGGATCTTAGTTCCCATGTAGTGACCAGCCTCTGTGGAACTGTCCAGAGCTGCTCAGTGTCCTTGTGCCTGAGTCACTGACCACAGCCTACACAATGAGAGCCCACTGGGTAAAAAGCTTGGCAGGGGATAAAGCAAGCAGAGACGGGTGAAGGCTGGGGAGCTCGCTATCCGTTATACATATACATGAACTATATTTAAAGATCAATTATTTCTTTGTTTAACAAAATTTTATTTCAACCATTTGTATGGGTTTCTTATAAACTGTACTTAATTTATTCCCCTTTAAGCTTAGAATATGGTGAACATATGATCGTGTGTGTGTGTGTGTGTGTGTGTGTGTGTGTGTGATGCCTTGTTGAGAACTGTGATCCTAGGAAAAGGCTGTTCTGTGAGTTACCATCACTGGCTCCTGATTTTTTTTTTCTAAAAATCTCCTCATTCTTTGTCATACGTTGAAGGTATATTTTCTGGTTTTATTCCTCCTGTACTTACTCCCCCCTCCCTCATCTCCCTGCCAACTTCCGGGTAATTCCTCTCTGCCCCGTCTGTGTGGGTCCAGGGAATCTTTATGGGTTAACCTTTGGGAAACGTCTATTCGGGGAATTCATTTGAATTTCACTGTGTCGGCACTTAGGAGTACAAATCTTGAAGAAATACACTCACTTGCTCCTGCACAGCTTTCTACTCCCCTTGACTTTAATTGTCTTGCCCTTCTTTAAATTCTTGAGTGTGCACCTGGCTTATCTGCAGCTGTTTCCACCCATTTAAATCTCACATGCACTGAGTCCCTGTTCTGTCCTGATGATTTACTGTCCCAGCTGTCGCTGACTGAGGCAGGTTTTGCAGTTAATTCAAGGTCTGCCCTCGTGTTGCCCCCAAGCCTTCCCTGTGCACACACTTCCCTGCCTCCTAGTTGCTCCAGCCCTGGAGAACAGCGGGAGTTGACCCCGAGGGCAGGGACAGAGCATGATGGCCACCCCTTTTGTTGAACGTAAAGGTGCCTCTCCAGTGTTCGTGTCCAATTCAATATGAGTTATTTGGTTGAATTTAATTTTTTAATTGCAGTAGAACATCCTCCTTAAAGTATTGTTCATTACACAAAAGATGATTGAATCTGATGCTCTTGATAGTCACTCCTCTCTTTAAAACCCACAGTAAACAGCGCAGTGTGTTTTGATTGTCAACCAGCTTTGCTCACAGTCGCTGCTGGTCATATGGTGTCTCAGGGTGGGCCTTCCCTTGTCTGACTTCAGAAGATGCTAGCTGTCCAATTGTTTGGAGGGTTTTCATTTTAAAATATCATTTTTCCTTATAAATTACCAATTCTAAGCTTCCTTGTTAAGGGAAATGAATTTGGGTTGAGTGATGGATTATGTGTGTGTACTTATTTGTTTTCTTGGTTCTTTGAGAATGTAGTGACAGAAGACAGAGGTAGCAAGAGGTTATGTAAATGTCTGTCCTCTGAATCTTATTCTCTGAGACCCATCTTCTCAGATGGAATGAGATGGGTACCTGAGTGTCCAGGTGATGGCTGCAGGATGAGGAATGATGAGTGGGAAATGTCCCACAGTCTGGGGACCACCACCCAGCCCAGGCTGGACAAGGGCGAGATGGGCTGAGTCCTGTCAGGGCAAGGACACCAGATGCCAAAGTCCACTGCCCCTGTGTGAACTGTGCTTCTCCTTGGGTGTGTATTTGGTGCTAATTGGCTTGCTGCTACACCTCTGTGCTGATTTGAGCCCCTGTGAATGCCCACACGTGTTGGACCCCTGGGGAATGTTGGAAGGAAAAGTGGTGTGAGGGGAGACAGTGGGATTTGGACTCTGGGACTTTGTGTGTTTCATCCTGACTTAGGCAGAAGTGTGGTCTGAGCAAGCCATGGGGCCTCAGTATTTACACCTAGGAAGTGCTCACCATCCCTGCCCAGCTGTTCTCAGGAATTCAGGATTATTGTGAGGATTAAGTTATTGGATGTGACAAAACAGATATTCTATAAATGGAAGGGAGCATGTTAACATATTATCTGAAGGAGCTCAGAGTACACACAGAAAGTTTTGGGATTTTTCTGATATTCTCATGACCCTCTAGATAGTGTTGGGAAACCAGGTTCAGAGAGACAGAAGCACTGTGCAAAATAGAGTCAGGCACTGGGACAGTTCCACACAATCTCTTGGGAGGGCCCAGGGCAGTTTTCAGGGGCCATGTGGTCACTGACAATGTCACTTCTGTGAAGAACATGGGAGTGGCCTCGTGTACCCTCTGTTTCTGCATCAGCCTATAGCAGACAGTTTAGAAAGGCTGCATCTTCAGCTGGCTTTCAGTACAGGGTCGGACTTTACAACTGTTGTTATTTGGTGTGAAGTGCAAACCTGATGTCCAGTGCTGGAACTTCAGATGGCAATGGTTGATTAGATTGAAAGAGGTGTCACCTCATCAGAGGATGAAACCTCCAGTATGGATTAACTGGGTGTAGCTATAGGCAGGCAGGATGTGGGGGTGTGCCTCTGGGGTTTATATTTTGTTCCTGGCTCTTTATTCTCTCTTTCTCTCTCCCTCCTTCTCTCTACCCATTTCTCTCCCTCCCTCCCTCTCTCCCTCCCTCTCCCCCGCCAGTCTCTCCCTCTCCCCCACAGTATCTCCCCCCTTCTCTCTCTCCCTCCCTCTCTCTCTCTCCCCCTCTCAGTCTCTCCCCCTCCCTCCCTCTCTCTCCCTCTCCCCTCAGTCTCTCCCTCTCCCTCCATTCTTCCCTCCCTCTCTCTCTCCTTCTCCCCCTAGTCTCTCCCTCTCCCTCTCAGTCTCTAGCTCTCCCTCCCTCCCTCCCTCCCTCTCTCTCCCTCCCTCACTCTCCCTCCTTCTCTCTCCCTCCCCCCCTCCCCTCTTCTGAGCTGCCATAGCCAGCTGCTCTCCTCTGCCCCCCCTTTCCACCATGATGTCCTCCCTCACCTCTGGCCCAGATCAATGGAGTCAGCCAACCATGGACTGAAACTCTGAAAGCATGACCCCAAAATAAACTTTTCCTCCCCTGAGTTGTTCTTGTCTGGTGTTTTGGTCACAGTGATGGAAAGCTGGCTAACATCCTGCCATCTGCAGCTCTGCCTGCTCACCTCCACAGCCTCGTTATGGGCATAAAATGCTATTTGAAAAGCACAGAGGTTTCCTTGAATCTCTGAAGACACACAACCACCCTCTTGCCTTGCTTTGAAATATTTTGTTTTCAAAAACTTCTGATTTTATTTTGGCACAATGTTATGGTTTTATGATATGATAAATTTTTACTGTAGAATATGAATTGTATTCACATTAAATTTTTCTTATATTTGAAGATGGAAGGTTGGATTTCAAAAGGGATATTTGAAGACCAATTTTCATGAACTAACAACATTATCTACATAAAATGCTGGGAAACAATACAGTGGCTGGTGAAATAGTTCTCTATCTCATCAAAGGGAGAAACTGGCTTTGAAAAATCTTCTTGGAACTTTGAGGGAAAAAAAATGTAACAAAATACTGCTTTCCTTTATTTTAGTAAGTCTTAATTGCTTGGTTCTTATTCACAGAACATATCAAATAATAATACAGTCCCATACTTGAGCATCATTTTGTAACTAATCCTTCAGAGTTTAGAGAGGAAATTGAATATTTTAATGGAGATATTATATGCTAGCTGAAAGTCAAAGGTTTTTGTTTTTGTTTTTAAATTAAATGGGGAGAAAGGCACTGACCCTTTCGGATAGATAAATGACTGAGTTGCATTTACCCCGAGGCATGCACATTGGCCAGAGAACATTAAAGCTCTGCACAGTTGACATTGCTGGACGCTTGCTGGGTGAGAACCGAGTGCAAGGATTTACAGAACTGGAATTACAGAGCTGCCGTGTTCTCATGATGCCTTATCTCGTCTTAAAGATTTAGCTGCCGACATGAAAATCAGTCAAGACCCCATACTCAGAATCACATGCTTGCATGAAAATTGTGTGGCTCTGCTTATGTGGCGGGCTTGCTGTCTTGCTTATTTTTTATCTGGGCAAGTTCCCAGTAACCATCCAAGTTCTTCTTTATGTGATTGTTTGACAGAAAGCAAGAATAGCATTGAAATGGACATTTGAAAACCTGTCCCATGGTTTATCCTTGACCAAGTCTGTTGGTCATTGCACTGAAGGTGGAGAGTAAAACAGTGGGATCCTTGGCATGGAGTGCATGTGAACCAGTGGGCACAATTATCATCCCTGATGATGCGGTGAATGCCCTTAATGTTACCAAACCTCAAAACTTAATGACAGATCTCTTTAAATATTTTGTACAGGACATGAGAAGGTTGCTTCATACTGAGCAGGATGGTCTCAAAGAAATCAGTGTTGTTAGTATTTGAGTTCTGGTAAGTTGAACTAAGATAGCTGCTGCCCTCCTCCTCCTCCTCCTCCTCCTCCTCCTCCTCCTCCTGTCATGAAACTCCTTTTGTTTCCATGAAAGATCAGCTGACAAATGAAGTTATTCCAATTTTGATGTTTGGCATATATTTTCTCAAAAATGGATAGAGTTTGTCACTTCAAAGAAAATAATTGACAGTACTTGCTTCCCAGGATAAAATTTAAGTTTTCGAGTAAAACTGAGAGCTTCAGAAATTTTGCATGAATCCTACCAGCTGAACAGCTTCTCAGGGCTCAAAAATGATCCTGATGAGGTCAGTGGAGCTCTGAAGGAGAGGATTGGGAGTGTATAATGAAAAGTGTATGTTCTGCCTTCCAGGCAGCTTCCAAATGAGTGAGGACTGTGTGGCGTTAAAAATCATGAAGAGCTAAAATAACTATTCTACATGCAAGAAACTAACTGTTTTAATATAGCAAAGTATGGAATGGGCATTGATGTGGCTTCAAATTCATGAATACATCTGATATTTAAGAAACCACCACTTGTGGATTTGGAGTGCAGTATCAAAAAGTGGATTTTGACTCTTATCTGAAAAGATTTTTCAAATGCTTCCATTTTTCCAACTCTGGCATATCTGAGTAAGCCTATGTATTTTTCATAAATTTCAACCAAATGACACTCTTGCATAGTGAATGCAAAGGCAGAGCTGAGAATTCAGCCGACTTCTATAAAGCTAGACATTGTTGATGTTGGCAAAACCTTAAATATTTCTTTTTCTCACAATCAGTTATGGTTTGGAAAATATAATTACTTTCATGAAATATGTTAACCTGTAATCGATTTATATCACTATTTTAAATGATTTTTTTACAAAAAAAAAAAAACCTTAGTTTTAATTTCTAATGTAGTGAAGGTGAACATACTAAATCACACATACAAACTTTTTGGGGTCATCGGTCATTTTTAAAATTATGAGAGATCTGGAGACAAAAATGATTCAGAACCAGCACATTAGGAAATCAAATAGTTAACTCTGTCCACAGCCCTTGGTAGAACACCTAGCTCATAGTAGGTTTCCAGCATCACCTACTGAGTGAATGAAAGAAAACTGTGTCTCCAGACCTAGAAAGCCATAAACAGGTAGAGACATCCACAGGGTCTACCTGTGTATATGCATGTGTGTGAGGTTTAAGCTGCTGCTGGCAGCTGTAACAAACACCCCCCAAAATAGAGCTCAAATTGGTAGAATTTTTTTTCCATTATTCCTAATATGAAAGCAGTTGTCCTGATTGTGTGTGATACTTCTGTAAATGGTAGTTAGAACCCAGCACTTTGTATTTTTCTATTTTCCAACATGCCATGCTCAACATGCACAAGCCAGTGGTAGGAGAGGATGAGAAGACCAAGGTGCCTCTGCATTTTGAGCTTCCTGCTTCATTATGACACAAGTCACTTCTGCTCACATTCTGCTCTGAGGACCCATTACACAAACCCCACCATCATAAATAGGTCTTGCATGCCAGGTTTCAGGGACAGCACAATGTGAAGCAATAATAGTATCTAGTTTTCAGGGGATAGATCAGTCTCTGTCACAGTGCATAGATGGATTAACTCATATGTCTTGGCTAAGATTTTATTGTCTCTTTAATGCACTATCTAGTTGGTGTCATGACTTGTGTAATGTAGTGTATGTAAGGAACGTAATTTTAAGTGTTTAAAGGTATATACTTAGCCAGTATTGTTTGTATTTCAATATGGAATTTCTCTCCTGTCTGTTTCAACACTGAACCCTTCCCAGACACATGGATTCCCCCAGTCCCTGAACCTGTGGAGCACTTTCCAGCAGTTGCATGATTTAGACAGCCTGCAGGAGGACAATTTCTATATGGGGCATTTGGGAAGAAAGTTTTTGGGTTTTGAAACTGCACATTCCACATACACTTAAGAATACCTGGGAACATTCATTCTCATACTCAATAGATGTATCCCTTTTTAAAAGCTTTAAATTTTGAACTGTGTGTTGTATCACATGGAATTCTTAGTTGGCATGAAAGTAAAGTAAAACAATTTAATTTAAAAGATAAGTTACTGGATAATGTATTGGATGGATATGGAGATTAGCTGGTAGCTAGATATATTGACCCAGAAGGGAAGTAGGAATCAGGGACCACAATGGCAGTGGTCTCTTATCAAGCACCATCTGGAGGACAGAGCAGCATCTTGGAGAGGATGGAAATTCAGCCATTTGAGGTGTTTGCCTCTTTGCTCAGAAAATACCTCCTCAGTAGGGTTAGACGTTTTTGCCCACTTCTCTGGCACTGGAAAGTAGGGGCCTTGTTAAATTTACAGAGAGTAAAATGAATCGGGGTGCTCTTAGGAAAGGGACAAAGGCACTACAAGACCCAGGGAAGAGGAGCTACGATACCCGCATTCCTGGGCATCACCTGACCCCCTTCTTCAGTCAAAGCACCGTCTTCTTGCCCATCAACCTATCGAAATCCAATTCATCTTGGTCTGTCTGCCAGCTCGTTAGCACTGTTGGCCTGCTCACCATTGCATTGTCAGATTTCCACATCCCAATAGCACTTCAAAGCATGGCAAGTATTATTTTGTCAATACTAATGATTTACAATCAATTGTTTTTTCATCATGACCTAAACTGAAGCTAAATTGATTGAAGTCAATTGCTAGAAGGAGCTGAAGGTTTCTGTTGCAAAAATTTCTTTTTTTTTAACCAGTGATATAATTGAACTTAATAAATGTCCAAGAATCTAAGTTAGAACTTTTATGCTTTATTTTTTCAGCATTCTCAATTCCAATATGAATATTCTACTATAAATAAGACCCTAGAGAAAGAGAGTGGTAGGAATACATATTACCAGGCAAACATTTCCCTCTCTCTCTCTGTACACCTTTAGCTGAAAGTCTGAGCTAGAAAAATGTGTGTGACATTGCTCAGTAGGTTTGATTTTATAATAAAAGACAAAGGCTGACAAATTTCTATTTTTTTTTGTTTCTCATTACTAAGCAGTGTTGCACTCTGCATTGGCATGTCTGTCCAGACAGTTAAATAATTCTAAATAGCTCACTTTGAAAAAGAATTGTGCACAGTTTCCTCCTGTCTAATTAAAGTGCCCAGTGATCTGGAGCCTCTGCTAACACGGTGTCATCTCATCTTCATGCCAGAGTCGCCTTATGTGTTTGCATGGGTGTATAAAATGGACTGCAGGTTTAACCCGGTTCACATTTCCCAGACTCCACAGAACCTAGGACTGGTTGGGCAGGTCTAGCCAGGTCTCTGATGTGCATAGTGAGATTTTGAAGTTTAATATGTGAATAGCACAAAAAAATGTGATCACATAAAATCATTTCAAATGGTCACAGATTTCTCTTCATATGCATATGCGTATGTATATATACCTATTAATATACATACACATTACATATTAAATCCATATCAATTATAGTATGTAAAATAAACACAGTGGTACTTCTTGAATCTAGCTCTTAGCTCTCATCTTCATTACATTCATTTCTTTTCCCATAATTCAGTCATCATTAACCAGACCCTCAACAACTACACGGACCTCCTTACTAGGCCCTCTAGAAATGAGACTTGCTACCAACAGACCCTACATTTGCTCCCACATTGTGCACACTTTTTAACAGATAGCATTTGGGGTTGCACACATGCTAATGTGATTGGGTAATGGAGTTAAATACAGTTTGGTACATGAAACATGAGTGGGGAAGGAAGAACATGTGGTTGGATGCTTAGGAAAGCCTTGGTAGACATCAACTATTGAAAGAAAAGGCTGTAAGATTCGGAGTAATGGAAGCTCACTGCTAGAGATAGATCTGAATGAGAGAAAAGAAACTCCTGCTCTGACTGACTCCCCCGTGTCTCTGTCCTGACTGCTGCAGAGATGGTGAGCTACAGACGTACCTGGTACAAGAAAAAGGCAGCACCAGTCACACCAGCAACAAGCCCAGGGAAAATTGCCGGCACCAGACTGTGACCTGAGACAGGCCTGCTGGTAATTCAAGAGGTGAAAGTGATGCTACAGGGAGACGGAGTAGGCTGCCGGGGGGGGGGGGGTGGGATGAGGGACCACAGGGCATGTCTTTATGTTTGGTCATACTGTGGGTGAGTGGGGTTTTCTGGAACTCTGTAGAACACATTTTGGAATTTTCCAATTAGAAGGACTGGAAGCATGTCTTAAAGGCCACTCACCTCACTCATCTGAGGATCCACCTCCCAGATGGTGTCTGCCTGTCCCTCCAGAATGCACGTGTGCACAGGTGGCCGATCTTGGGCGTGTCATCCTAAAGCAGGCCCTGTGATTGCCAAAGCCCTACAGGAAAGGAATGGGATGGTGCTCATGTACAAAGCCTCCATTGAACTAAGGGGCCTGAAGTAAGTGTGTACCATATTGTTACATGTTCACCTTTTAATCTACTTTCATCATCGTAGTGCCAACAGGCTTAAGGTCTTGCCCTTTCAACACAGGTCAGAGCAGGTTTGGAGCAGCTTGGGGACATGGTGCATGATGAGTTCCCTGAATGTGTGCCATTTCCTTTTCTCTAAATCTGCCTGTGTTTCTCCCTCCCCAATTGCACCCATATGCCTTCCCATCTTTTCTGAGGACTTCAACATCACGTCCTGGTCTTCTCTGGAGGACCCTGAGCGTCTCTCTGCAGTCGAACTCTCCACCTCCACACTCACTTTTCTCCAGTGGCGCTCAGCCTGTTCCACTCCTCCCCCTGTCCGTTGATCTCCCTGCAGTGCATCAGGTTTCTGACGGTTCTCTGTGACCCCTGAATGCTGACTCCGTATGATCTTTTATGAAGTCTGGAAAGTGCAGGAAATGCTAGTTGACAAAATGCCATAATATTTGTGCAACCTCAAAAGAAAAAAAACAAAAATGTCATTTAAAATAATGTATTGAATAGAAATTCAAAGAACATACATACAGCTAACCATTTTAAAGTCATGTTAAGAATCTCTAGAGACACAGAAGGAACAGAAAATGTGTAATTTTAGGAAGGGATTTATTAGGTTGTCTTATAAGATCAGAGACTGAAAGGTTCTATACTGGCTGGAGGGCTAGGAATACCAGTAGCTTCTCAGTCCAGGAAGTTGGTAGCCTCAGAACAAGAGGGGGGCCTATGTGGAGCCCCAGTTAGAGGCTGAAGCCTCCACAGTCCCCTGAAGGTCCATGGGTACAAGCCACCACATTCAAAGCTGACCAACCTGCAGTCTGATATGCACATGGGACAAGAGCAAGAAAGTCACCTGCCCGAGAAGGGTTGAGTGTGTGCCAGCAAGAGCGCCCCACCACCCTGTTCTATCCAGGCCCTCAGCCTATTAGACGGTGCCACTTGCATTCAGGGGGGCTTCCCCATTTCATTGCTGACCATCACACCAGTCTTCTCAGGAAGCACCCTGTTTCTACCAACCTACCAACTTGGCAAGCATCACTCATTCCATTCTGGTTGCCGACCAAATTAACCACCAAGAGAGTGAACTACACGGTGGCTGTCACTATAACCACGTGTTGAGAGCCCACCACTCTGCCTGGTGTAAAGTGCTTTCATATTCCAAAGTAAACACTTTACCCATAGAGCAGTTTCTCCTCAGTTCCTTCACCTTCCAATCCCTGCACACTCCAGTGTGCAGTCTGTGTCTGTGCATCTGTCCACCTGGACATTTCACACAAACAGAACTGGACATTATGTTCTCTTTAGTTTCTGGCTTGCACTCAGCATAGGGCTCTTAAGATTCACCCATGTTGCTGTGTATATATCAAGCCTTCCCACCTTTCAAGGCTGAATAATATTCCATTGTGTCAATATAACTAAATGTGACACATACAGCGTGTTACTTACATATATTCAAAAGTCTCAACTTATAAACCACAGCTCCTGTCATCCTGTGTTCACTCTTCCACATTAATAAACCTCTGTACATCTCCAGATCTGCTCTGTAAGTTTTGATAGAAAAATGCATGGGGGTACACATCTGTAATTCCAGCGGCTCAGGAGGCTGAGACAGGAGGATCATGAATTCAAAGCCAGCCTCAGAAATGGCAGGTGCTAAGCAACCCAGTGAGTCCCTGTCTCTAAATAAAATCCAAAATAGGGCTGGGGATGTGGCTCAGTGGTTGAGTGCCCCTGAGTTCAATCCCCAGAACCTAAAAAAAAAAAAAAAAAGGATGAATCATGGCCAATGTCAGTAAAAAGACCTAGCAGGATGAATGTGGAAATACAGCATGATTGCTCTCCCAAGTATAACCCATAGTCGTGATCAAGCACAGGTCCCCAGATCTAGGAGATCACAGAACCTCAGCCCTCACCAGTCTCAGTCTTGAAGAGAATCTTCCTTCCTCCTCCCAAATCAAGGCTGACCTAGGTGACAAAGGGACATTGTGAAAGCAGTGCACGTCTCCATCCACCACACATTTGAGCCAAGAGCACAGGGCACTGGTCTGGGAACCAGCAAGCAGAGTGCTGAGGGCTCAGTCTCCAACACTGCGCTCCTGTCCCAAGATGGCACGGTGCCCGCTGGGCTGTGTCAGCTCCATGGCCTTCATGGCCCCCAGGTTTAGACACACCTGCCAGACACCTACATTAGCACTGGTCACAGCAACCCAGCACATGGGCAGATGTCTACATCACTCCGGTGGATCTCTCTTATCTGTTACTAAGCATCATATACCTGTGGGCACCCTGATAAGGCAGCCCAATGTCTTTAAGCATGATGACCACTCTTCAAAATAAATGAAACCTGTCAGAGCAGCTTCAAGTGTGAGCATTGAGCTGGGTGATGGGGAGCTGTGGAAAGACCCGCTGCTGAGTTTGGCTTTGCTTTCAGGTTCTGAGAAAGGATATCATTTCTGGGGTCTAAGCATTAATTGAGGAGAATATCCAATATTTCCAGTCATGAAAGTTTTATAAAAGTTCATTGTTATTGGATCCAGTGGCCCATGAAAGCATTTTCTGCCCACTTCCCTGTGTCTCTCAATTATTAAAAAGCAGTGTGCCCGCTAACAGAACCCCAGAAGTCAGCCTTCTGGGATTTAAAGAGGAATATTGACTTTGCTGTCAAATGAGTCACAAAGAACACAATTTTACATTCTCTGAGGCTTAAATAAATGCTTTCCTTTGAGCTAATAAGAAGGCCAAGTACTTTTAAGATATCCTTACATGCTCTTAAGGAAGCCCAGTCCCCAGAATGAAAGTTACATGCAACCTACCTCTGAGCTGAGAAACGTTCAGAAGGCCACTACCCCCCTGGCAAATGACTGGGCCCTTCGCTAGACTAAAGGACTGAAAGTCAAGACAGCCCATTTATCCCAAAGTTGCACCCAGAAATTTAATATTTTAAAACACATCACCAGTTTCTGCTTTACCTATGTGGATGCAGAATATAAATTTATGGTTTTAATCAAGACATTATTATTTTATGGCATACACCACCAACAATTACAAAATTCAAACAGAAATCTTATGTCCCTGTTTTCAAGTTAAGCAATAAGAGTTCTTGAAGCTTTCTGTTACTCTAATTTGCAATTCACTTATTTTACTTCCCTTGGACTTTCCCACTATTGAGTCGTTCATTAAAACTGTCTGTAGCAATGTGCTGGCCCTGGTTTAGCATTCCCTATATCTATAATTAGAGGGAATTAAACACTTTTTTGCACTCAAACAAAACTTGTCTTTTGACACAATCAAATATCTGTCCCATTTTAAACCAGGATTGGTTGTGAATTATGAATCATTTACAAGAATACAACACAAAAAGTAGCTACTGGGACTCTTTCCAAAGTTGGGGTGAATTTATGACACGTTTGATATTGACCAATTATTTATAAAGTCTATTAAATTCATCACTACTACCGGTAGGGAAAGATTTACTAGGACAACTAATGTAAAATGTAATGAAATAGATTAAGTCTCCTTATGAAATATTAATATCCACTAAATCTGGTAATTGGAAGTCTGTATTTGCAATCTCTCAGTTGTGGCTAATTCCAATTCAGGTTGCAGATGGTGGTTTCAGTTTGCATTTCCAGGAGCGCCAACACTGAAAATGAAGAGTTTCTGAGAAACATGGCCATTGCCCCATAGCAGGAGACCACACTGGGAATGACCATGGGCTTGAGTTGTGTGCACGCGTGTGCATGTGTGTGTTTGAAAATGAAGTCAATGTTGGGTGCCCAGTATTTCTCTTCAATTCTTATCCCCTAAATGAGTCTGGATAAGGGATTGGTTTCGGCTTCAGTGAACAGCAGGTAAGAAGGACATCCATTTTCCAAAGCGAGGTCATAGGAAACCACTTGTAAAGACTGTTAATGGTACACAAAGTTCACAAGGCCACAAGTCCAAGTGCTTGGGCGGGTGTTAAGGGGAGCACATCTTTAGAAAGCTACTTGTGCACTTTAGTTCCAGTGTCTTCCTACTCTGGGGGAGTGTTGGTGCTCTTTTCTCAAAATTATCCAAGTGTAGGATGAGCTCTTCTCTGGTCACTGTCTGCTAGAAGCAGACAGAGGTAAAGACTCCATTCCTTTCTTTGGTGGGTGTCATTAGAAAGCAGAGGTGGGGGTGGGGGAGGGAGCAGGGAGGGACGAGCATATAAAAGGAGCACTGCCAACCTGGTCTCCACGGGGCAACCAGCTGAGATGGGCAAGTCTTGAAAAAGTCAGGACCTGGAGCTCAGGGCCCTAGAGGGTGGCCAGTGGGACTCAGGTCCTTACCCACCTGTTTCTACCAGTGCTCTCCAAGGACAGCTCTCGGGAGAGCGGAGGTGTTCATTTTCTGGCAAAGGCAGAATGGGTCCTTGTGTCCAGAAAGGGCCCTCAATAAAATGTCACAATTTGAACGTTTCTCTGGCAAACCTGCAGTGGGGAATGTCCAAGGGAATGTGGATGGAGAGGGAGGGCAGCTGCTCCAGAGTTCAGGGAAACCCCGGTGCAGTGACTCGGAGCTCTTTGGGGTTCTTGGGGGCCCAGGCATGGATTCTGCACCCACTTCTAGAAATGCCTGGCAGAGGTATCAGGCCCCCCGTTCTCCATTTGGGAAAGAAATGCTTTGCTGCCGGTGGAGGAGGGAGGTCTCAGGGTACTGTCACTGGGGTATGCTGTGGATCCAGACCTGCAGACCTGCCCACACTGTGATGGGGGACAGGGATTTCTCAGAACACCTGAGAGGACACTGCTCCTCCTGAAAGGGACAATGTGGAACTCCCCAGGATTCCGTGGACTGTTTGGAGAGAACTCAGCTACAGTTGTTCATAGGGAGGCTCCCTCTGGTCAGAGACATCAGGCCTTCCTCTGTCCCGGATCCTCCCTCCCAGTTCCAACCCTGCAGGAGCCAGAGGCAATCATGGCAGAAGACAGCAGGCAATGTAGCAGAGGGGGTATTTGAAAATGAAAATGAACATTTATTTAGAGAAAATGAAGACAAGAGCTTTGCATGAGGGGAGGAGAAGGATGCCTAGCTCACACTTGGTGTTCTAAGCAATTTGGCTCCGGCCCCAAATCTGCAAGCCCTGTTCAAATATAGCAAGATGCCAGAGTGTCTAGAATCTCCTCCCTAGCTTGACAGGGTCCAGCTTTTTATGTGGAACACTGTTCATGAGAGGGAATTCTGCAGACTTCCTCTCCCTTCTGTTTATGGGTAACTATTTACTTCCCAGAGAGGCTGGTACTTTGTCCCCTGCCCAGATGGACCATTTCTACATGTACTCCTCACCAGGACCCAGGAGGAGTGAGGTGTCTGTGGAAATGGGAAAAGGTATGTGGCTGGACGGCAAATTTAAATACAGATGACACACTCGGAGTAAGAGAAGGATCATAGATAATGACTCTGACCTTGCTTGAAACAGGGGATGTTAATTTTCAACAGATGTCTGAGGAGGAAGCATGCCATTGATCCATCCTTCTTGGGTGGGTGTGGGCTAAGCACCAAGGCTTGGGTGAGCAACCACAGGCATGTGTTTTTAAAATCTCGTGCTTACGTCACCTTGACTAACTTTGCATGGATCAAAGCAAGTCCCGTGGCCAGGTTCAACATCCAGGGCACCAAAGTGCCCCCAAGAAGAAAGAAAGCAGGCTCCACAGGCCAAGGACAAAGAAGTTGACAACAGGCAGTGGGGGCTGGGGAACCAGAATGTGAGTAAATGGCTCACCTTGAGGTGGGTGAGTAGTTCACGGTGACTGCCACACTTAAAGCCATCCATGCTAATGCCCAGGGCCACTGTCCTCAGAGGAAGATGAAGTGTCTCTGCGTAGTAGCCAAAGCATATTACCCAGCTGGGTGTTCACGGCACAGCCCTCCCAAACCATCTGGCCCCTGTCCCTCCTGGGGTTTACGTGCCGAATACCAATGGTCTGAATTCAGAACTGAGGTGGCCAGATGGCGTGGACTGATGTAAGTTGCAGAGAGCAGAGAAACATTCCTATAAGAAGTGCTTTAGAGAGCGTCGTAGCCAGATAAGGCAGTTGTCTCCCGATGGTTGGAGTGTCCCATGAGTCGCTTGTGTCACCTGCAGGCAGTGGCTGCCTTTCATGCCCTAGCCCTCATGCGTCCCTGCTGTTGGCCACTTCTCTCTGAACTGGGGGGCACTCAGGCACAGTCCAGCCTTCCAGGCCAGAGAGGACGTTTCTGCTCGTGGTCCACCCCAGGCGTGATGCAGTATGGCTTCGGGTGGGCCATCACAGTGAGCTGAAGGAACTTCCTGTACCATCAGGATATTTGCTGCTCTGCTTCTGACTTTTTATTCATGAGGATTTTTTGATGAGGAATGTGCTGGATCTTAAGTTCTCTGCATATGATCATGAGGCTGTCTGATCGGCTTTGCTCTTTCACTGATGGGTTTTACTGACGTTGGGTTTTTTACCCCTGAGATACACCTTATTTGTTGGCAAGAAAATAAATTTTATATGTGACTGTAAGATTTAATCCTCAGTACTTACTTTGGAATAATTCTTTGTCTTTATTTTAACTTCTGAGATTTTGGGGGGGGTTCTATTTCTTAAAGAATTTTGGAAATATTTCTAGAAAATTTCTACATTGCTAGAAAATTCTCCACTTGAAAACTCTCTGCTCTGAAAGTTCCCTCTTACTTCATGCCAGGTGACCTCATCTGCCCTCTCTCTCAGCACAGACTGTCACCATTCCTTCATTCTCTGGAGCCCAGGCATGAAGCAGTGTCCTGTTCGTCCTGCCTGCTCTTCCTGGGTTATCACTGTGAACCGTGGTGTTGTGGAGGACATTCAGCCAGGGCTGTGTGTCTTTGTGGTAGGAATTGGCACTGTCCACATCACCTTCCTGTCACCTTCCTCCTTCCGTGAGGGTTGAGCTCCTGGCTGGCTCTCTCCCTGTCCCTGTCCTTGGGGGCTTCACTTTCCACACAGATGACCTTTCACATCTGACCCTCTCGGCTTGCTCTCCCTCCTCCTCTAGAGGTCTCCTCTTCCATCCTCATCACCACAGATGCTCAGAATCTCATCCTCGTCCTCCTAGTGCCAGAGGTTACAGCAGATGAAATCTGGGAGGAAACGACCAAAAGTGACATGCTCCCTTTGAAGAAAAAAAAAGAGAGCATTTCAGATGGCAGCCGTGTTTCCAAGGGCCACTCTATCTTCTGAGTTAGGGCACCAGATACAAGTAAAAGTTTTTCCCCTGAATGAAGAATTACATTTGGAACAAGTTAGTATATTGCAATATTCTGCTTTGGAGAAAAAAAAAACAAATAAATATAATATTACATTTAAATAAATATGGAACTTATTTTCCCTAGTAATCATTTTTCCTGATCCCAAACTGGCATATTTTCTAAAAACCTTCATCAAAATATAAGTATCTGCCACTGTTCCTGATAGACAGATAAATAAGCAATTTTAGAAAACCAAATTTCAAAGATGTGAAAGACCTGTGTTTTAGAGAAAATCATTCTTCTATTACTCCTTTCCTGAAACCCCATTTTAATGCTTTGGAAATTCACTGCATACATCTGAAAGGAGAGAAATCAATCACTTGGAACCATGCATGTGGCTCATTTTATGGGGAGAAAAAAAAAAACAGTTGGTGCGGATGGAGCCTGTGGCCCTGCATGTGTGAAACAGGTGTGCATGTCACGTGAAGCAGCTGCAGGTGACCCGGGACAGTCAGGGGCATGTGCCCCTCATGAACAGAAGCCCAGCTGCTGGAAGAAACGTGCCCCCAACTTGCAATTCCCAAAGGGAGATTATGTTCCACACTGATGCCCAAGCTCCTCCTCAGCACTGGTGATGGGACTGTCATGATGGCCTGAGATTAATACATGAATTCACTGGGACCAGTGCACTCCCACCTGATTATGGGGGTCACATGCACACTGCCCAAGGGTCTCTCATAGCACGGGCTGGGCCGCTGCCCATGACCTCCACACTCAAAGCACATGCCCCAGAGCATTGAAGGGGGTGTTTCCACAGACCACACTTGTGCTTTCAGAACATGAATCATTGCTCTTACAAACAAGCACGAGTTGGGTAAAACATATTGATTGTTGAATCCTCAAGATATATTGTTATCAAGCTGTGTCAAATTTACCACTCTGCAATTAATACCATAACATATGTGGGCTGGACATTTTTTATTATTGAAATCAGTAGAGTTTTGACTACTCAGATTAGAGTGTCACCTCTCTCTGTACACACACACACACACACACTCACACTCACAATTTGCCCTTCTGAATTCACAGGTTCCACATCCATGGATTCAAGAAAATGCAGACAGAGCATATTTGAATCCTGTTTTTCCCAGGAACACTGGTTCCTCTGGCTTCTGAAGCTCTATTCTGTGTCTTTGGCCCTACCATGTCTAGAACCCTGGCTAGAAATATAAGTCCTCATTAGATGTCCGCACCACACACTGGGAATGTCCATGCTTATGACTTCTGGGCTCACAGCTGTAGGGTAGGAACACTGGCTCATGTAATACCTGTCTTTTGGTGATACTGTCAACTGAGTCCAGTGGAGTCTCCAGAATCATTAGGGCATAAACCAAGGCAGGCAAAGGTGGGCACGGAAAAGGTGAAAGCGTGGCAGGCTTCAGGCCCTCACCTGGGAAGCTTTCCTAAGTCCACTTCTAGGGAGAGGTGACTTTCCAACCTGATCAACCATACCTGATCATCCTCCCACCTGACCAACCATGCCACTCTTCCTTCCCTGCTTGGCGGAGCACTGGTGTGTGCAATGTGGCCTCTGCCATATGAGGCTCTGGGAGTCCATAACAGTCCATCAGAACTGAACAATGCCGCCGAGCCACCAGCCTTGCAGAATGGGAGGCTGTAGCGAGAGCAGCCTGGGCTTGACTGTGGGCTGCATTCACTGCATGTGTCAGTGAAGGAGAGTGGCCACCTCCTTGCCGAGGAGGTGGGAAACTAAGTAAATCAAGGTGTAAGATTCACACTGCTCAACCGACAGAAGCTGTTACCATTAGGCCTTAAACTCCGGGGCAGGAGCCTCTTTTTTTCACTTTCTGCAATGGGAACAGGAGATACCTCAGTTGAATCTCCGTGGTGGCTGTCCTCTGAACAATCACCAGGGCTCCAGGCTGTTTCTGATTTGTTATGCCAGTGTCCCTTGCAATTATCAGACCTACCTGGATTCAACACCACACTCCAGGGCACCTGGCAGGTGGACAGTGGGCATGGGGGGGGTCTTCAAGCAGGTCCCATGTTCGTCTTCTTCATCTCATTGACTGTGACTTAGTCACATCATCATGAATCTAGCTGTGATGGTGGCCCCATGAATAAATGTCTTTCTTTAAGGGAAGGGAAGCCAGGAACAATTTGGGCACTTTCCAAATGGGAAAAGATAATGGAATCTGGGGCCACTTTTATCTCTATGACACCCACACGCCAGTGAGAAGAACATAGTATAGTTTACACACACACACACACACACACACACACACACACACACATGCTCAATGACCACTATTAAAACTATGATTAACATCTCACACTGGAAGATAGTAAGTTTTCCACTTTAAATGATAAAAGAAAGACTTGCATTATTATCTACCAAAGATTGAGGATGGATCTATTTTACTGAAGAGAATCACATCACATAGGATTTATTTCACAATTATAGGAAACCTGTGGTCTCAAGTGGAGATGCTGTGATTTCAGAGGTGCCCCTTCCTGAGCTGCTGGGGAGAAGGCAAAGCTGACTGACCTTCTTCCAGTGTGAGGCCCGCAGGACTCAAGACATCTGGAAATGAGCTCGCACATTATAATTATTCAGGAAGTGCTTTCATGTTCTGTCAACACGGCTAACACCGGGGCCTGGTCCATAATTTTAAAATGAAGGAACCTGATTATTGTGGAACCACCCAACACTCCTCAGCCCCCAGCTGGACAATTCTGGAACCGACACACTGGAGCCAGCAGCAAAAGCCGCAGAAGCTGCCTTCACAATGTTTACTTGAAGTCAGATTCCCATGTCAGCTCTTCTGCTTCCAAAGAAGCAAATGAAGTTACATCATGAATAAAATCTGTGTTCTGCAAATACAACCACACTCGTCATGCATCATCTCTAATATTGTGTGGCCAATGCAAAACCTAATTGTGTTATAAATTACTACTGGATATTTTGACGACTCTAGTACCTTTTGGTACCATTTAAATTGGGGAAACAAAGCAACTTTTAAAACAAGGTATTCATAGCTGGGAATCAGAATCGCCCACCTGCCAACCAGATGTGACTCTGTTTTTAAGAACAAGAAAAACAGCAGCTACCTCACTTAGCTGAGATCAAATGGTAGCTTCCAATAAGTGTTTTGTTAGGTTGTGTGTTGCTTAAAGGAAAAGGAAAAGCAAAAGCAGAAGTATTTGTGAAATGTTTAGATTAGACCACATCAGCAAGATTCATTTTCCACTGTGTTACCCAGAAACACAGTTTTCAGATATGAATGAGTGATCTTTTATACATGTAAAGTTGTCCTTTGAGTTACCAACTGATATTAAATAAAAATATGACCCATTTCTTAAAAATGTATTTCATTCAAAAGTTACAATGTTAATATCTGGTGATATCTGCTATGTTAAAACAACTTTATGATCCAGAAGACCCACTTTGGGTGTGCACCCCAAGAGACAAAATCCATACCCTGAAGAGTTAATCTGCCTGCCCACATGAAATCCAGCACTCCTCACAATAGCAAAGATGCAGAAACAGCCCAAGTGACTGCGGAATATGAGTAAATTAAGAAAACATGATGCATATGCACAGTGGAATACTGCACAGCCTTGAAAAGAAAAGCGTTCCTGCATGGAACTGGAGGACATTGTGTTAAGGGAAACAAGCCAGAAACAGAAAGACAAGTGCTGCACCCGTCTGCTACCTGCAGAATCTAAAATAGTCAGACTCCAGAGGCCAAGTAGGAGAGTAGATGCCAGGGATAGAGTGGCAGGGGTCAGGGGGAGATGTCCCTCAAGAGGTGCAAATTCACTTCAGCAAGGTCAACAGTTTCTAGAGATTCGATGCAGAACAATGTGATTGTACTTCACAATGTGACATCCCATGCTTGAAATTTGCTCAAGTGTAGATAATTGTTCTCTCTAAAAAAAGGAAAGAAATAGATTTTAGCTATGCAAGATGTAAAGTATGCTAATTAACTTGACTGTGGTAATCGTTTCATAATGTAAATATATATCACATCATCAAAGTGCATGGACACTTCAAATATGCACAACTTTTAATTATCAATTATACCCTAATAAAACCGGGACTTTTTAAAAAGAACTTCTTTTAACACAGTACCAAGAATATAATTGTTAAAAGACAGTTTTACTATCTTCTGAACTTACAATGCATTTATAAAGAGTAAATTTGCTTTGAAAATATTTCACAATTAGTTTTCTACCTGGGCAATGATGCTTAACAAACAAGGTTGTTTCCATGATATTTTGGACCACAGCTACAACACCATAGGCTTTATGTCTCTAACAGATTCAGGCCGCGGCCCCCTTCACCCACATGTGTCCTCTGAGTTCCCCAATTCATCTGCCCCCAGAAGCACCACTGAAAGCTTGGATTTCACATGAGAACATCTGTCTGGCCAAACCAGCTCCACAATGGGGCCCCGTTTCTCAGTGCAGGTGCTTCTCCAAGGGAGAGACCCAGCACCTTCCAGATAATGAGGAGGCATGTCAGTAAAAAGCACTGTTAACACATTTCATATCACTTCTTTATTGAGTGTAAAAAATAATGCATATTAGTTAAAGATAATTTGGAGGGTTGATTGAAGGTACAAAGAAGAAAATGACAGTTCACTTATTCATACCACCAAGATTTGGATAAACCTTCTATCTGATGTGCACACCAACATTTTAATCAAGGGCATGGTCACATGATTCGACACCACCCAAACTTCAAACTTTTGGTGACTTTTGAACTTCAAATATCATTGAAAGAAACATCAATATAAAACAGTGCAGAGACCCTGAAGAGTACAGATATCTTCCAAATTCAAAAACGCTCTTTTTAAAAGTTTGTTCAATTATGACTCTGGTGATGAGCTTCTCTGCTGAGCTCCCTTTGCCCGATGTATGGCTCTTCCTTTCTATCTGTGCCCACACTTGATGAACCTGGCCTTAAGGATAGTTTCTGTGTAGACATGAGTCACACAGCTGTTCTAGTGCTTCTGCACCAATCTGCTCCACCAGATTGAATCATGGTGGCCGTAGACAGGATAGATGTTGAGCGGATTAAAAAGCTGCAGCAAGTTAAGGATGAAGGTATCCAACAAGAACCCACATTATTAACAGGGAAGACAAACAATGTGTGCTTAGTGGGGACATGTTTGCACAGGGTTTCTTTAATGTGTGTGACAGTGTGACAGCAGATGGCAGCTCCACATGCCAGTCCAGGGCACACCATCCCCTGGCTGCTTCTGCCAGACATTTTTACTAGGCTTCCAGTGTGATAGTAGGAGCAAATGTGACTCCATTTTGTTTTATGACTTCATCCTGTAAAACAACCATGCCAAGTAGAAGAGTCATGACTGGAGTAAGATGTTCTTTTCCTTTTGCTATAGAAACCTTTAAGAACACGGAACTACCTAATGGGGTATTGTTTCTGTAACTAGGGTAACGGGGCTCTGTTTCTGTAACTGGGGTGACTGGGATAACTGTGATTGGTTAGGTTTCCCTCCATTTGACTGCACTGTCCCTCTTCTGTAACCTGGCTTGCTTGCATTGGCTATACCCCCTGAACATCCCTTTTGCAGTTTTCAGGCTTATAAGGAGTGCCCTTGCAATTGTTCTGGGCTGATCAGGGAAACAGCTTTATGTTCTGGTCAGCCACCACTGGTGTGCTTCAAGAAAGGCTTGATTCGATTATACGTGAGTGATCTGGAAGTCAGTTTATGAAACCCTGGGACGAAGCTTTAACTATAACACCAGCACCTGAGGGTGGAGAATATTGTGTTCATTGTGTGTTTGTTTTCCAAATGTATTACAACATTGATGGAGGATGGAGCACAAATCAAAATAGACCAGACTATGCTACAAACATCAGAAACTCAGTGTGCAACAGCAAGAGAATTATAAGTCATGTTGATTGACAGCCTGTCTCAATGAGATGAGGACACATCACCATAGTTACTCGAGGACCGAGGATGATGAAGGCTCAGTCAGCAGAGCAGAAGAGAAATGAAGACTGCAGTCCTAAAATGATTGTTCCACTTCTATTGGCTCAAATATTCTCATAGCCACACCCAATTGCAAGAGGCCATAGGAAAAATCTCCCTCTGTTCTGAGGAGAGGGACCAGATGTCTCTGCATAGCATCAAGGTCTGGCTGTGCTCAAAAAATCCTTCCTGAGTGAACAGATCAAAGAGTGGGGTGCTATTTTTTAGCTTGATACATTCAAAAGAAATCTTAAAAACTTTGTCCCAATTATCCTTCACAGTAGAGAATACAGGACAAAATGTCCAACACCAAATAGGAGAATTGGTACAAAGCTACCCAAGTGAACGCGAACCCATTATCACCATTCTGCCATGGCTCTCAGTTTGGGCATCTGAGGGCATTTTGAAATGTGGAATCAGGGTATGGAACAATGTTTTTCATTACTCACAAACTTCTTCAACAAGAAGTAAATGGGCGTCTTCAATGTACTCATCATTGTCAACAAGCAAATGTGTTGCGATGTTGTTTAGGTCAGCAGTTTTCTGCATGTCAAAACATGGCCAGAGCCGACTGCCCTCGCAGGTCTGTTAAGTGTGGGGTTGTCTTCAAGTCACTGAAGGAGACTCTGGGGGTGGTGTCTATGTTAGAAAAGACTGTGCCACAGGATAAGAGGACCATGGGGACAAGATCCCCTTCTATGTATTCACTACTGTGTCCTCTGTGCACGATACATGAGATGAAAAAAAAAATCTGTGATTAATTAAACTGCACTTCTGGTGGACCAGGTCCTGTAGATGAAGTGGTCCACAGGATTGAGAGCAAATTATTAAGGAGATGGAGCTAGGGAGGGTAAGGATGAATAGCTGGAGTCCTGGGAATTTTAAGACAGTGAAATTCCTCTGGGTGACACTGTCATGGTGAGCACATGTCATCACAGATTTGTCCAAACCCAGTGTATGCACAAGGTGAATGGTGGGTGGTGGGTGGTACTGATGTGCCAGGGCAGGTGCCTCCCCTCTCTACCAGATTCAGCTCCCTGGAATGGGACATTATCCTGGGAGAGGCCAAATGTGTGTCGGCACAGGGGTGCTACTATTTGTAAGTACTCAGCCTTATCAACACATCCTTTTTTTGCATTAGGTACCACCTGGCTTCCTTTGCTTTATGCAGAGCTTTGAAATTTAATCTTTGTTTTTTCCTCAGGAAGAAGAATTTGACTGTAATAACTCAGGACCTGACAGACAAAAGTCATACGAGACCCAAATGTAGAATTCAATGTCCTTGCTCATCAGCTTCCCCAGTGCTCTGCTTGCATCTGACATTTTTCAAGTAAAAAGAAATGTGTTCCTTCTTTGTTCACTATGGTTCCTCTGGATAATGCTTACATTTCTTTCTAAAACTTTCCAAATGAGTGCAAAACAGAAGATGGACATAGAAAAGCCAAGCCATAAAAATGCTATCCATCAGCAGTTTGGTTAAAAAGCTATCATTAAGGAAGAGAAATGTAAATTACAGAATGAGGTCACCATTTAATTGATATAAATTGCAGCCACCTGCTCATCTCACTTCCAGGGGAAAGGGCTATATGTATGCAAGGAAGTAATTTCCGAGGAGGAAGAAAAGTTGCTCGGCAGACTCATCGCTTCAACTTTATTTAGGTCTCCCAGGTCTGCCCCGCCTGCCCCTGTCCCGGGAGGACTCACAGCTGGACCTCTGTGCCTGCTCGAGAAGATAGAAGGACAGAAGACAGATGCAAAAGACTACACATTCCCCAGATTTGGAGGATCTGGAAGCCACAGTCAATAGATCATGGCTTCCCAATGGGAAGACGTTCAAAAGACGTTGGGTTGGCCTGTGGAAACTGCAGAATGGCCTCCAGAGGTGAGCGTGGGTCTGTTCTGCAGGAAGTACCAAGTTTTGAACCTGGATAACTTTTCACTCAGGTGAAGAGGGCCTCACAGGACACACCATAGACCATGCTATAAAGGCTGTCTGTCTGTCTGTCTCAGTCTGTTTGAGCTGCTCTAACAAAACACTACGAACTGGGTGGCTTATAAATAATGGAAATGTATGTCTCACACCCCTGGTGCTGGGAAAGCCCAAGATCAAGGTGCCAGATAATGACTCAGGTCTGGTGAGGGACCTCTTCCTGGTTCCTCCCATGGGAAGAGGCCAGGCAGCTCTCTGGGGTTATAAGGCCACCCTCCCACCCATGAGGACTGCATCTCCTCCACCGAATCACCTGCAGAAGCTTATTAGTATCTCTGCCTTGGAACAGGATTTGTGTATATGAATTTTAGTTTTTTGGAGGGGGGCTACTGGGGATTGAACTCAGGGGCATTCGGCCACTGAGCCACATCCCTAGCCCTGTTTTGTATTTTGTTTAGAGTCAGGGTCCCCCTGAGTTGCTTATCCCCTTGCTGTTGCTGAGGCTGGCTTTGAACTCGAGATCCTCCTGCCTCAGCCTCCTGAGCTGTTGGGATTACAGGCATGTGCCACCACACTTGGCTTGAATTTTATTTTTATATATGAATTTTAGCAATATCCATGACACAAACTACTTACTAGTAATAAATGTCAGTTGACATTTTTTAAAAAAGTTTCCCATATCACATTTTACCAAAAATTATACCTTTTTGTCTTTATAGCATCATTGCTGAGATACTACTTAAGTTAACACATATTAATAAATTGAAGACAACATTAGTGGGGGAAAAACCCTAGTTAGCAATTTATTTGTAGGTTTTCTACAGCATGGAAAAATTCACCAATTATTAATAAAATTTTTCCTTAAGAAATTTTTTTTCATTTTAATTTGTTTCTGGTTTCTAATCTGTGTTCTTTTAGTTTTCAGGCTTTAGAAAAAAATATCTTATAGAGTTAAAATTTTTAATTTAAAAATGTTTTGCTTTATAAAGAGAGAGACTTCATTAATTTGGAAGGAGAAACTGTAGGCCTATCACATAGCAATGACTTATTTAATTACATCTCCTTTTTTTGCATTCCATCTGGTTGGAGTTATTGTTTTCTTTGTTACAATCAGTTCTCAACAATTTATATTCACCCTTGATAGGCTCATATTTTGCTCCCATTTTAAATTCCTTTCAAACTATGAAGGTGCCTGTCTTTGCTAGTATACAGGACTCTGGAACAGCTTGTTCCTGAGAGGGATCTCAACTCACTATCTAAAAACGTGTGGGAGGCATACAGGCTATTTTGATCTGAAGGCAACTAAGAAGCAGTAAATGCAGGGAGAGCTGCCTGCCCACAGGGTTCTGCCTGAGGCTCAGCAGGGCTCAGTGTCCCTTCCTAAAGGGGACACAACCACCCCTCTGTGGAAGTGTCCCTTCCCCTGTGTCAGGAAGAGAATGGCTTTTCCCTGCATCACAAACCTTATAAACAGCTGACCTACCACACTTGTCTTTGTCCCCACCCCACTGTTTTCTGTCCCTGGGAGCCCACCTCCTTGTCCCTCCTGTGGCCCCTTCCCATACTTATTGCCCTAGGTGAAAGTGGTCCACAAGCACCAGGGGCTACCTGCCTTTTCCTGGCCTCGCTTCTTTCCAGTGAAGCCCTGTGACCTTCAGTGAGGAGTAGGACCTTTCCTCTTCTCCGCCTCTTTTCATCTCTGTGGCTTACAGGCCCAGGAAGGAAGCAGAAAGGGGGTTGTTTTGATTTTTCTTCCCCCACACTGGGACCCTAGCAATGAGAAAAGGCACATCCACTAAAAGTCGTGAATGTTCTTCGGCTTATCAGAAAGCTGTGGTTTCAGGACAGTTAAATATCTTGGAATCACTCATCATACCTTCAGCTCAGTAGAGATGGACCCTAGGAAGCTCTCAATTCTGGTGGAGCACAAGAGGAAAGGAGGAGAGGGTGACCCCCTCAGGACCAGGTGAAAGCATTTTAGCAAATTTTCCAAGGCTGGGTGGGCCACTCTGAGGCCTGAGAACCTCTGTCTCAAGCCTAGTTGGAGTTTGCATGCACTTGAAAAATATTTCCCGTAGACCCTCGACTTCACACTCATGAGAGACAGATGGCAGGAAGGGAGGCGAAAAAAGCCCCCCTGGGTCTCCAGCAGGGAGTGACAGCCATGGGCCAGGAAAGGCATGGGGCCCTGTGCTCACCCCCCTTCTCCCCAGGTAGCCTTGTCCTCGCTGAAGCAAAAGGCTCGCACCCCAGAGGCTGCACACTGGCCATTCACAGGGCACAGGCTGGTACCTCTTGTTACTTGAGGGCAAATAAAAGAAGGAAATCACATCTTAATCATGGGGTGGGGATGCACTGCAGTCCTGGGACAAGGACCCCACTCTGAGGTCATTGCCAGTCTTCTTCCAGGGTCCAGGGACAGTGAAATCCTGCACAGGTAGACATGTGCATGCAGGACAAGAGGCTGGGGCCTGAGTCCAACAGCCATGTCCAGGGCTCCCTGGCCCCTGAGTCCCACAGCTGGACCAGAGAGCAGAGAGTGTTCAGCACCTCACCCCACCCCCAGCACGGCCACTACCAGTGTAGGAAGCCTCAGGGGACCAGCAGCAGAGTGGTGGAGAGGTGGCGCCAAGCTGGAGCTGGATCACGGACGCTGAGAACAACCTCAGGACGCCATAAGCCCATGGCATAGCTAATGGACGAGCTTGAAGCCATGGCTCCTAGGAGATGACCACAAAGAGGACACAACCCAGCTCAGCTGGATGCTTGACGGGAGGGCCTATGCCCTGCAGGGTTACCCTGAGGGAGCAGCGACCATCATATCCAGCCTTCAGTGTGATTGGCCCCCATCTCCTAATAGTCAGGTGTCGTGCAGATTTTAGGAACAAATCATAACAAGTGACAGTTTTAAAGACATGGAGAAGCAACAGCATCCAGAGTCCCACAACCCAGGACAGACTCAGAAGTGTTGTAACTCCACGCAGCACTCTCCTGGGTCTCGATCCAGCAGCCCTGCTGGGTCCCACCAGGCAGAATAGACCACTGACGTCATTCATCTATTGTCATTCTCCCTAAGGTGGCAGCTCCATGGGACAGGGACATCACCTCTTCATCTCTCCATTCACTCTGCTCAATGTTACCTGGCCCGCGGGAGTGTGCCAAGAATGTTATGGAGCGCGTGGGGACTGGCTTCCCTCTTCTGCAGCCCTAGCGTGAGTGGGCTTTCTGTTGAGCAGCCCTGGCCTGGGCACCTTGATAAGTGACACCCTCTGCAGCATGCACGCAGCTGAGCTTCCTTGTGGCTGTCTTGCCTGGCTGTCTCTGGTGGGCCTGTCTTTATTCCTCCTCGTGGCTTTGTAGACACAGAGAATGAACATGGAGGGTGCCACCTCCCTGCTCATGCCCAGTAGCAAGGGCACTCCACCAGGCTCCCTTGGGGTCAGTCAGAGCCGGCCCAGCTTCTGTGCCCCTTGCAAACTCTGTGAATAGAGTTTCACTCTCTTGCTCTCCTCTCCCAATTTTTTACCTCTGTCCTCTGTTTCTTTCTTTGCTTACCCTATTAAGAAGTAAAATAAAATGCGAAATCATTCCATGTGTAAATAGTGTGTCTTTGTTTTTAATTATAAAAGTAGATGAATTGTATCGATTATGTTTACAAATATAATTCAAAATTAATTTTATTCTTATTTAGGAAACTTTTAACTCCCTACTTCATGAATGATCATCTATAAGAGAGTGGAAACATATTCCTACACTTCACTTACATTTTTTTCCAGTACCCTCTTACAAAAGTCTCTTTTACAATTATCCATAATCAGCCAAATGGTCGATTAATAAGAATTATACATTAGCTCAAATTGGATTGAGTCAAACCCGCACAGAATGATCCCTTGTTTTCTAAAGAAAACAGAACGTTTCAGTATCTGGAATGCATTAGGACTCCATCAAATGTTTATTTAATATTAGATCAATTCAGTCTTGCTTCATTAAGCCACATAGTCAGGGAGTGTGCCCCATGTCCAATGTGCGCTTTGTTAGTGAAATTTGCCATTATGCAACTTTGAAAATTGCCAGCAGGAATTCAATAGAAAGCTTGGGAATGAAGCAATGTCAGAACTCTACAGAGCCATTGTTGCTGTATAAAAACCTGGTATTTTAAAAAGAATTTCAATGGTTTGGGAAACAAATTAGAATCTTTCTTTGGTGACTCAAGTTAAGTGGACTAAAACCGGAGGTGATTCCAAGGTGCATAAGTTCCAATTGACATTTTGCTCCCAGATTGTCTTAAACCAACATTCTTATTTTCTTCTGTGCAACCTTTTACACAAGAGAGAAAGTGGAGCAAATAAGACATAAGTGATCTGTGATGGTTGAGCTCCTAATCATTCTGAGACAGAGGGAACAGTGCAGAGATTGAGGGCCAGACCTGGGCACAGATGCCGCAGGGCTAATTAGGCTGTGCTGCAGGGGAACAGCTGAGCTCTCCAGAGCTCCAGAAGCAATCTGTAAGACTGGGCATTTTAACATTTCCTTCCTCTTGGGCAGGTGGTTATGAGGAGGAAGTGACATAGGTAAAGTGCTCCTCCCAGTTCTGCCTCACAGGAAGTGCACCAGGGCTGAATCAGGAATAGTGTGGAAGGTGACGTCATGAAAGAGACCCATGCTTAAGTTCGTTCTTAAAATATATATATAATATATATATATATATATATATATATATATATATATATATATATATATATATATATTACACACATATATATGGAGGACCACAATAACTTTCTCTTATTTATTTGTTTATTTTATGTGGTGCTGAGGATCAAACCCAGTGCCTCACATGTGACAGGCAAGCACTCTACTGCTGAGCCACAACCCCAGCCCTATAAGTTTATTCTTAAAATGAACAGGTCTATTCATGCCGATTTTATTCTGAATTGTGCTCCTGGCATTCTCCTTTAGGGGAAGGAAACATCATTTCCCCAGTGGCATTACTCTCCTTACGACACATTCTCTTAACCACAGGAGACCTGTGCCCAAGAACATGCAGAGGGAAGGCATTTGGCATTCAGGATATCACTCTCCATAGCTGCCCTAGCTGCAAGGGCTGGTCAGGAAGGGCAGCTAGTGGCCGGCACAGTCCACATTGAAGCTTCCTTTAAGTCATGAGGCATCCATTTTCATTCTGAGATCTTGCTGGTTTGTGGAGGCAATGCACAGCCTGCTAGGCAGCTGTTCACAGTGCATTTGTCAGTAGTAAAATCACGTATCCCATAATCTACCCTGGTATATATTTTCCTAGAGGTAGTGAAAAATAAATGTGGCTCTGTGTTATTTGAAGATATAGGCATGCTGGAATACAGGAGTAGATAATCCCTTTCTTAACCAGTTTCCATGCTAGTCCTGAGAACCTGTGTACCTATCTAAGGTGGAGCTAAAGGGGTTTGAGTTGTGAGTTCTGATTCTGGACATTGGACTCCCTGGAGATCTGTCTGCTAGAGTGAGGAAGACCTGCTCTCATATCAATCTGCAGGGCCTTCAAGTCAGAGTCCTGGGCTCTGGAATGCCTCTTACCCTCTGTCTGCTCAGCTACCCTACTTGCAGTCTAGCTGCTAGGTGCTTTTTGAGCATGTTGGTAATGTAGGGTTTTGTGTGGTGTGTGTGTGTGTGTGTCACTGGCGCATCTCTCTCCCCACTTTCCGGTGATTCCGAAGTGAGATATACTAAGTGGTGTTAGGAGTGAGATTGTAACTGGTGCCATGAGTGGCCCCAGAAGCAGGTGAGTCAACGTCACAGCACAGCCCATCATTGCTGGGTGGCATCTTGTTTTCCCAACTTTCTCAAAAACCTCCCTTCAGCTCTTTTAAATATTGTGATGCATTAACACACAGTCTGCATTTGTAACAAGTTGGGTTTAATGGCAGAGTGGTCAATATTCTAAACATAGCATGTGTGGATATTTCATGTTTCCTATAGGGTGTCCCCCAGTCCAACTTGAGAGGGCTATGAAACCACACTGGCATTTCCCAGTGGTCTGTGAAGTACACTCCACATTTCTTGAGGGGAAATTCTTGCCTGATCCCTGCAGCTCTGCCTGACAAGCCACAGGGAGTTGGAACAAGGTCTTTCTGTATCCAGCTAGACCACATCTCTGGTGATAAGACACAGCAATAGTTCATTAGAGGGAGGGGTCCTCAGGGTGGAGACAGGACACAATGTGCTGGGGGGCCCCATGGTAAAACAGCAAGCAGACACCCTCTGGAGACCCAGCAGTGAGCGGTCACTCAGTGTTGACTTTGGGCCACTTCCTCAGGCTGTGCCTTGCCTCTGTCATGACACAGAGCTGGGTCCAGGAGGATGCCACCCATCAGAAAGAAGAACCAATTGGTGGGATTACTGATTGATAGTTAGATTATAAATTGCAAGAAGCTGATTTACACAATTATGGAGACCAGCAAGGTAAATCCAAAATCTGTAAAGCAGGCTGTTGGGGAGGGCAGGCTGGAAACTCTAGGGTATAAGTGAAGCTCTAGTCCACAGACAGAATTTCATCTTTGGGGGAACCCAAGCCTTGCTCTTAAGGTCTTTCAACCATTGGGCTGGGCCCTAAGACTGTTAAGGGCAATTTCCCTAAGATGTTGATCATATCCACAGAACCTTCCACAGTAACACATGGCTTAGTGCTTGAAGGATGGAGAACTATAGCTATAATGGGCTGAATGTGTGTGGCTCTCCAAGATTTAAATATCGAAAGCCAAATGCCCATACGATGCTATTTAGAAGGGTGCTTCAGAGAAATCCTTGGTCAGGAGGGTGGAGGCTTCATGAAGGAGATTAAGATGATTCACAAGAGGAAGCAGATGGCCAGCTTTCTGTCTTTCCAAGATGCAAGGATTCAAGAGGCCATGGGCAGCTGACCAGGCTGGTACCTAATATTAGATTTCCAGGCTCCAGAACTGTGTGGAATGAATTTCTGTTCTCTAAAAGTCAGAGCATCCCAAACTCACTTAGACAATGGTCTAGGCCAGTGCAGACTAAAACTGTTATTTGAGTGGCAGGTCAACTTCAAGAAGAACATGGGAACAAGGACCTACAGTGACATACCATGCTAATTTAAATGTGGGCAGATCCCATATCTAGACTTCTGACATCTCCTCTAATTGAGAACATCTGCATTCATTTTACCTTCCCATGTAGTAACGTTTAGCTGAGCTTAAAAACTCATTAGCTTCCTGACCCTAGGACACGGTGAGCTCGCCCCTGGGCAATACTCAGGGCAGGAGGGTGTGTGTACATATGCTCTTGTGCACATATGATCGGCTCCAGAGCTCATGTCTCCCTGGCAGGACTGAAGGCTCTGTTGGGGCAGAATAGCAGCTCCCAGCTCAGGCCCAGTGGCTGAGGCTGGCCTGCAGAAGCAGCTCTGCCCTGGGTTCTCAGTCTTGTCCTTCCCCAGCCTGCATGAGTGAGTTCCTCTTCCTAATGGTAGTGCTTGCTTACCTCGGCACCAAGTTATTAGCCAACTTCAGACCTAACCAAGTGTGGAGGAGAAAATCATTACGTGTCTACTGATTGTCACCATCTACTATTTTATTTAACAGCAACGTATTTCAGATGAATGATTTAATTCAAGGAGACATAAAATATGTGTATGTTTGGAAAACCAATTATGCAGCTGAATACTCTACCTTATTATGGCTGGTTTTCCTGTCTGCTTTTTGTATGTCCAGAGAGGGGATTTTTGTACCTGACAAACAAGATGCTCTTTGCAAAATTCATGTAAATGTTACTCTGGGGGGAAAAGTGGATGATTTGGTTGAGGCTCTAGTGGTAAACTGAACTCAGGCTTGTTACAAAATCAGATTTAAATTTATTTCAAAGACCTAGTGAAATTCTGTATAGAATGCGCCAACTCTCTACTGAATGTCCACTGTGTGCCAGGCTCCATGGGACTCAGCAAGTAACCCCCAGCAGGAGCCCACCTTCCATTCAGCTTATGCCCAGTTGGAGGATAAATCCAAGAGAATCCAAGAGCCGGCAGCTCAACCGCAGGGGGGAGGCATGGTACCTAGGGAGGCAGAAGTGGGGCTGGGACCCTGTGGCAGGGGGAACGGAGCTCAGTGCCGGGGTAGGAGGGAGGTGTCTTAGTGAGCTACTTCCCCGCTGTGGCTTGGGTCAATAATGCAAAGCAGGAGCACCAAAGGAAGTAGAGAGAGGCCTGGGGCAGGTGGAGTGTCAGGTGGAGCAGAGGACCCAGTACTGGGGCCACACACCTTTGTTCCTGCCCCTCCACCGAGCAGTGCCTGCACCTGGTACATGAAGACCTCTGTCCTTTCCATGATGGCTGAAGCCTGCAGGGCAGCCCCCACCGGCCTCCTCGCCCCAGCCCTAGAAGCCCAGGAATGATGAACACCACCCTCAGCACTTGAACCCTAGGTGGTCTCTGCCCGGCACTGGACAGTGAGGTGGACCTGCCAAAGAACCACCTCTGAGTCTAGCCCCAAAGGCTTTGCAAGCTTCTCATCTGATTGTTAAACTCCTGACTCTAGCAGGAAAAAAAGGCTCTGGGGACTAGCTTGTTCAGGAAGGAAAGAGCCAGTCTCACCAGCAAATACACTCTACAGATGGGAGCCTAGAGGAGGGGCAACCCCTGAGAGGGGACCCCCATCCCTCACGGAAGGAGGGGAGGTCCCATGCCTCTAGAGGAGGGGCAACCTGTGAGAGGGCCTCCATCCTTCCAGGATTCCGGACACAACCATATCTAGAAGAAGGGCACCCCCGAGAACTTGGCCCATCCCTCAATGAGGTACAGAGCAGGCCCCCATCCCCTCAAGGTGGTTCACCCCAAGAGGGAAACCACATTGCTAGAGAAGGGGTCCCCAAATCCCACAAAACAGAACACTCCAAGAGATGCACCACATCTCTAGAGAAAGAGGGGTGCTCGAATGCCCTAGAGAAGTGGCACCCTGGGCAATAGGAAAGCCATCCCTAGAGAAAAGGCTTCCAGAAATAGGGGGACACTGACAATAGAAGAGCGGCAGCTATCCAGTAAAAGAGGGGCAAGCCCAGAGAGGGGGAGCCCCATCCTCATGGGGTGAGGGGTGCCAGGGCTCATCCCCCTAGAGGAGGGGCCAACCTGAGAAGGGAGTCCCATCCCTCACAAGGTGAGGGGTAGGCCCATCCCTCTAGAGCAGGGGCCACCCCCCAGTGGGGGAGACCCTTTTTTTACTGGAGGGGCACCATTTAATTCAGGAACCTAATTTCTAGTGGAGGGGTATCACTTTTCTTAGAAAAGGGCACCCCTCTATATGAGGACTCAGTCCATAGAGAAAGGGTACCCCTCTTTAGGGGGACCCACTCTCTAGAGGATGAATCCCTGATCCTTTAGAGGGTTGGCACTTCATGAGAGAAGGGTCTAATTGTTAACAGGAGATGGGAGTCCCAATTCCCTACTAGAGTAGCACCCTTCCAGAGAGGGTCACCACTTCTAAATGAGGGGCACACCATTTCCTAGATGAGGGGCACCCCTTGTACCCCATGCTTTGTGGAAGAGTAGTGCCCCTATTCCCTAGAGAGGCCACATGCTTGGAAAAGTGACATCATCCTCATTGATTAGGAACCTCAACCCGAAGTAAAGGGGCACAACTAGAGCAGGTGACCAATCCCTAGAGGAGGGGCACCGCATGGCTTAAAGAAAGGGCACACCTTAAGGGGGAAGCATACCTCTAGAGGTTGGGGGCACATGACCCATCCCTAGAGGAGGGGCACCCAGTGAGAAGGGCCCCCCATCCTTCCTAAATTTCATACACATCCATATATAAAAGAGGGGCACCCCCTGAGAATTTGACCCCATCCCTCAAGGTGGGTCCCCCCCGACAGGGAGACCATCTGCTAGAGAAGGGCTGTCAAAATCCCACAGAGTAGAACACCTCAAGAGATGCACCACATCTCTAGGAAAAGAGGAGTGCTCTAATCCCCTAGAGATGGGGAACCCCTGGAAATAGGAAACCCATCTCTAGAGAAAAGGCTTCCAAAAATAGGGGGACACTGACAACAGAAGAGTGACACCATCCAGTAAAAGAGGGACAAGCCCAGAGACAGGGGACCCCATCCCTCACAGGAGGAAGGTCTCCAAGTTCCATCTACTTAGAGGAGGGCAACCCCCAGTGGGGAGCCCCATTTCTCATGGGAAGAGGTGTGTCCAGACCCACCCCCCTAGAGGAGAGGCAACCCCCGAGAAGAGGAGCCCCTTTTCCTACAGAAGGTGTACCCCTTGAGAGGAGAACCTAATTTCTAGTGGAGGGGCACCACTTTCCTTAGAAATGGGCACCCCTCTATATGAGGACTCAGTCCATAGAGGAAGAGAGGAACACCCAATCTTTTTATTAGAGAAGGATCCAAGTGTTATCAGAGGATGGAAGCCCCCATTCCCTACTAGAAGAGCCCCCCTCCAGAAAGGGTCACCATTTCTAAATGAGAGGCAGACCATCCCCTAGAAGAGGGGCACCCCCTTGGACCCCATCCTTCATGAAGGAGCAGTGCATCCATCCCCTAGACAAACTACATGTCTTCAAGGGTGACACCATCCTTATTGATTGGGAACCCCAACCCCATGTAAAGGGGCACCACTGGAGTAGGTGATCAAGCCTTAGAGGAAGGGCACCACATGCCCTAAAGAAGGGGCACACCTTAAGAGGGGAAACACATCTCTCTAGGAGTTTGGGGGCCCATGACCCATCCCTAGAGGAGTCCCAGACAAAACTAAAAAAAAAAAAAAAAAAAAAAAAAAAAAGTGACGTAAAACAAAAAGCCCACTGAACTAGTCCCAGATGATTTTTAGTCCTGAGACTATGAATAATAATAAACTGAAGAATAACATATAATAATAAATGGCAATTGATTGAAGTGAATACACTGGGGGGTGTTTGTCAGGACAATAGCTAGCTGATACAGTGCATGTCAAGGGTCCATGGCCTGTTTGACAGGGGGATAGTGGGAGTGACTTTTTTAGGTAGCACGGTTTCTCAACCCATTGCTGGACTTTCTCATCCTTCCTGCCCATCTCCCTCAGCCTCTTTCAGTCTCTTTAAATAAATTGTTATATACTCATCAGCCAATAGGAAAGGACAATTGGACTTTCATACTTGGCTACTGATTGAAATGCTAGGATTACTAACAGTAGATAGAAGTATAATGTGATGAATTCAGAATTTATTAACCACAAAAACTGTCTTCTATGCCATTTTAGCAAAACTGAGCCTTTATTTAGTTGAAGAAGAAGCAAGACAGTTTTATCAGTATTGTTCAGTGGGCAGAGGAGAAAGCTCTGTGGCCACCCACAGAATGCCCCCCCCCCCCAGTGCAGCACCCAGGCTACAAAAGGCCTTATCTGTTGATTCCTAAAGCCAGCGTGGGGCAAGCATCATTCATCAGCACTGCAGTGCACATACCTGGAATTTGCAAAATTTTTCTACAAAGTGTTCAATATCCTTGACTTGACTGCCTTGCTTTAGTTAAGTTCTCCATCACTGAAGTTCCCCTACATTTCAGGGACTCTTTTGTTCTTCCTGGGAGCTCAGAGTAGGGATGTGCATCACCTATTGGAACAAATTAAGTGACTAGAATTCATCAGTAAATGATGCTGATTTTATATTTGTATCTAGGCCAAGAAGATCTGAATCCAGACTGTGCAGAAATCCGTGTGCTGTTTGACACGTCACTGCACCTTTCAAGCTAATGACATCAATTAAATTCAGGTTTCTCTCTGAGCTACTGCTCAGGTCCTGTGTTGTTTTTTTGTTGTTGTTGTTTTTCAGTTTCTGATCAGACTGAGGAAGAGACTGGCCTCTCCTGATCATGAACAGTGTTACAACTCACTCTCCCCCACACCAGCCCCTCTGATAGGTTAATGAAATTTGTTTGGCTCAATTTTCCTGTTTCGGTGACTGTGGATTGTCTTCTGGGATGGAGAAAGAAGCTGGGATGGCTTCAGTGGGGACCACATGGCTGGAGAGGGCAAGAAAGAGGCCCTCAAAGCTTCTCCCTGCCCTTGCCCAGGACCAGTATAGGAAGGCCATAGGGACAACCTGCTTTTAGTCTGATACCTCTCCTCTCTGGTTGTCTACAGAGGCCCCAGAGTCAGCCAGACTGGCAGCTGATCCCGGGAGAGACAAAGGGAAAAAGGAGCCCCTTCCTACCCTATAATGGATTTTTAAAAAATGAAGCTATCAACTTGGATGGCACATTCCAGAATGAAGCAAGGTCTCCTTTAAAATTAGATGTGCAGAATGTTTTGTAGCAGGATGCATTGTAGTTGGTCATTCATGTGTCCATTGACATCTTTTTCTTCTTTCTTTGAACATAGCTTAATTTCTGTATTCGATGCTCTGCTGGGCACTGGAGTCAGGGGAATGCATCTTCACCTCCTGCTCACCAGCTATGGGGCTGGTAATGTCATCTCTTTCTGAGGCTATATTTCACTGGGTTTTCTATGAAACACATGAAAATATGTGTGCTTCTTTAAAAATAGACAATGAAGATTTATGTAACAGTCTTTTACTTTAATCAGTAAAGTAAATATAGTACATTGTCCACCACTATGAGCAACTCTTACAAAAAAAAAAAAAAAGACAATGCCCATGTCAAAGGTACCATGGTGTTCATGAGCACATGCTCTCCTCCTTGCCTGACTGCTGTCTGCAAGGGACTCATGAACCCTAGACTTTCTGAACCCAGCAGTGAGTGAGCCCGTGGCCTGCTTTGGTGAGGGTAAGGGAGCGTGAATAACATGTGTCACTTGCATGAAGAAGGTTCCAGAGTCAGCGTGGCCCCGAGACACAAAGATGTGAGTGAAGCCGCAACCCTCTCCCAGTGGACATACAGATGAGTAAGACCTAAGCATTGATACTTGAAACATATTAATTGCTGCAGCAGAACCTTGCTTATTCTGACTGACACAATGAATATTCAGAGAAGAGAGCCATGATTGTGCCACTCACAAGAGAAGTTACATCGAATCCTACCGACTTAGGAAGCCTTCTCTTCTCCCTCCTCAACACTCTGCATTGACTTTATCTGGCACTGCAGTTATGATTGTGTATTTCTATGACTACTATGTATCTAAAGCTCTTTAAATAAAAGTTGATCATCTTGGGGATAATAGATAAGCTAGGCATGGATATATTTATGGGTAGCCCACATACAGATGGGCAGACACATAAAAAAGATGAACACAGACAAGCTCTGTTCTCTTCTGTACACTTGGGTCCTATCCACACATCTCACACCTCTGGCCATAGGTAAATTCTTCCTGAATTTAAATAAGTGTGGACGCCTCTTTATGCATTCACAAGTGTGAACTTGCTTCAGGGAGGAGAACACATTCTTGTTCCTTTTTCCTGGCCCATGGCCTGTTGAACCTGGAGACTTATTTGTGATGGAGAAATATTTATGAAAACCACCACCTCAATTAAAATATAAATGTTCTAAGCTAAATTAATTGAGTGAAGAGGAAAAGAAGACTCCCTTGCATTCCAGAAGATAACTAACGCGGGGCAGAGGTTGTCTTTGTTCAGAGTACAGAAAATAACTCAAGAGTTACTGATGTGGCGGGGAACACAACTTGAAAGGGTCTCTAAACCAACAGTCTTTAGAAATGCTATTGTCATCTTGACTTTCTGCCCCAAATCATCAGGGAATAAGACTCAGGTTGAAAGTTAACATCCATTACACAGGTTGCTACCTTGCCCAGTGCCAGGGGGCCACCTCCCTTGGGCACACACAGAGCCACCTCTGCTTGTGTCCAACTCCCCAGGAGCCCCGTGGGATACCCAGGGAGTCCCACCCTTTGACCCTCAGGATCAAATGACTACAATTTTGCTAGATTGACACCTTGTAATCAACTTTCCGCTTACCGTTTCTGTTGTTGAAGTGGAGACAGCTCAGGAGTGTTCGTGAGGGGTCACTAACCAAGTTGGTCAAACATGTGCGCTTGTCTGATTGCTGCTGCCTTTGTCTTGATATTAAGTGTGGTTTCTTGTTGGGCAGGATGACTCTGTGGGCAGGAAGCAAATGCAGTCCCTGGGAGAGTAGAGAGGGGACTCAGCTGCTGGGCTGGAGCTCCATGTTAACCCAAGTCAGTGCCTGTTGAGGGCCAGCTGCAGTGGAGCCACATGTGTCCAGTGAGCTAGTGGGTCACCACATGTCCTCCATGCCAACTCGACTTTTACCCAGTGGGCAGTCTAAACAACAGCAACAACACAGGTCTGACTTTCTCAAGCCTCTCAATCTCATCACACACACACACACACACACACACACACACACACACACACTCAGAAGTATCCTGATTTACAAGGTGGATTCATGGTTTCTCCAATCTTGTGCCACTTCAGTCAAAAGAAAACTTGTACATGGGGTGGAGTCCCAGGAGCCACTGGGAAGGAGTCCCAGCTGCCCAGGAAGCTGCTCAGGGCTTTTCTAGGCTTCTCTGCCATCTTCCGAGGTTCCCACAACCCCAGCCATTGCAGAACTCGGAGCCTGGCATCTAAGAGAAGTTTTCCTAAAAGTTCAATCAAACAGGCTCCTCCAGTTTTCAACAAAGTTCAGTAGCTTCCTCTGCCTCCATAATCACAACAAACTCTTGTACTTGTGTATCACTTGGTGCAGGGAGCAGTGCCCTGGGGCTGGGGTTAAGGGTTTGTTCTTGATAGGAACATGCAGGATCCATATGGAGGGTCTTATCTAACAGGACTGGGTACAAAGGGCTTGGGATTATGGTGGTCCTTTGCCATACTCTATGGCATGGGTACCGTGGATTAAATAATTCCAGGCAGTGCTTTACATACATCCATTGATTACCAACAGGGCGAGGGCGAGGGTATATGCCATAGAAGCCTGCCCTTGCACACAGCAGGAGGAGTAGGCATCTCTGAGGAGCTGCTCCACGGCAGAAATCTAAAGGAGGCTTCCTTTGAGTGTGTCCCAACAACAGCCAGGACCCCCAGGAGAAAGAGAGTAAGCACAGGATGGCTTCCAAGGTGACAGATGCAGGAGCCATGAAGAAGCTGTCTCTGCAAGAGCCCAGCCTGCCTCAGGGGAACTAGCTGATGTTCATTCTCCCCAGAGGACCTGAGGCCTTCTCTCAGCTCCTTGCTTTTTGTTTGTTTTGAATCAGAAATGACCCCAGGGGTGCTTAATGATTGAGTCACATCCTTATCTTTTATATATTTTACTTAGAGGTCTCACTAAGTTTTTTAGGGCCTCACCAAGCTGTTGAGGCTGGCCTTGAACTTGTGATCCTCCCTCCTCTGCCTCCCAAGTATGAACCACCACACCAGGCCAGCTCTGTTATTTTGGGGTCCCAAGCCCTGGAACTGGAGAAAGTGTCTATAAAGTCCAGTGATGACACTCTATGAGAGGAAAGTAGCAATAATCTTACAAAAATACCTGATGACAGATGAGAAACCCAGAGTGTCTGAAGGATCACTTGGCTATGTGGAAAGGAGACCAATCAAGTGGCTATTGAGATAATTAATGAAGCAACAGCAGCAAAAATAGAAACTGAATATCATAGAAGGTTCTTTCCAGGAAATGTCTCAGATGTGCTTTGAAGAACATGTGGAAAGACTGGGTGAGTATTTAGTAGTTGCTCTAAAGGCCATTTCCAAGATGTCTGAGGGTGAATATTTTTCCATCTTCTTTCTCTACACAAGTGTGCTTTCTAGAAGATTCTGCAACTGCTATCTTTGCTGATCCCTGAGTCTTGGTTCCAGTGGGTTCCACATTCTTGGGTAAGGGTCTGTGAGCTGCTTGATGCTTCAAAGATGTTCCATCTTTTTTTTTTCCAGTGGGATGGTCACCTGGCCCCCAGAGCATCTCAGCTGGGTGGGGGAGTGTGTCCCTGGGGCTGGGGTTAAGGGTTTTCTGGCTTTGCTCCTGAGGGGCAGCATCCAAGACCACGTGGAAGGTCTTCTCTAATAGGACAGTTTATAAAAAGCTCAGGATTATGGTGATAATGTAGTTACTTTTATTTTTCTAAGGAATTACATGACTTCTACATTGATTTTTTTTCAGTGTGCCAGGATAAATTATTATAAGACACTGATTATCAAAAATATTAAAATAGTATTGGCTAGAGACAGGAGAAATTTCACCCTCTGGCAACTGGAACTGATAGAGATATTAATTTTCTCTTCTGTTAACACAATGCAAATAGAAGTATCAATGGGGAAAAATGCTTGAGTAAACCATCTTGGTGCCATTTAAAAACACTGATTCATTACTATAAAAGATCCATCTTTGCTGAGAATTAACATTATTAAAAGACAGGAGCTTCTAAGGAAGGAAATGTCAGTCAGGGGAGGGAAACATAAATGATTGCAGCCAGCAGGAAGGAAGATGGTTTAATTGTAGTGTGAAAACATTTTTATCCCCTGTAGGAAACAATCATTTGTGTTATTTATTCCTAAGGATAAATAAATCCTATTAGTTGTTTCTCTCCTTTTTCAGGGTTACCTTTGTATACATAGTTAAAATTGGCTTAGTTACTATAACTTCAAGTGACTATTTTAGTTGTTTTTGTTTGTTTGTTTGTTTTGTACCAGGAATTGAACTCAGGGACACTCAACCACTGAGCCCCATCCCCAGCCCTGATGTGTATTTTATTTAGAGACAGGGTCTCACTGAGTTGCTTAGCTCCTCACTGTTGCTGCGTCTGGCTTTGAACTTATGATCCTCCTACCTCAGCCTCCTGCCTCAGCCTCCTGAGCAACTGGAATTACAGGTGTGCGCCACCACGCCTGGCTTATTTCATTTTTTAAATAATTTTTGTTTATCTGCTATTTTTCTTTTTTAAAATACTATGCATCTTAGTGAGGGTCTTAGTACACAGCAGCCTACAGTGCAAAGTATTTGGCTTATACTTTCATTTCACTGTATTGCAACTCAAAATCCCAAAGGGCGTGGTTAATTGGTGATTTAACAAGAAGAATAAGGATCGCAGGGTCTGCTCAGATGCTCACATGGTCTCAAGAGCCAGAGCCCAGGAGGGCCCCAGGTGAGGACCTGCATGATCGGCCTCTGCTTTCTGTTCACATGGACTGATCATCTGAGGTCACTTGGGGGCAGGAGAGCTCAGTGATGGCAGGTTTTCCTACCTCAGCTACACTGGCATTTGGGGCCAGCAGCTCTGTGTGGTGAGGGACTCTCCCATGAGCTGCAAGATAGGATGGGTAGCAGCACCCAGATCTCTGAGCAAAGGATGGTCTTAGCATGCTCTCAATCAGACAATCACTGTTGTGTCTCCAGGCATGGCAGACACTGTGCAGGGCAAAATCAGCCCCAGTTAGGGACTTTAGAATGTCCTGGAAATCCCAGACAGAACAATTAGGTAAACCAAGAAAAAAAAAAAAAGGCATTCAGATTGAAAAGTAAGAAATTAAAGTGTTTATGTTTGCAGATGACATAATCTTATATAGAGAGAAATTTAAAGGCCCCACATACACACAAATGAGGGGGTAGAAGTCATAAATGATATCTTATTGTCTAATTTTTTGAGTTCTTTTTATACTCTGGATATTAAGGCTCTATCTGAAGTGTGAGGAGTAAAGATTTGTTCCCAGGATGTAGGCTCCCTATTTACCTCTCTTATTGTTTCTTTTGCTGAGAAAAAACTTTTTAGTTTGAGTAAGTCCCATTTGTTGATTCTAGTTATTAACTTTTGTGCTATGGGTGTCCTATTGAGGAATTTGGAGCCCGACCCCACAGTATGTAGATCGTAGCCAACTTTTTCTTCTATCAGACAGCGTGTCTCTGATTTGATATCAAGCTCCTTGATCCATTTTGAATTAACTTTTGTGCATGGCGAGAGAAAGGGATTCAGTTTCATTTTTTTGCATATGGATTTCCAGTTTTCCCAGTACCATTTGTTGAAGATGCTATCCTTCCTCCATTGCATGCTTTTAGCCCCTTTATCAAATATAAGATAGTTGTAGTTTTGTGGATTGGTTTCTGTGTCCTCAATTCTGTACCATTGGTCCACCCACCTGTTTTGGTACCAGTACCATGCTGTTTTTGTTACTATTGCTCTGAGTATAGTTTGAAGTCTGGTATCGCTATACCGCCTGATTCACACTTCCTGAAGGACCTGAACAGACACTTCTCAGAGGAGGACATACAATCAATCAACAAGTACATGAAAAAATGCTCACCATCTCTAGCAGTCAGAGAAATGCAAATCAAAACCACCCTAAGATACCATCTCACTCCAGTAAGATTGGCAGCCATTATGAAGTCAAACAACAACAAGTGCTGGTGAGGATGTGGGGAAAAGGGTACACTTGTACATTGCTGGTTCGACTGCAAATTGGTGCAGCCAATTTGGAAAGCAGTATGGAGATTTCTTGGAAAGCTGGGAATGGAGCCACCATTTGACCCAGCTATTCCCCTTCTCGGTCTATTCCCTAAAGACCTAAAAAGAGCATGCTATAGGGACACTGCTACATCGATGTTCATAGCAGCACAATTCACAATAGCAAGACTGTGGAACCAACCTAGATGCCCTTCAATAGACGAATGGATAAAAAAAAATGTGGCATTCCTACACAATGGAGTATTACTCTGCATTAAAAAATGACAAAATCAGAGAATTTGCAGGGAAATGGATGGCATTAGAGCAGATTATGCTAAGTGAAGCTAGCCAATCCCTAAAAAACAAATGCCAAAAGTCTTCTTTGATATAAGGAGAGTAACTAAGAACAGAGTAGGGACGAAGAGCATGGGAAGAAAATTAACATTAAACAGGGATGAGAGGTGGGAGGGAAAGGGAGAGAGAAGGGAAATTGCATGGAAATGGAAGGAGACCCTCAGGGTTATACAAAAGTACATACAAGAGGAAATGAGGAGAAAGGGAAAAATAATACAAGGGGGAGAAATGAATGACAGTAGAGGGGGTAGAGAGAGAAGAGGGGAGGGGAGGGGAGGGGAGGGGGGATAGTAGAGGATAGGAAAGGCAGCAGAATACAACAGACACTAGTATGGCAACATGTAAATCAATGGATGTGTAACTGATGTGATTCTGCAATCTGTATACGGGGTAAAAATGGGAGTTCATAACCCAGTTGAATCAAAGTGTGAAATATGATATATCAAGAACTATGTAATGTTTTGAACAACCAACAATAAAAATTATTAAAAAAAAGAAGTCATAAATGAATTCAGTAAAGCAGCAGCATTCAAAATTAACATAACAAAAATCAGTTGTGCTTGTATGTGCTCATATATACTAAGAGCAAACTACCAAACATAATTAAGAAAAGAATCTATTTCCAAAAACATCAATAATAATTAAATTCTTAGAAATAAATTCAATGAGGGAAATGGAATATTTGTACATTTAAAACTATAAGAGATTGATGAAAAAAATTGAGCAAGACAAAAATAAATTGAAAGATAGGCCCTGGTCATGGATTGGAATAACTAATTTTATTAAAATATCCATACTGCCAATTCAATCTACAAATACATCAAAATTCCAGAGATGTTATTCATATAAATGGAATTAATTATAAAATTTATATGGATCTGCAACAGACTCCAAATAACCAAAACCATCTTCAAAAAGAAGAAATCCAGAGACAACACACACTCTAAGTTCAAATGGCATTACCAGGCTACAGAAAGAGCCCCTAACAAGGAGGTGCTGCACGGAAAAACTGGAGAGCCACCTGTGAAGAATTAAAAGTGGGCTCATACACTATATTCAAAAATTAACTTGAAGTGCGTCAAAAATTTATCTGTCCTTCTTCAAATTACTTACAAATGTTAACCCCCAAAGTAGTGCCAGTCAGCTAAATTCATGTGGCTCTACTCAGCTTCACTGGAGAAATGAACAGGAGATTCTAAAATTTCTTGACCACTGCTTGGAATAAAGGGTAAGAGGAACTTTATCTTTTCCCATGCCCATGCCTCTCAATCCATTAAATTAAATGTACTAATAGAAAAAGTTTGTTTCTAAATGTACAAATGATACCTTGCTACTCTCTTACCTGGTGCAGAATTAATAGCAGAACTTCCACGTGAGGATTAACATCCCTCTACATATCTTTAAAACATGGCCAAAACAGAAATATGCTGCTAACTTTCAAGATCCAATCTGATCTCAGATATTTAGTGTCTTTTAAGGATAAATGCATATATATTCTACCTTAATTATATCTAATACATACATTTATAATGTTATAATTGTATTGCTTTATATATTTATATTAACATGCTCAAATATGCATTTACAGATGAATTAATGTATACATGCACTCATACTTTCTCTTTTATCTGACTTTACAGAGACATGTAACTCCTCTCCATCCCTCCTTACCTACAACACTGCACACTGGAGAGTATGTCCACAAATCTACCTATCATTTTGCTTCAGGGTAGGACCTTGGAAAGGCAGCCTCTCAGGGAGCCCCATGGGAAGTGAGAGGGAGATTCCCTCATTTAGCCTTTATCTCTGTAGTTGCCAGGGTTTGCAGGGTTTGCAGGCTGGCTGTTACCTGAGAACATGGTGAGCCATGAGCACACCTACCTGCAGCTCCTCCTTGGAGCCCAGTTGTGAAAGGAGCCCCACTGTTGGTCTTGAGGAGCAAAAGTGCCTCATAGGGCATGCTTCATCCCTGTCACCACCCTTGCAAAAGGTCCCTTTACTCATCTGCCTTCAAATTTCTTTAATTGGTGTGTGCCTTATGTTTCCTCTGGAACCCTTGATTTATACAATTCATTGCTGAATTTTCTCACTCTTTTTTAATAATCCAATTAATTGTTATGATGTGGACCAAAACTGAGATTTTGAAAATCAGCTAAGGAAGGTGGATCTTTTGAATCTGTTTCAGTTTTCCAGAAAGGCAATATTCTACCTGGAGTTGTTGAGCACACGTGTCTTTAATAAAAGATGCTGTACAACGTTTAGATGGAAATCATATGGCATTTACCTTTGCTCTTGATGTAGTTTTGAGGAAGACCAGAGCAATGTTTTTACACTGTCCTCGGGACTCCCAATCCTCCCATGTGTGGCAACAAATCAGTTTTATAAACATGGGAAATGTGCTGTTAAGTTCTTTTTCAGTGCTCTGTCCATATCTTACAGTATTATAGACTTCTTTGCAGCTGCAAAACCCACAGTATAAGAGGCTAAGAAATTTTTGGAAGTTACAAAATGCTTTCATCTGAATTATGAGTCAAAGTCTCTTTTCCCCATAGAATAAGTTAATACACACTAACATTGAGACACTTGCGCCCATTCTACGGCAAGGCTGAGGGACAACAGCATTATCTAAAGATGGTTGTTAAAGCCCCAATACTTTCTAGCAAGACTCTGCTGCAGATTAGCATGGACAATGTTTCAGGCTATTAAGTCAAACCTGGAGTCCAGTGAGATACATTGTTAGGTGATATGAACATGTCCATTTCCTTTCTAGTGTTGATCAGTAGGTCACCCTTTCTTCATCCGTCATAGTCTCCCTGAAGCTCAGTCCTCCTTACGTTAGCAAAGCCAATCGGACACACAAAGACAAACTCCACATTTTGTCTCTCTCGTGTGTTGTTCATCAAGGTCGACCTGGATGTGTAGTAGTGATTCTAGAGGCTGGAAGGGTGGAGGGGGAGGCTGGGAGTGGGCAGAGTATGTTCCTGGACACAGGTGCAGGGATGCTGTGGGTTCCAGTATTCTACAGAATAGCTCATGGCTACCTTTAGAGTCTTTACAAACAACTAGAAGAGGGAAGTTGGAAACCTTCAAACATGAAGTCCTATTGAGGAGATGGAAATGCTAATCACCCTGGTTTGTCAGGACACACTATATACCTATATGGAATTCTCACATTTATGTACCCCATAAATTTGTACAAGATTAATAACAGGTTTTTTTTTTTTAAGTCCTTGTCAGCTGCTTTTTTCTACAGCAGTTTCTCTCCTCTTGGTCAAGTCTGTATCTTTTTATTTTATCTGCTTACATTTCTCTTACCTGCATTTTAGTTTACACAGCTTCCTCAACTTTGGTCCTTTGTCCACACTGAGATCTCCATTGCTCTGAGCTTTCTCCCTTAGGGGACTCGGGCTGGGTGCATTATGAGGAAGTCAAGGAAGTCTGATCCCTACTGGTCTGTGGGCCTCTGGGCAGGTTGCTTATCTTCTCCTAGCTTTTCTTTGTTTATAAAAAGTATGCTATAACTATCTTACAAGATGATCAGTGAGAATGAAGAAGTAAATTCTAATTAAATGTGACAGACTTAACTCATACGGTAAGTATTTTCCCTTTCCCCAAACTGCCACTCCGGTGGCAACTAGAAGACACAGCACTTCTCAGTGAAGAGGGTATAAAACAGGGGACACCTCTACACTTGTCCATGAACCAGAGGCAGACTGGAATCTCAGGGCATGAGGAAAGCTGGGTTATTTACCAACCAAAGATGGGAAGTAGGCTTTTAAAAATGAGAAACCCTATCCTAAAAATATTAGGATCAAGAAGTACCTTAGTCCTTAAAGATGGTAAAGGAGGATTTCAGGGATTGCTGCTCAGCAAGGGACGTGTGTTTGGGACAAGCGGGATCTAGCCTGTGTCAGGAGACCTTCTATGAGAAGACATTGATCTGTAACGTGGAGGTCAGTCCTCAGAAGAAATGGACACCTGGCCTCTTTGTTCCCTTCCATGAAACTATTATCAGGCAATATGTGGTCATCTCTGGGCAAATATCCAGATGCATCCTTGACTTCCTGGAAGATGCAGCTGAGAATCTTCCAGCTGTTAACCAAGGAGGGTTCAGAACCCACCTTAGTGAAAAGTATTCTCTCTTATTCAGTTAAAACCCATTTATCCCATTGTCCCAGATGTAAAACACCTTAAAAATAATATACAGTGTATAATTATATACTGTATCATGTTATATATAGCAATGTAATTGTATAAATATTAGAACATAATAATAGTATAACAACAATGTAGTAATATATATAAGCTCTAGAGTATAATTTACAATATGTTTTATTTTAAAGAGCTTTTGTTAATTTCATTGAACTATTCACGGACCCAAAACCTTAATACTTCATGGGTTAAAATGAAAATAAATCAGCTTTAGTGCATGTCTTCATCATTATTTCTGCTTGAGACATGAAAGCTCAGAATCAGAAGACGACGTGTGCAGTCGTGTCCTGTGTGACAAGGAAAGGTTCACCCAAACTCACAAAACAACTGTGGTCATTTCTGTACGCATGGGAACATCTAAGGAAAAGCTGACTCTGGCCGCCTGGTACCTGGGAGCTGGTCGCCCTCTTGGCTATTCCCACAACTTCCCTGGAAATACCTTTGCTCCTCATTCAAGATCTGATGTAAGCTTTGCAATCACACATGTGGACGTGTGGCACAGAGGAGGGGGACTTCTTCTTCTTGCTTCCTCCTAACCAGCAGACCCAGCTGATCCAGCGATGCCCGCAGGGCCCTCAGCAGTTTGCAGGGCTGCTGATGTGAACATAGTTGGGAGCTCCCTCCTCTGGTTCTCAGGAAGGGATCCCCCCAGGGGGACATGCCAACCTGAAGAAGTGTAGGTCTCCAGGCAATGCCTATTAAACTCTGATAGTCCTAATTATCACCTCGCATTTGCAATTATGTGCTCGGTGTTTTCCAACCTCAGAGATCATGTTGACTTATTCCCCAAATGAGCAACTAAGGTAAAAGAAAGGAGCTTTATTCTTTTATTTGAATCAGTGTTTCCAGTCGGAAGGCAGGTGATGACTTTGTAGAGTCCAGGTCCCCTCGCTCTTCTTGAGGTAAATGGCAGCTCTAGGACAGCACTTGCTCCTAATGATGGTGAACACGTGTCCTGTGATGGCTACATTTCATTGCAGCCAGAGCTGTTCAAGGAACATGCTGGAATGTGGACCCAGATTCAGCAAAACTGGCCACCAGGCTCAGGTTAAGGTGAAACAAAAGTTTGAGATTAATATTTTTAAAAAGATAACACAGTCGCCTGTGTCAGTTAGGGTAGCCACAGGAAGCAGCTCACTGGAATGACATTTGATGACTGGACAATTCACAATGGTGTTGCCAGGGTGACTGGAACCAAGAGGTGACTGTGAGGTACCCACGGCTAGTGAGAGTAGGAGGCCCTTATGATGCCCTGGTCCTGAAGGGAGAAGAGAGATGGGCGGTTTCTAGAACAAGGCTGTGTCCTTGAATGAAGGACACCAGCTATGCCAGGAGGAGATCCTGGAGAGCCTGGAGGTGGGCAGCCAGCACTGCCTCCCCACACTCCCCTGGGGCCCTGGGAAGGCCTCCATGTCCTGCATGATGGACAGCCAGGAAAGGGAGAGATGGGTGGTGCAAGCTAAAGGCACCAGTCTTCCAGGTGTGAGGCCAGATGTGGTATTGACAAGAGACCAACAAAAACCTGTGCAGCAGAGACACAAAGACCAGTACATTTGCTTAAGAATATGCATGTTTTATTTTGCTCAAAGAGAATCTCCTCATCTTTTGCCTGGTGATTAGCAGGAAATCACGACAGAGAGATGCCAGGACAAAGAAGGTACCTGGAGCCAGCCCAAGAGTCATTGCTAAGTGAGCTTCAGACCCAGCACAAGGCCCTCACTCACCTTGGGAGCTAAAGGATTTTGTTCCAAAGGCAGGTTATCTTGAAGGACCTTGTTGGAACTGGTGTTCGTGAAAGTTAATAATTCAGAGGTGGGATTGCTTGGTTTCAGCGTATGGATTATTGTACAGCTGACAGCCTCTTAGTAAAGGGGAATGCAGTGTGGAGTACTGGTGGCAGACGAACCCACAGAAATGCCCCACTGCTCAGGGTAAAAATCGAATGCAGTGTGAAAAACAGAACGTCACCCTCTTCCAGGAAGTGCTCCAGTTGGTACCAAGACAAAGGGCAGAGACCTGCAGAGGGTAGTGAGGCTGACATGCCCTGTCCCATAAGCAGAGGCCAGTCTCACATCAGGATTTGGAAACTCGTGTGTGAATAAACTGGGAGGGGTAGAGGTCACAGAGAAGGGGGGGGGATTGTTCTTAAGTTGGCAATTTTTACTGTCTGAAAACATATGTAATAGTTTCTAAGGAAATTTACCAGTCAGAATGCTGTTTCTGTTCTAGGTGCGTCCATACCATAGCTGAACCCACAAGGTTCAGGAGTTACTTCCTTCCCTGTTTGCCCAAATCTTAATCTTGTTGGTTTTCTGGGTTCTCTGGCTCTCTGATCCTAAGTAAAATCCAATTCTCCCAAGTCCTTGGGGTTGGAGAACAAATGAAGCTGTAGGAGCTCCTTTGCCTTAACTGCCCTTGACCTTGGAAACTCCAAGGCTTCCTGGACACCCCCCACCCCTCCCCATTGCTCACTCCTTCCTTCATGCCATTCTCTCAGGAGGGTAGCTCTGGACCTTGATGGCCAGGCTTTGGTGAGTTACCACTGGCCGCCCAAGTTGCTATCGGATAAATGACACCTATTAAGAAAATACATGCAATTCACTGTCGTACAGACTCCCTGCCTCCATTAAGAACCCTCTCTGTAAGCAGAGGCCAAGTGCAGCCAAGAAAAGGGCAGGCCACTGCAGGCTGGTGGGTAGTCAGCAGTGCATTCAGAGGAAATGCTCAGGTGAGGCCCCTGGGCGGCAGCAGGATGAGGCAGCCTGCACTCAGAGCTCAGGCCTATGCAGCTTCCACGCTGCGGACAGGAAGAGGAGGTCTCTGGTGGTGCACCAAGCCACGTGGCTGCTTTCTTAATCCATGCACTTTCTACCTTGAGGGTTGTCACATCCCCACAATCTGGGGACACTGCTAGTGTTCTGGGGGTGGGGGTGGAGTGGAGTTCCCTGCAGCATCAGTTTTCTTGGCCCTGGGAGCTTGTTCCACACCACACCCCAGGCCTCTCTTCTGTAGGGTCCTGTGCAGCTCTATTCATAAGCACAATCATCAGTAAATGTCTATTGAATCTCCATCATTCAACAGCTCCTTCCATGTTTGCCCAAATCTTAATCTTGTTGGTCTCCTGGGTTCTCTGTCTTTCATTCTCTCTTCCCCTCTCTCTCATTCTCTAGTCAGGGTTTTGCAAGACCAGAATCAACCACTCATCTAAGATGCAGTTTATAACTTGATCCCATTCATTCTGTCCGTTCAGAAGTCATTGACTAAACTTCTTAAGGGCAAGTTTTTCCATTTTCGTATCTTGGGTATTGCCAGAGGACTTGGCATATAAATATTTGCATTTGTGAATTATTTTATTGAGTCTAATCCAACTGAAAGGTTTTCAGTAGAGAGCCACGGCTACTTCCCTGATGGACCACTGTGTCCATGGATCTACCATCAGCAACAGCTGGGAGCTGGCTAACTACAGAACCTGAGGTTCTAGCCCAGATCTGCTGCCCCTGCAGGTACCTTTAAACACACCTCCAAGTAATTTATATGGAATCACAGTTTGAGAAACACTGAACTATACTCAGCATCTTGAAAATCCAGACCTAGGAAAAATGCTGTTGCAGTTCCACAGATTTTAAAGCTGAAGGCCCCACTTTCCTCGAGACTGCTCATGCACAGAACAGTGAGGTCAGTGAGGTGGGGCAGAGTTAAGCACAGCTTGCATTGCTGGTTCAGAGACTTAGCAAATCTGGAGTTAATTCAACTTCTGTGGCTTTTGGCTTTGGACACCAGCAGGCCTAAGCTGATATTCCTTTTCTGTGGAGTGGGGATCGTCACAGGACCCAGATCAATGAAGTGCTAGGAAGGCCTCATAATATTACCCACCCCCAGAAAAGCAGAAGAAAGACTAATTTTGACACATAATAAGCACCTTATAATTAGTAGCTTCTTAATTGAGAAATGGGATCCATTTTAAGACAAAAATGACAGATGGATAAGAGCTTTGGCCTGGGCCTAGAACAGGAATGCCAGGGTTGGGTGTTTGACTTCGTCCTGAGGACAAGAGCAACCCCAGATCTGGCAACCCTGAAGAGGCCTATGCAAGTAATTTTCACACTGCATGTGTGACTCCAAACTAGAGCTTTTAGGGTGGCCAGAAGAAAGTATTTTAATGAGCTTCCCTGAACAATGTCAATTTAACATCAGTGCTGAGGACGATCTGCAATGATTGAGCAGATAAACGAGGACAGATGTCTCCATGAGTGTACAGGACACCACACCATAGTGCCCGGATGTCATCCACAGGCAGGGGGCCCCTTGGTCAGCTGAACCAACCAACCCCCAAATGGCAGTCAGGATGACAAGAACCCAGGAAAACAGGTTCTCAGTGCATGGGAGTGTTGCTCATCTCAGTCCCTGCTGGGCAGGATTGAAGGGGTCAGTCAATCAGGCCATTCTTCATGATCCTGATGAAGGGTCCCTACTGAAAGTCATGGCATCTTCTAAGTTCTTCAAGTTCTTGTCTTTATTGTTGCTCTTCAGAATTAAACTATGATCTGTCCATCTTTTTAAGAAAACTTCTTGGCATTCTCTGGATCAATAGTTTGATTCTTTTTTGAAAATTTTTAAGCTATTACTTCATCAAGTACATATATTTTTATCACTTCATCTTTTCTTCTTCTGAGTTTCCAATTATATGTATATTAGACTGAAACTTACTCCTGAACCCGAAGGTTGTGTTCTATGTTTCCATACTCTTCTTTTGTAGTTGAATTTGGGGAAATTGTACTTCAGTTAGACAAAGCACGTAATTTAACCATTTCTTAGAATAATTATTTTAACCTTTGATTTTAGGCAGCCTTTTCATTGTCATGACCTAAAGATCTGACAAAAACAATTTGAGAGGAGGAAGTGTTTATTTGTTGCTCAAGGTTTAAGCAGACGCAGCCCATAGTCACCTGACTTTCTTGCTCTAGGCCTGAGGTGAGGCAGAACATCATGGCGGAAGGGCTTGGTGGAGGAAAGCAGCTCAGGACATGGCAGCCAGGAAGCAGAGAGAGCTCCACTCACCAGGGACAAAATATAAACCCCAAAGGCACTCTTTGTGCCAGTGACTCACCTCCTCCAGCTACACCCAACCTGCCCACAGTTACCAGGCAGTTAATCCCCATCAGTGGATTATCCACTGATTAGGCTGCACTTCTCATAACCCAGTCATTCCACCTCTGAATGTTCTTACATCTTCACACACATGAGCTTTTGGAGGACCCCTCACATCCAGACCACAACACCATTGACTCATTTAATTTTCAGGGAGATGAATCACATTTAAACCACTAAAAATAAAATATGAAGTCAAGAGTGATGCCAGATTCACACCTCCCCTCAGAGCAGCTGTCGAAGTCGAAAACCTGCCTTCACTCCCTCGTTCTCAAAGGGCAATCAGTCAGATTTCTAACTAACAATAGCTTATAATTACTATTAATTAAAAAGAACAATGGCATGCCATGTTGCAATCTTCCATACCCTTCTATTTCTATCTGTCTACGCCTACCTAAGGCTCCGTGGAGAGAACCAGCTCCGACTTGTGAGATTCATCTGCACTATTTCACTTAAAATTAAAATATACAGTGATTCCCAAGTTGCCTAAAGTCATCACACTATTAGGGGATGGAGAAAAGATCAGAACCCAGATAATGAGGCCCTTGAGTTCACAGGGTCTTAGATGTTCAGAAGTGCACCTCCCCTCCAGCAGCTGGCACTCCTAGATGGCTGGGAGATTTCAGAGCCTCGGAGCCTTTGCTGCTTCCTTTCCATACCCAGAGGGGCGAGTCCTGGCCTGAGCCTGTGGACCCTTAGCACTGAGTCCCATAGGGCGTGAAGAGTGGTCTCAGTGGATTCAACAGCCACTGGTTCCTTCTGGGAGGACGCCCTCACCACCTCCTAGGAGTCACTCCACATTGTTTCCTACTGCAAAACCCTGGTGCTTTTGTAGCATCAACACAATGTAATTTCTTCATCTCCCTTGGGCTGAGTGTAGCCCCGGACCACAGCCATGCTGACTGGAAACCTATTAAATGGGCTTGCAGAAACATCCCGTTTCTCTGAGAATAAGGGGGAACCGATTCATTTTCAATGAGCCATTTTTCCTTCCAGGCACAAGGACTTAATGTCTGTAGATAGGTCAATTATTTTTATTTATTAATCCATGAGCTTTAAAAAAAGAGCCCATGAATCCAAAAGCTATAAGGAGCTCTGTCTTGCAATATTTGGGACACAAGAAAGACAAGCGAAATATTAGCACAAACTATTGTACTCGATTTTCTCTTCTTGGCTGTCAAACACATTTACATTGTTAAGCTACCAAAAGGCAAAATGTGGTGACTCCTGCCAAATGAAATAGGGTAGAAAAATAAACAATTTGAGTCTGAATTCAAAGCCTGGCTCTATCAGTCTCAAGCCACATGATCTTAGGCATACAGACCTCAGTTTTCCCATTTCTAAAATGATAACAATGATAATTCCTACTGGGTCTGATTCCCTTCCAATGTTGCTCCCACCTCAGGGCCATACCTGTGCTCTTCCCTCTGCCTAGATTGCTGTTCCCTTTTGCCACGTCTCCTACTTATCACACATGTATACTACATATGGTTTTTCATCAAGTTTTATATCTTTCCTTGTCAGATTCAGAGTTATGCTTAGGCTTTCTCACCATTTTAACTCTTCTTTCCCAGATGGCTCAGATAATGAATTCATTTCAGTGGATATGTGGTTAATTTTCTGTTATACATATTCATGCCACTGGACACTCCACAAGAAGAAGAACTATGTATAATTGACCACCAGCATATCCTCAACATCTTGAATGCTCAGTATTTGGCAATGCTCAGTGTCTAACAGATGGATGGATGGATGGATGAACATGCATCTCCATGTTTATTGTGGCACTATTCACAACAACCAAGTTGTGGAGTCAGCCTAGATACCCATCAGTGGATGAAAGAATCCAGGAAATATTGTATATGTACACAATGGAGTATCATTCAGTCATAAAGAAGAATGAACTCATGTCATTTGCAGGAAAAGGGATAGAACTAGAGATCATCATGTTAAGTGAAAAAATCCAGACTCATAAATACAAGTATTAAATGTGTTGTTTTGTTTTGTTTTCACATAAAATCTATTAATTGAAACAACAAAAGGAGTCAGGGGATCTGAGGGAAGGGGTAGGAGAGAACCAGGATAGACATGATCAAATTATTTATATGCATGTATATTGTCACAATGAATCCCATTATTTTGTGGAATAAATATGTACTTATTATACTAAAAATATGAGCATATGTGAATGGGATAATCAGAACATTCATATTATAGAATTATTACATTTTTCCATGTGAAGTCCTTGTCACAGTATCTATCAAGTACTAAGTATTTGTTGCCATGGCCTCTTATCACCTAGTCCTGCAAATGAAAGCATACTCTTAGTAATTCAACCCAAATGTAGTGCCAATTGTAAGAACAGTAATAGTTCTACTGATACATTTTTATTTCTCTGATCAAAAAACTGCATGATGTGATATTGAATTTGTCTTTGACTTAAAGACTACTCATTTCCATAACTATGGATTAACGAAAAACAGCAGCAAGAATTTATCACAGAGAAGTATTTTACATATGCATCTCTCTCTCTCTCTCTCTCTCTCTCTCTCTCTCTCACACACACACACACACACACACACACACACAAACACACACAATCTACTCTCTCTTCTGGAGATAAGAGTGGCTATGTGTTAACATAGTGGCATACAACTGAGGCATTTCTCTCTCTCTCTCATTACAAGACTTTTCAATATTTAAAGTGTATGCGAGTGAAGATTTTGCAGCTGATTCCAAACCATATTGCACAAGTAGACATAGGGCTGCTTGTTGATAATGTTATTCATTCTTCTGCTTCAAGTTTAAAAATCGTTCCTGGAATTAGACTAGAAACATTGGGTGACTGGATCCTCACTGGCCAGACCAGAGTTACCCTGTTGAGTTATTTTTCATTCCCAGTTTCAATGCAGTTAGCGAGGCCACGTGACCAACTCCCAGCCAATGGCAGGCGAGCAGCTGCAGGAGCCCCACCCTTCCGTCCCCTGAAGTGCCATCCTCCCATCACCCACCCTGCACCCTCTGCAGAGTTTCTCCAGCTGGAGGCCCTGCATCACCCAAGCTGGAGGCCGTGGGTTGAAGATGGAGGTGCCCCCTGGAAGGAGGCTGCCCTGGGTCATGCCCTATAGGAGAGCTGCTCACTTAGTGGCCTTGGCTTTGCGAGTTACTGTCTCTGTTCTCTTCTCCGTAACACAGATGATGTCTCCTTTCTTTTCCTCAGGACTTTATGGGGGGAAACAGAAAAACTTACAAATCTTTCTGTGTATTGCTAAAAGTGGCAGGATTTCTAAGTTAACCAGTGTGTGGCCAGTGCTGGGAGTGCTGGACCCTGGGATGACCTTTACAGAACAAGCTTCCCAGTCTGTTCCTGTGCTGGAGAAGGGAATTACTGAGAAGTAAATTTTACATGATTAAGAGTGGGACAAGAATGCAATGGCATTCTGTGATTGTGTAAGATGGCTTCTATTTTCTCCTATTTTGGGTGCCCAGGGTTTTTTTGTTTTTGTTTTTGTTTTTTTTTAGCACCAAGGATGCATTACTTACATAGTCTAAAAAAACGGAAAAAAAATCCCATTTTGCCATCTCTCTCTACACCTTCTTGTCCTGTCATCCGCTGTGTTCTGGGTTTCATCCTCATGATTACAACTTCATCCTCACGAGATGGCTACAGATGATCTAAGAATCACACTTCGATTACTGTATTTTTGGTAAAATATTTAGCCAAAAATGATCATTGGATCAAAAGAGCAATTCTTCCCTAGAAATGCCCTGCGTTTTACTTGGTACTGGAAGGTGGGGGGCTGTGAGGAAGCCTGGCATGATGAGGAGCCAAGGTAGGAATGATGATGAGCTGTGATTATCCATGAGCCACCCATTCCTGAGGCTGGGGACTTGGATGCCCAGACCAAGATGATATGTGACTCAGAGAGAAAGGGGCAGTTGATGGACAGGCGGACAGCTGGCAGTGTGCGTCTCCACCTGAGCCACAGTTCTCCCTCTGCTCTAAACCTAAACATATTTTTAAATTAAACCATAAGGGACTTAAAATTTAAAATAAGGGCTTTAAAATTCTGGTCCCAACATCTTAACTTTTGTATTTGATCCACATACTCCCAGTCAAAATCTTACTTACCTGGGCAGGTGGATAGTGTAGGTCACCATGAAGCCTGCAGCCTGCTGAGTCTTTGGACAGTCACTCTGGGACCACAGAGGACTCTTTGGGGACCACTTGCTGCTGGGACAAGCTTCCCTCAGGCCATTTCAATCTTGCCTGCACATTCTCCCTGAGAGCAGAACAAGGCCTTTGTGTAAGACCAGAAAGCATTCCCAAGGACGAGTGAGAAAAAATAGCTTAGTGTGTACCAGGCATTCCCACCAGGAAGTGTGTTGCTTTGAGGAGGCTGCAAGGGAGAGAAACAGGGAAGAGAGGAATGGAAGGAGCCATCCTGGGTGGATTCACCACCAGCCACTTGTACCATCTGGGTTCTGTGACTAGCCTTCTCCCCCCGGCCCCAGCCCCATGGGCTCAACTGTCTGTTTACATCCTGGGCCTGACATGGCCAAGAGACCCTTCCTAGGATGCCTGAAATACCACCCTTAACTACACCTTTAGACCCAACGGCTCCCTTTCCAGTCTTTTCATCCATAACCAAACCCAGTTCTCCTAGGGAAAGGACCAAAAATAAAAGTTCCTGATTGTTTCTGTGGAATATGTTTCAGAATGTGTATTTCTTAGGAGAAGTGAACCAAGAGAGTCCTGAACACAGTAAAAGGATCATGAAGCCTCGTGACTTTTTTCTGGGTTTGGATGTAAAGATCTTAAAAATATTGTGCTCAAAATGTCATAGCTAGACTGTGGAACCAACCTAGATGCCCTTCAATGGATGAATGGATAAAAAAAATGTGGCATTTATACACAATGGAGTATTACTCTGCATTAAAAAATGACAAAATCATAGAATTTACAGGGAAATGGATGGCATTAGAGCAGATTATGCTAAGTGAAGCTAGCCAATCCCTAAAAAACAAATGCCAAATGTCTTCTTTGATATAAGGAGAGTAACTAAGAACAGAGTAGGGTCGAAGAGCATGAGAAGAAGATTAACATTAAACAGGGATGAGAGGTGGGAGGGAAAGGGAGAGAGAAGGGAAAATGCATGGAAATGGAAGGAGACCCTCAGAGTTATACAAAAGTACATACAAGAGGAAGTGAGGGGAAGGGGAAAAATAATACAAGGGGGACAAACGAATGTCAGTAGAGGGGGCAGAGAGAGAAGAGGGGAGGGGAGGGGAGGGGAGCGGGGATAGTAGAGGATAGGAAAGGCAGCAGAATACAACAGACACTAGTATGGCAATATGTAAATCAATGGATGTGTAACTGATGTGATTCTGCAATCTGTATATGGGGTAAAAATGGGAGCTCATAACCCACTTGAATCAAATTGTGAAATATGATATATCAAGAACTATGTAATGTTTTGAACAGCCAACAATAAAAAATTAAAAAAAAATAAATCCAAGAAGATGTTGTGTTTATGTAAATATAATGTTGTTAAGTTATCATATTAGGAAAAACTGTGGATTTTTCATCAAATGATATTGAAACAAGTGGGTACCTACATGGAAAAAGTTAAAAGCTTAAAGCCTTAAATTCTGATGGATGAAATACTTAAAGAATTAACTACTCAAAGGGAATGTGGAAACATTTTACTTTCTAGCATAAAATAAGACTCAGAAACCATCAAGGAAATAATAAAATATTTGACCACACAAAAAAGTCGAATTCTATTGTTCAGACTCAGAAAATGACCTCAAAGTAAAGGGCTCAGGAGTAGTCCCAAAAGCTAAGTTCCAGACCTTTTCCTGCCCCTGCTGTCTCTTGCCCCATAGTCTCCCATAAAGCAAGCCATGGATCTAGAACAACTCCTCCCTGAGGTAAGTCATGAAAACCAACCCCTCACCCAAGACAGCCATAACCTACAAATACTACTCGTCTTCCGTTGCCCTTCTGTCTTGAAGTTGGCCATTGAAGAGATTCTGGCCTACTTTGTCTGATAGTAGATCCTAAGACCCCATTCCAGCAAGAGTTCTACCCCACACCAGAGAAGAAGGAATGCTACACAGACAGGCCAAGAAGGATCTGAACAGAGAGGCCTGGCTGTATTTCTCCTCTAAGTCTATTATCATGATCAGACCCTTTCTGTCCAATTATACTTCTCCATGATTTACTGAACCTAAACATAATAGTGACTAATTCATACCATGTCTCTGAGGTCTTCAATGTGAAGGTTCTTGTGTCATGAAAAACCATGATCAAATAAATTTGTTATGCTTTTTCTCTTGTTAACCTGTCATTTAATATAGGGGTGTAGACCACGATGTGCAGAAGGAGATCACCCCCCTTTTTGATCCTGTATCATCACTGAAAAAATAAAACTCAATAAAAGAAAAAAAAAATGTCTTGGGAAACCAGCTAGGCAAGGTGGGAGAGGGTCAGGCGACTATTGGTTGGACTCATTGCAGTCAATGTAGTAGATGTGTATCTAGAAAGTATGTCATTTCTAAGATTAAAGTGCACATCGTTAACATCAGAATTTTGGTCACTGTTGAGAGATGTTTCCACAGCAAGGGGCCTGAGGGGCTGCAGCAATGAAGAGAGTCACTGACTTGCTCACCCCGTCTCATGTCTTCACCTCCGATAGGACAATGGTATCAGGCTGTTGACTGGATAAAGCTTACTGGCATATTGTGTTTGCCACACGTGGTATTCAGCTTCTTCTCCACTGGGAGATTTAATAGCAAGATATGGATTTTGTGTATTGTTGAAAAGTTAGAATCCTAGCAATGCAGGTATTAGATTTGCATTAGAAGTGTTCAGCAATCAGCTAAGTTGGTCGTAAGACTATAAAGACCAAATACTTTAATTTGGTCACAATTTTGTGATTCTTTCAAACAAAATAAAGACAGTTATAGCATCAATTGCATAATCAAAATTTGATGTTCCATTACTGAAGTGTTTGTGGCCCTTTGGTGTGCAGCAATAATATGATTGAAAAGATTTGCTTTAACTCAAGATATTTAAAGCTATTTTTCTCTACAGATTGCAAACATTTCACATTATTTTTTTCTTGATAGAGACCCTGATGCCTGTTTACTGGAGTGCTATTTATTGATTGGTAACTGTTGCTTTTTTTGCATTTAGGATATTTTTAAATCATTCCATAGCACTTGAGCTATTTGTTTCTTTACTTTCATTCTCTCTGTTTCTCTCTCTCTTTTGAGGTCTTTTGACAGAAACTCTTCTGAGTGTTTCACATGGATTACGCCATTTAATCCACAGCATTGCACAATGAAATGAATACTCTTATAATCCCCATTTCATATTTAAAGAATTTGAATCTCAGAAAGATTAGAGGGCTTGCTTCTAGCCGCGTAGCCAGTGAGCAAGGAATGAGAATTCATTCCAGGTTGGAACAGAGAACACTAATAGCCATATAAATGTTTTTCCAGGATTTTTGTTGTTGTTGTTGTTGTTCTGGAAAATAAGACTTTGCAGCCAATTGTGAATTACTAATTAGGTCAGAGCATTTTGCAAAACCATTTATCCAGGCAATTAATTTGCCCACCTGAGTAAACAAGTTCATTTATCAGTCAATAGTTTACTAATCAACATCCTGACCTGGTTATCTCCACCTGTTTTAAAAAACTATACCAAAAAATTACTCCAAATTCAACCAGTTCTGACTTTGAAAGCCTCACCTTAAACACACTGATCCCAGACACCCAAAGCATAGAGATTCCTTACTGTGCCCCCGCTTGTGAAATATTATTAATATCCTCTGAAATCCTCTTTCATGCAGTTGGGTGATTACTGCCATCTTTGTTCCTTAAAGAGGACCTTTTCTGTTGGTCTCTGTGGGTAAGTAGACATTCCACAACAGGCAGCAACCTCATGGTCACAGTCATGTGACTGGCTGTCACAGTGACCATATCCTGGTGCCACCAACAGACTGGACTGTGAGATCAATGCTTGAAGGTGGAGTCAACCATTTCCCTATCACTCTTCCTCCATCATCTGTTTCTCTCACTCATGGCTCATTTAGCTGTAACTTCATGAGCAGGTAAGAAGCAAATATGAAATTATTTTATAGACAAATGACAAGACTGTTGTGATCTAAACATCAGGAAGAATAGAAAACTTGATTTAAGAAAGAACAGCCTACAGAGACTCTGAAATAAATGAGTAGCTGTCACCTAATGCACAGAGAGTTGAATGTCTGCTGATCTGGGGTCCTAAAGGGCCTGTTTCCTGGGTGTTGACTGTCCCATGGATCTATGTAAACATTAGGTGTTGCAGCAGCTTCCTCCAGGGAAATTTGACTCTCAGCCAAACTGAGCTCAAAAAGGAATTGTAAGCAATTCTTAGAAACAAAGAGAAGACAGGACATTTGAATAGAAAAATAAAAGCAACCCCTATAACATTGCCTTCAGGAAATTTAAATAATGATAAAAGCCCTACTCATAAAATTACCCTCTGCTTTTTGGGAATGACACACTGAAGCCAAATTAGCCCATGCTGCCTGGATTTCACTTTCTCCTAGGATGATCCTGACTCATGTAAGAACTTTAAAGTGTCAGAAGCTGTAAGAGTCCAGCAGGTGGTGATTGCTGGGCATGGCGGGTCCAGCCTTCACCTTCCTCAGCAGTGGAAGGAAGTGCTGGGGACTGTTAGTGCCCTGCACATTTTCTTTTCTGACATGAGATGGATGTTGTCACATAAGAGCATGTGTATGTGTGTGTCCACAACACAGGCAGGTGGGGAGCCATCCATGAGCCATGTGGGAACTGAGCAATGTCCAAGCCACTAGGCAGGGAAGCCTGGTTTGGGGAACTCCCAGTCCAATTCCACTGGTCAGAGAAAGCCTGATTCCTGTGATGCCCTGTTCCAGCTCACCCTTCACATCCAAGCACAGCCAGGGAGTGTCCTGCTGAGAGCCAAACAGCCTGCTTCTCCCCACCTGTACCCTGTTCTTTGTGAAGAAGCAAGCAGGGAGACAAGACTCCTCCCACCTTATACCTTCCAAGCCCCTTTGATCTGCACTGCTATAAATACAGCCAGCTGGGCTCCATCTTTGTTAGAAGTCATACCCCTCTGGTCAGCCTAACCTATCACTGCCCCTGCTGTTTAACATATATTTCTTTTACTGCTGAGTAATATTCCATTGTGTATATATGCCACATTTTCTTTATCCATTCATCTACTGAAGGGCATCTAGGTTGGCTCCACTGTTTAGCTATTGTGAATTGTGCTGCAATAAACATTGGTGTGACTGTGTCCCTGTAGTATGCTGTTTTTAAGTCCTTTAGCTATAGACCAAGGAGTGGGATAGCTGGATCAAGTGGTGGTTCCATTCCCAGTTTTCCAAGGAATTTCCATACTGCTTTCCATTATGACTGGAGTGAGATGAAATCTTTGTTTTGATTTGCATTTCTCTAATAGCTAGAGATGTTGAACATTTTTTTCAAATATTTTGTTGATTGATTGTATATCACCTCTGAGAAGTGTTTGTCCAGTTCCTTGGTCCATTTGTTGATTGGGTTATTTGTTATTTTGCTGTTTAGCTTTTTGAGTTCTTTATATATGCTGGAGATTAGTGCTCTATCTGATGGGCAAGTGGTAAAAATTTGCTCTTAAGCTGTAGGCTCTCTATTCACCTCATTGATTGTTTCTTTTGCTGAGAAGAAGAATGACATTTGCAGGTAAATGGATGGAGTTGGAGAATATAATGCTAAGTGAAGTTAGCCAATCCCAAAAAACCAAATGCTGAATGTTTTCCCTGATATAAGGAAGCTGATTCATAGTGGGGTATGGAGGGGGAGCATGTGAAGATTAGACGAACTCTAGATAGGGCAAAGGGGTAGGAGGAGAAGGGAGGGGGCAAGGGGGGTTAAAAGATGGTGGAATGAGATGGACATCATTACCCTAAATACATGTATGAAGACACAAATAGAGTGAATATACTTTGTGTAAATCAGAGATATGATATATATATATATATATATATATATATATATATATATATATATATATATATTTCTGGTCTTTGGTGTCTATTTCATGGTTCTACTTTAATGGCTTTTATTTTGCAGCTGGCCCATCTCCCTGATGGGAACCCATTCCGTCGCCCACGCCAGATGTGAGAGAGGCAGATACGTGCATTTTTGTAAATGCATGCATACATAGATGTATTTGATATCTAGAAATGCCACACACATATTTGACATATAGAAATGTTCTTTTTAGGGAAATAAATCCTGTTTATTTTTCCCATCTGAAATCCTCATTGCACTGCTGACGGCATGTCCAAGTTTACGTCTTCTTCATTGACCACCTCAGGTGCTGCCTAGGACGCCTCTTGAACCCGTTCATCCCAGACCTCCTTCCTCCTTTAACTGTGAGGAGTTCAGAAGGCACCGTGTTTCTTGGTAGATAGGAAGATACCTGCTTTGGTCAGCCTGGCACCCTCTTCAGAGCTCTGCAGCGCCACAGGAGTTCCCAAGCCTGAGGGCAAAATCTTCCCTTTAACTCAGAGCTTACTGTGGCAGAGACTGGAGCTTGACCAGGAGGTCATCCCATCGCCTCTCACCTCTGAGCCTATTCCCAAGAGTGATCCCCTTAATCTCTCTTAGTGGCTGGAAGTGGAAGAGTTGAGGTTCAATGACTATGCTTGGCTCCAATGTGGACCACCCCTGTGGTGCTCAGAAGCTGGAGAATCAGTGGAGAAAGCAAACACCATGCAAAGAAATGTCCTGCTTGCCGTGAATGATACAAAATCTGGTAAACTGTGCCACCCCTGCCAAATACGTGCATAAACTAGCTTTTGCAGAACTTGTTATTCCCACCGAAGTTTCCTTGCAAGTTCCCGAGGAATAAATGAAGCAGTTAAGATATAAAAGCTTCCCTGTGGGTCCTTCTGAGGCCACCACAGATTTCCACCAATGTTCACAAGCTGCTTGTGTAAAACAGCTTGCAAGTTGAGCCTGAGAAGAGATAGGGCTTTCAAAAGCAATGCATTGGAACAAAGAAACATAAAGTTTAAAAAGCACATCTGAAATGCATTGAAAGTGATATGTTGCAAAGCATCCTACCTCCTCCGACAGGAGACTATTTCTAATTTTAGTAGCATAGATATCAAGGGACATGTCCTCTTAGTATATACTAGCCTCACGTGAGGTGGTTCTTTTTCTATCATTTATTCTAAAACTATAACCTAAGCTTAAAGAAAATGAAAGAGAATGAAAGGGGAATCCCAACAATTGGAAATATTGTATTTCTAATAAACATTCCATTTAACCCTCAGAGTCAAGTTTACATGGGTACAAAGTAAAAATGAGGAAGCATCATGGTAATTGTTCTTGGTGAAGAAACAATGACTTATAAGCTAATGTGGGTCAGCAGAGAAGGAGGAAATTGCTCTCATTCCCAGCCACAGGGGAGATGGGTGCTTTTAACCATGTAGCATTTTACTTAATCATAGATGATGGAATCCTCAAACTGTGGTCCTAACATGGTCATTCACATTTGCTCAGATGTCTATCCCAGTATTTCTGCAGAGATGTTTAAGGTGTAGCAACAGCTTATGGTGGTAGTTAGAAAGCAGAGATTCTGCTATGCTAGCACTCAATTTTCAGGTGTGTATGACCGTCCCCTCCTTTGGAAAACATCTACTCAGCTCATCTGCATGCCTCACCTCTGCAGGCATGTTTTTTACAAATTAGCTCATTTTCCCCCTCGTCCTCCTGGAAGTGGTTATTGGCATCACCATTTGAGGAAGGAATATTGCAGGTTGTAATTTGCATAAGGCCGCTGACAATTAGGAACTAAACATGGACGTGCATGCCCTTGGCCACCATCTCTCCAAATACTGGGAAGTGTTGATGTAGGGACTTGAATGCCCAGGGGCATTGCAAGTCCTCCTTGCTACCAAACAGAGAACCCTTCATAGTAAATCTAGACCCATGACATCATACGCTTCCCCTCCTGTTTTATTTTTCTTTCAGTGAGATCTAAAAAAAAGTCTTAAGTTATTGTTAATTACTTCAAGGTAAAAATGATATTTTTTTTGAAATGACATTGCAATATTATGGGTAGTTGGAAAGTAAATACTGCTTAGCATGATGATTAATCATTTCTTAAAGGAGAAACATTTGCTTTGACAAATTAGTTCTGAATACTTAAATCCTATTGTCTTTATGTATATGAATAATTTTTGTAAAATGTAAAAGTCATTCAATTTTTTAATCTCCTGATTTCTTTATCGACTTAGTTTTGCCAAGTATATATATTTAACCATTTATAAGCAATTTTATTCTGAAAACAACTTTCTTAAACTACTTCCAGTCAGTAATAATGATATACATGCCATTTTTAGCCTGCTTCTTCTTCTGTGAAACAGTGTGACTTCCTGGTGTGTCAGAGACCCAGGCGGATCCTGTGGGTGTCCACTGTGCACTATCTGCTACAGTAGGTAGGGGTGGAGTTGTGGAAGTGCATAAAATAGAGCCCAATATTTACTCAGTGGTAAATATGCTAACATCCTCAGAAATAAATGCAAATCTGGATTAGTAATTATTAAACAATGTAGGGAAGATCAGTACCAACCACAAAACTCAGCCTAGAGAAGCGGCGCAGCAAGGCAGGAAGAACATAAACCCAGTTCTCAGTGGGAGAGAATCTCATGGTAAACATATTCATTGCATGTCCCAGGTGCCATCACCTGATGGTGAATATTTCTGAACTCAATCAAAATCAGCTGAAAATTCACTTGTGTTTGAGGGATATGAGTGTTAACATTACACCATGTGGGACCATGGTCTTGGTGACCCCAGTAATATAGAAACTCTAGGTAAAACCTTATAAGCATAATGTTTGGTAAAAATAACTACCAGGTTGCTTGTGTCTTCAAATCCCCTACCATCAAGAAATCTCTTTGCAGCAAATGGATTTGCTTGGGTGTAACTTCAGTTTGTCCGACATGGCGTAAGAACAGGGAGCAAATACATTGGACATTAACCACGCAGGGGATCTGTGAGGGTGCTGGGATCACCAGGGACTGAAAGTGTGATCGACCTCAGATTCAAATGTCCTCCAGCACCTGGATTTCAAAGACAAGAAAAAAAGAATAGGAAAACTGTTATTGTAAATGTTTCTCTTTTATTCCATTTGCAGAATTGCCTTTGTGGGAAAGTGTTTGGTATGAAATCGTAATCATCTGGTGAAACGAAAGTTAAAATCCATTTTTTCTTTTGCCTTGCCCATTATCTGTATCTGATAAGACTAAGAAATGGAGATAATTATGAACAGTAAATGGAGACTGTACTTCCAGATGTGTGCCTGAAGATCAAGGTTACATTTTGTATTTTACTGATTTTTTTTTTTTCCATTTGGAAAACTAAAGCCGAGAGGAAAGGCAGAAATTAACTCCACTACTTTAGGTCATTGTTTGTGCTTTTCGTTGTTTACTTAAATCACTGAGGAATGCCGTTGTTTGCCAGAGCTGGGGTCAAGGCACCACTAGTTCTATTTTCTTTAAGCTGAGATGAAGCACATGGGGAGGTAAGCCATCCCCAGACTCAGGCTGGCATAGAAGCAACTTGTTACTCCAGGAAAAGATTCACAAATAAAATAAACCTGAATGTCAAGTCTTAGTTCCCTAGAGGACCCTGGTAACAGGGCTTTCAGCCTGGGGGTGTGGTGGGGACTGTGCAATAGGTGCTGATGTTACCTTCATCCTACCTTATAGGAAGCCTGCATGTCCCCAGCTCCTTTGCAGCTAGGTTGGGCCATGTGACAAAATCTGGCCAGTAGAATAGGGGAGAAATGGTCATATGGGATGGGCCATGAGACCCTACAGGATTAATGTGCACATAATTGCACAGCTCTCTGCATTTAATCCCATGCATTTGTGGCTTGTACTTTTGATTAAGCAGGAAATGCCTCTGAGCACAGCAGCATAGTCCTCTCCCACCCTCTTGTTTCAGCTGTACATGTCAGAATTAGGTAGCACTCAATTACCTCTGGAGCTTTTTTTTACCGTAAGAGAAAAGTCAACCATGGAGAATAATAATAGTCAATGCCATCGAGACCTACGGAGCACAGGTTGGCTTCTTTCTATTTTGTGCTAGGTATAGAGGCAGCCCTGGTGGTGGAAAATCCTAACATGTGCAGCTGAGACTGTAATCTTACCAGTGTGTTCGGGGAGCGGGGTCGTGGTTTACTTTTTACACCCTGGTGGATACAGAGTTTACAAGGCAGGAGTGCCATAAGCAATTCAGTCTGGACTTTCAAAGTGACCTCCCTCCTCCCTGGGCAACCTTTATCACAGACTTCTGTCCTGCCAGTTATAGAAGGCAAACCTATTGAGGCGGGGTGGCCCTTGCCTGTCATCCCAACAGATGAGGAGGTTGAGGCAGGAAGATCACAAGCTAGCCTCAGCAATTGAGTGAGGCCCTAAGCAAATTAGTGAGACACTCTCAAAATTAAAGGGGGAAAAAGAACCCCCCCAAAACCAAAAGCTTAGAATGTGGCTCAATGGTTAAGCACCCCTGTGTTCAGTCTTCAGTACCAATAAAAAAAGGAAAGAAAGGTAAACCTACAGAAACTCTGTCCATCTGGGAAAGCAGGTGAGCATGATGTGGGAGGGGCTCCTTTGCAAAAGCCAGCAGCTTGGTTTGTTGGATATTGTGCCCGAAAAACTTGTAACTCAGAAGATTCATGCCACTGACATTTCTCTTTCTTGGATACACATAAAAAATTTAGTTTATAATAGCTGGGGCTCAGTCATAGAACTCAAATTTTACTTTGTAGAAAAGGAGCAACATATTCAGAAAATAAATTAGGGAAGTATATTTTACTTGGATATTCCCTCTTAATATTGACTACTGTAATTCCAGATTTCCAATCCCTGGCCTTGGTTGTGTGGATAAAAGGACTATATAACATTCATAGTACATAATTACTTAATAGCATAAAATACATTTAAGTATTTAAGTTTCAGAGAAAAATTATAGCAGCAAGTGAGTAAACTAAATTTTTATTCATGAAAGAAGAAATTTTAATATACTCAATACTCTAGGAACTAACACAGTGGCTCATTTTATTTTAGTTACTAAATAAATGTGGAATTAATGAGTTGAATAGAATATAACTTGGAATAAAAATAGAAACAAACACTGACTGATAGTCCTACCAGATATAATGAAAACAATAACCCACTGATTATTAAAATCTGAGATTTGCATATTTTAGAACATGATTTTTGGCCTTTAGAATATTTTTAGATGCAAACAAAAGTTGCACAGAGTCGACACTGTTACCAGATTGACAGCCTCCTTCCTCCTACATCTTACATCTTATACCTCTGTGGCTTATTGGTCAAAATCTCTCAGCCAATGTTGATGTGATTAGTAGTTAAAGTTTGTATTTTAATCATGATTCATTAGAGTTACTCATCTCCCCCTTCCTGTTCTAGAATCTCCTCTAGGAAACACTGCGTTTCGTGTCCCCACTGCCCTGTGGACACAGCCTCTGCTCTAATCTGCTATGTCATATGCCTCCCTGTGCAAAAGATGAAACAGGAGCCATGCAAACCCTGGACGACACTTCCTCCAGGGTGAATCCCGGGCTGGAGAAAGCAGACCAGGACTGAGATAAAAGGACTATATAACATTCATAGTACATAATTACTTAATAGCATAAAATACATTTGCAACTCAGAAGACTCTGAGACAAGACAAGCCACTTGTCCTTGTGACCTCCGATTCATCAACTGAATTTGGTTGCCGAAAAATTATCTTGAGGCAAAACTTGTGTCCTGACACTTTTGTGGGTTGGTTTGTAGAGTGTGATTCTCAGGCAGCAAGTGTGACTAAAAAACAGAAATGGAGCAGGAAGGAAGGAGGACCAGCAGGAGGCCAAGGAGGGGGAGGTCAAGGGGGCTCCAGCTTTCCTCCAAGGGGCAGTTGACCATGGACACACACAGCATCCTTTAATCGCTTCTCTAGAGTTCCTTTTGGGAGGAGTTTACTTGACCTGGGTGTGGAGTCCTCTGGTCTACTGTGTCTTCACACCAGGGTCTCCTTTTCTAAGTGACCACGTTTATCCTGAGCTTTAGGACTCCTATTGATCAAGTCACTACCTGTGCCTGTACATAGGTAATGACTTGATCAATAGGAATCTATGGAAATCAGTGTGGAGGTTCCTCAAAAGACCAGGCATGAACCCACCTCATGACTCAGCTATATCACTCCTCGGTATTTACACTAAAGAATTAAAGTCAGTATACTATAGCGATACATGCACACCCATGTTTATAGCAGCACGATTCACAACAGCCAAACATGTTTTTTCTCATATGTGGAAGCTAAAGAGGAAAAGGGAGAAGAAAGGTGGAGGTGGATCTCATGACAATCAAAGGGAGATCAGCAGAGGAAAGGGACCAAGGGGAGGGAGGGAGGGAGTGCTGGGAGGGGAACTGGCCACACTAGATTGTCACATTGTGTGCACGTTCCAATATGTAATGACAAATCTCATTAATATTTATATCTGTAATGAGCCAATAAAAATGTAGAAAGAGGGAAAGAAAAAATAAGATAAGAAACTAAGCCACAGAGCTGGACAAGGAATGAGCCAGGGTAACAAAGTGTGTTCTACACAAAGAATTCAGAACAAGTTGAATGACAGTTCAGACCTCCTTGTCCCCGGCTCCAATTTGTTCAGGTGCTCCTCATCTCCTCAGAAAAGCATGGAGGCCCTGCTAGTCCAGTGTGCCCATCCTGTGCCCCAACATGCTTCCTCCCCTCATCCCGCCCTGGACTCCCTCACTCCCGTGCAGCCTCGAGGCTCCGGGTCCAGTTGTGCCGGCTGCTTGCATCCAGAGGCCTGTGCCCTGTGGCTGCCTCTGCCTCGGTGGGTTTGGACAATTTCCTGCCACTGGTATTTCTGTCAGTCAGCCTGAGCTGAAGCCTCACCTCCTCTGAGTCAAGCTAACAGCCCCGCGACACCTTCACCCTCTCACCGTGTTTATCTTTTTTACTGAAGCCTTGACAGATTGCATGGGTGCTGCGTCACATTTCTCCCCAAAGCGTATACCCTAGGTAGGGAACTTTTTCCTCTCTGAATCATTTGAGAGGAAATTGCAGAAATGATGCTTCATGACTAGATATTTTAGTGTCTGTTTTTATTTTAAAAAAGAAAAAAACACACTTGCTTGTGCAGCCACACAACAAACATCAAAAGAAAGAAAAACCAACATTGATATGGGGCTTCCATCTCATCAAAAGACCCCATTGAAGTTTGGCCTGTGGGTCATAAATGTGCTCTAAAGCCAACACCAACAATAAAGGAAAACAACTATTCTTCTTTCTTTCTTATTTATTTATTTATTGTTTGCAGTTTAGGGCCTAAGCAGGAGCATGCATCTCCCTTGTCCTCATGATTCTTGTGTATTATTAATAAGAACTACACTTCAGGCCTTTATGGGTTTCATAACTGATTCTTTGGAAGAACAGAAGTCAGCTACTTTGTAGGGCACCCCTCTCCGTGGGGCTCTCTGATGTCTTCTTAGCATTAGCTTCAGGTGTTGCATGACAGACGGAAATAGAAAGCAACATCATCCAGTCCTTGCGTGGGAAACTGGGCCTCCCCAGCCACCATGGAGGGGACTCACCAGCTGCCCCATTGTTGGAAACATTAAGTTTTAGTCCTTGTGTAAGATTGTGTCCACCAGATTTCTCCATTTTATGGTTAATTAAGGAAGTGTTCTGTGCTCATTAATTAATAAGTAATTTAAAAAACATTCTGTGGGAAAATAACTTAGAATTATATGTGTTCCATTTATCATCGTTTACCTGTGAAGTTCAGCACCCAGCGGTGGTGCTTGTCTTAATCAATTATGACAACGTGGTCGCTGAACAGTTTCCAGTTCCGCAAATCCTTTTCTATATTTGTTTGATGGGATTCTATTACCCAAAAGAGTCCCCTCTTCTCCACCATTTACATGTTTGTTTGTTCACTGTTTGTAGCAGGATTCCCATTTATTTAAAAGGTTGAACTACTGCCCTACTACTTTCTACGTTCAAGGCACCCGTGGCCAAGAGTCCCCTCAAATGCACCCATGTGTCCTTGTTGTGTTTTATCACATCCTTGCTTTTGGCAAAATAAGATGATGGCTGAGGTTCAGGATTTCCACTGCTGTCCCATCTTTGGAATCAGCCATCTCTCCAAGGAGTCTGGATTCCTTTCAGTAGAGGTCCCACCTAGAAGTCACAGACTCAGTCCTAGGTATTCTCACTGCTCCTAGGAGGTCAATAGGTCTAGGTTCTACTGGTGCAAGATCAGCGTGCCCCACATGTCCACATGCATCATGTACTCACATATTAAGAACAGAGTGTTCACGCTGATGTCTCCCATTTCAACATCCCACAGGTTATCGTGGATTCTCCTTCCATATGTGCAGCTCCTTTCTCTGATAGTCAGAGCCTGGCTTCCATTTTTCCTAATTATTTTATTTTCTGCCTGATCCCACTGGTGGTACACAGAATAATGTTGCATGGAGTTATGAGGGCCTGATCCTGGGGCCCTGTGAGCACAGCCTTACGTGGAACATGGTCACTGCAGGCATGAGGGGGTAAGGCTGTCATAACTTGAGTGGGCCCAACCTTTCCAGCCCCAGGGCACGGTTATAAGCCAACAATTTTATGACAGCTGAAGAAAACCAACACATCCCACATGCAATCAACCCACTAACCATGAGCACTGTCCTCTGCACTCAAACCTCTGCCAGCCAAACTCTGCTGAACCCAAATAACTAACCATAGTCCTTGGTAATAGGGCAATATTGGCATTTGGTCCATTCAAGATCTCCCTTTTAATCTTATTTCATTTTTTCTACTTGTGTTCTAGTTAAGAATTGCTAAGGAACAAATACCAACTCACAATAACCATGATTTTTCTCAGGATTTTGTAGGTCAGGGATTGAGGAAGAGCTCAGTAGGACAGCTTTTGCATGGACTCTCTCACATCCAACACCAGCCAAGAGCCCTGGTGGCAGGCATCAGAAGCCCCTGGGCTGCAGGTCCCAGGCAGCGCTCACTTGGCTGACCATCCTAGCTCAGCTGGCGGCTCTCTGGGGACTTAACAATATACATACTTACAAACTTGCATGTCCTCTCCCAATGGGGCAGCTAGCTTCCCCAGAGAAAGTGTCCCAAGAGAGCCCTGGGGATGCACATGACATTTTATTGCCTGGGGATCTGAAGGCACATAACATCATACTTTAATATTTGAGGCTGTCAGAGAGCTGAGGGCAAGGAACACAGACCTTGAGTCTCCATAGGAGGAATGCCAAGGATGGGGACAATCGTTGGAAACCACCCACCTCATCCCTAGCCCACCCATCATTCCTTTCCCCCAGAGGTACTGCTATGACCTATTGGATATTGTGCATAAAACATATTTGTTCTTGGAAGATATGCAGTGATTAGGTGGTGAACACAGATTTCATCCACAGAAGTGACATTGTGTTCTTATTCTTAGCCTACTTTTAAAAACATTTTCACTGATTTTGTTGTTGTTTGTTTATTTTTGAGACCTATCCCATTTTAATATGGATATCTATGGAATTTTTCAGGCTACTTACATATACTTGACCCATGTAAAAATATTATTTAAAATTCTATGTTTATTGCTGAATTGTGACTCCAGTGATACATGTTCAAATCCCAGCTCCTGTGGAATATGACCTTATTTGGAAAAACAGAGTCTCTGTAGATGCAATTAAGATGTGGTCATGCTGGAGTAGGATGGGCCCCTAATCCATTATTAGGATGTCCCTATAATGAGAAAAAACAGAGACACATCTAGGGAGAACGTCATTTGAGGATGGCGGCATGTTGGGAGCAATGGTTCTAACTGAGGACAACAAAGTCCATAAGTGACTCCTGGAAGCTGGAGAAAGCACATCTTCCTTCCCTCAGCCTTCAGGAAGAACTGACATCACTGACCCTTGATGTTAGGTTTCCAGCCTCCAGAACAACAGACAACTTCCTACTGTTTGACATCATGTGATTTGTGGGGATTTTTTACAGTGGCCTAGGACAGGCAATATTGCAACACACTGGGTCCAGTATAGGCCATCTTGCAAAATAGTTACAAGAGTGAAACATAAATGAGTAGCCTCCATTCCCCCAGCAGGAGCTCATGCTAACATGCACCCTTACAACACCTGCTCCCCCCTGGGAAGGTGGTTCTGAGGTGGGAGGGACGCACCCTCTCCTGCTCCCCACTGCAGACACACCACCTGTGTGGGGAGATGCCTTGGCTTTGTCCTTCCCCAGGAATGGCCTACCCGCAGCATGGAGGACAGGGGTTCCCGTCCTCAAGAGCCTGGGCATCAGATTGACATCTCCATCACTATCCTTCCAGCATCTACCCTGGGATGTGTCCTGGGTCCTCCCCTGGAGACTCAAGGACCTCGGCACCAAGGCTAGATGCTGTCGTGGAGGAGACTGGAGTCCCCTGCCCAACACTTGACATGAGATGTTTAGGGAGTATTTTGTAACAAATCCATGCAAGTATCACTAGACAGAAATGGAAGGACAATTTACATATTTCTCCTTACCAAAGTCATCCTCGTCTCCTTCATAATGAATCGTCTCATGTACGGTCGTGCGATGGTAAGCTCAGACACAAGAGCGTGCTCACGGAACTTGTGTATGATTGTGGAAATATTCAAGCTGGTGTCTCAGAACAGAAGTGGCCTAAAAAAAGCTTCTTTTTTTGTTGTTTTATAATGGGATTACAGAGGAGTATTGCCAAATACCAGGAGCAAATTCTGAGACCAGCACCTGGACTGGACCTTGTGTCCTCAGAACACTTACCATTGAGAGACCATTTTATTTGTGAAAAATAACACAAAAGTGGGGTGAAGACTACAGGTCAATTTTAAATCACCCAGAGTTATAAGAATGATATTTTCTGGACTTCCTCATAAATAAATATGGTGTGTTTATTTCACGATGGCCTCCTCCTTTCCTCCTCCTCCTCTTTGGACTCCTCCTTGTTCTACTCCTCCTCCTTCTTTTTAATTTTTTTTCTTGGTGATATTGTGTGATGGGAAAGCCTTTTAATAAATAGTGACAGAGAGCCCCATGTGTTGTATTCTCCTTTCTCTGAAGTCCTTCATGATGCAAATATTAACATTTAAGCCAACTATAAACAATATGAGCTGCTTCTGTTAAGAAGGTAGAATTGAGTTATGACTTTTTAATGTATATGATGCCTTTATTAAATAAAACAGCTTAAAAGACATATTTTATCCATTAGCTGCAACTGCTGGAGGAGAATTAATCTTCTGTTTTTCTCCTTTTGGTGAGCATTCAATGTAAGGATGTATTTGTATGAGGAAGGTGGAATTCCTGCTTAGGGACAGCTGGGTCCAACTGCAGTGATAGCTGACATAGGGAGCCCATGCAACCCTCCCCTTCCCACTCAGGAGCTAGAACACAGTGGGTCCGACCACGGACCTCACAGAAGCCTAACCTGTCGGGAAGCTTACTTGCTCTTCACAAAGTATTTTTAAATTGTGTTTCCCTATGAAAGAAAGAAAGGGAGGGAGGAAGAGAAAGAAGGAAAGAAGAAAAGAAGCAAAGCATCTTCCACTTTCTGACTTTGAGGCCATGGACACGGTGTGAAGTCTGGGCTCCCTCCTGCATGAGGTCGGGCTTGGCCACTGCCTTCCTTCAACTCTGAGCCCAGGATGGAAGGGCAGGGGTTGTGTTCCAGCCTGGCCACGTTCACTAGCGACTGTGGAGGCAGAGTCCACTCTCTGGACCCCAAGTGTTACACCTATAACAAGGCCCTAGACGATCATCCCTTTGTGACTTAAAGCAAATGCACACAGACTGGCAGCCTGGTGTGACAAATGTATCGTGTAGACATGTGACTCCTTTTGTTTACCTCCCATGTAGCCGTAGCTATTTTAAGGTCAATGTCCTCTAATTGCGAAGTTTTACGTGAGTCTATGTGTCCCTAATAATTTATGAAAAATTGGAACCTCTGGCAATTCCAGCCCAGCCTGCGCCTTCCCACCTGACAGCCCCTGTCTGGAGGTGCATGCCAGGTGCTCCTCTGAGTCCTTTCAACAAGGCACAGGCTGAAATGCCACCACATTGTCATAGTCTCCTCCATTCCCTTTCACTTCTTAGAAAATGGCTTCCTTGTTAGTATCTAGATGTTGCTGCACTCGGAACTTTGACTTTTTTATAGACAAGCAATACAACAAAGGCTGCCTGCATCCATGCCAATATTAAGTGAAAGCATTTACAGAGGACATGTGGCTAATTTCCAGGAAGCGGCCCCGGTAGATTTCCAAGTGTGTTACGTTCTCCCCATCAAGGTTTCTTGTCTCTAAGCAAAACCACCTCAAGCTTCTGCTTCCTTGAACCTCTTGATCTTTCTTCCTTCCGTAGACTTTGTGTTTCTTACCTACATTTGCCCTCTTCCCTCAATTACCTGAAGCATGCCTACATGCTTAGTGAGAGCTGAGGAGTGGAGACAGCCAGGAAACACAGGTAAAATGTACCTGGCTTACTCATAAAATTTGGATCCTGTTTCAGAGGATAAATCAAAAATCAAAATTGCTCTGCAGCCTTCTGCCCTTCTGTGATGGTTAATCTGAATTGTCAATTTGATGGGATTAAGAGATGCAGAAGATTAAGAGGCTTCTGGGTGTGTCAGTGAGGGTGTGTCTAGGAATGATTGGCATGTGGGAGAGCCAACCACAGTGGAGACCCTCCTTCAGTGTGGACAGCACCATCCAATAGGTAGAGGGCTTAGATCGAACAAAAGTTGGAAGAACAAAGAAGCAGCCCCAGATGTAGCGGTGACTCGTCTGGAGCAGGTTCTTAGCTGCTGCTGAGATCCCCTGAGGGCACCAGACACTCGCTCCTCCACTCTACAAAGTAGACCTGCCCAGTGGCTCTCCAGGAGTTTCCAGGCCTTCCCTCCCTAACTGGGGCTGCATCATGATCGCTCTTGTTCTGGGGCCCCAGCTTCTTAGACTGAGCAGCTACTGGTCCCCCCATTTCCCCAGCCTGCAGCCAGCCATTGTGGGACCATCCAGCTTCGGGTTGTGCAGGCCAATCTAATGAAATTTCTTTTGTATAATCACACAAACACACACACACACACAATCACACACACACACACACACACACACACACACATTCTGTTGGTTGTTCCTCTAGAGAACCCTGACTCTGGAAGAGAGTAGCTCACTCTCCCTTTACAGGTATACCAGCTGAGTCTGGCCACTGAGTGGAGGGGCCAGGCTAGGTGTCCCTATGTAGGGGTCTGATCTTCTAAGGTCATGGAAAGTGCATCCTAGAGTCTCCACATGGAGTTCCTGCTAATTAATGGAAGCCCAGCAGCTGGGATGCCACACAGGGCAGGATAGCAGGACCTGCTCACGCCAGGCTGACTCTTGTGGGGCACCGTGACCCTGTGGAAGAAGAAGATTAAGGCCCAGCGGTCCTACCTGCTACGTGCTGCACATGTTTCCTGGCGTCTCATGAGAACAGATCCTGTTTTGTCTCCAGGCAAATGTTTTTATTAGTACAAGTGAGCAAGCCAGTTGCTTCCATATATTAGGCCCTAGTTAAGCTCTGACCTCTCACTGCCCTGCGTAAGATGGGCTCCCTGTCCTCCCCATAAACACAATGTCACCCCTGGCTTCCTTCCTTGATGCTGGGACAGGAGCACAGGCTTAGCTCAGCAGAGCCCCTCACCTCACCACTCAGCAACATCACCGGGTGTGTGGGCCTCCATGGTTATTGTCCTCACTCGTCCCCTGGAATCCAAGTCCCTTCTGTAATCCCTCTGTATAGGCCCCCCCCGCCCCCACCAGCCAGTATGTCTGTGACCTGTCATGGTTTTGTCCAGGGTATATGTTCTGGCAAAACCTTAGTAATATTTTGTATTTTTTGATTCACATAAATAGTATTGGATGTGAATGTGATGCTGATTATTACATTTTCCTTGTTGTGTTGCACTGGTGGCCACATCAGGGATTATTAAGGACTTATGGCCAGTGACACTCAGGTGTCATGAGTCAGGTGTCACGAGTCTTCTGCAGCACCTGGAGTACAAATGCTAGTTCTCTGGTGCATATGTTTCAGGAGGTGGAATCACGTACCACTACACTATTTGAGGTGGTCAGATTTGGCAAATAAAAAATGCAGGTCTTGAGTTAAATTTGGATTGAAAATAAATGCCCCTTTAGCATGAGTGTATACACTATTTGAGACATGCTGTACTATAACATTATTCAGTACGTGTCTTATACTGACATTTAACTGGGTATCCCTGTGTTTTATCTGATAGCATTAATCATACCGTAGTCCACACATGCTACAAGAAGTGGCCAGAACAGCCCATGTTACAGGGAGTGGTCACCTCGGGATGGAAGGTAAGGATCGAGTCAATGGAATAGGCTCTGCAGAAGCCAAAGATTGAGGAACATTCAGATTTTTCAGACTGGAAACTACTTGTGCTAAACACATTTGGGGATCAAACAAAAAAAAAGATTATATGTCAGTATTTATGAAGCAGGTTCAGCACAAGGAAATTGTTTGCAAACAGAGAAAATGAGTTAGGACATGAAAGCTATAAGTATAACACCATTAACTTCGAAGATAAAAAGGTGCATAATTTGATGAATCCAATAATACACACAGCTTTCCAATTGCTATTTCCCCCCTACCAGTTTATTTTTAGTTTGATTGCTCTAGTTTATGGAAAATGAAAATAATGTGCATTTGCAATGGGAAATTATTTGCATGTATCTATCTGGCTAGCCGCTGTACTGTTCCCCTTTAGCCAAAGTTAATTCCAACAGCTGCATATGAATTTTCTAAAGAGAATCTCATAGGTAGAAATCTCTTTCCTTATACATATTTTATTGTAATGCTTGTCAGTTTCTTGTATAATCATCCTCCTTTCCCCCGGAAAGAATGCATTTGTTTTTAATGATAGAAGGACTGAGGTCTGCTCAGTTTTGTTCCAAGGCAATGTGACATAGATTGATGCACCGTGGATGGTGGGTGGCTCGACTCTGAAGATCCCACCACTCACTGGCTGTGCCGCATAGAGTGAATATTGAAAATGAGGTTCACAGGTATAACAAAGAGATGAGACCCTGGGATCCTTAAGAGTATGCAGACTATATAGATCTCACAGCAAGGAGATATATATTCACTGTCCCCTTCCCTTCACCCACAAATATACCAAATCCTGGCGAGGTTTTCAGAGAGAAGCACAGAAGGATCTGAGATGTTCCAGGAGGAAGGCAGACCTGCTGGGCCCCCAGGCCTGGGACAGGCTGCGCTTTACATTTTATTTTTATCCCACCTGTCTTTCAGGTGGGCACTGGAGAGCTGTCCAATCCAGAGCCACCAGCAGTTGCAGCCAAAACCCTCAAGGAAAGTCTGCTTTCCCTGACCAGAGGCCTGGGAGAGGGGATTCCTGGAGACGCCTGGTGGGCACCCCCACTGCCACTCTGCCCCTGGGCATGCACTGGGTGCTCTGCCTGCAGCATGTCAGGGCACCTGTGGACCAAGCCACTCACGCTGCCACCTGGAGCCCCAGTGGGCTGACAGCAGCAGAAGTGAGGCCCTCCGGGATCCCTCACCATTGGGGCTACGTGCAGTGGCATCAGTACATCAAGGAGCAACAGTGTCTGCACAGCAGGTGTCTCCATAAAGTACTTTTGTAGACGCTGGCAGGACCAGTGGAACTTGGGTGGGTGCGCAGCAGCATCTGAAGGACACAGCCAAACAGAGAGACATGGCCAGTGCTCTGACTTTAGGTATCATTAAAACTACATAGCAAAAATACAGGCCACAACTTGCCTGCTACACCTAAACCTGAGCAGTTACTGTCTGATGGAAGAAAAAACTTAAATAGGACCCAGTGTTGTTTAATATAAAAGCCACCACTTCCCGGATATGATGAAGAATAAGTTTACAGGGGCTGGGGCTGGGACTCAGTGGCAGAGCACTTGCCTAGCACTTGTGAGGCACTGGGTTCAATCCTCAGTACCACATAAAAAAAATAACAGATTAAATAAAGGTTAAAAAAAAGAGTAAGTCTATATAACATGAGCCAATCTGAGAAAAATATAATCAATAGACACGAATACTGAGATGAATCAGATTTAGGAATTATTTAAGCAGAATTTTAAAGCAGGGATCATAAAATAATGTTTTAACAAGATGTGAAAAATTCTCTTGAGACAAATGAAAAACAGAACATTTCAGAAGTTACAAAAAACACTCAAAAGAAAATTAGAGAAATATGAAAACACAATGAAAGAAAAGAAATGAGCTGGATGGATTCAAGAGTAGAGTGGAAATGTATTAGCTAGTTTTCCATCACTGTAGGAAATATCTAAGATAAATAAGCTTGTAAAAAGAAAGGTTTTCCCTGGCTCACAGCTTTTGGAAGTTTCAGTACATGACCAATTGGTCCCATTGCTTTGGGCCTGTGGTGAAGCAGCACATCATGAAGGGAGCACACAGCACAGCACAACTATTCATGACAAGGCCAGGATCAAAAGAAATGAGGAAGAGCCCTGGGTCCCACAGCTCCTTTGGGGGGTACAACCATAATAGCTCCAAGCCTTCCACTAGGCTCCACTCAGAAAGTTTCCACCACCTTCCAACAGAACCACCAGCTGGGGCCAGGCCCTCAACACATGGGCCCTGGGAGGACGTCCTGCTCCAAACTGCAACACTGGGAGAGAGAGAAAAATCGCTTGTATTGAAGTCAGAAAAGAGAATTTATTCAATCCCAATGAGAGAGCAAATGGATTGAAAGCCAGTGAGCAGAGCATCGGGGAAGGGGAGGAAGGAGTGTGGGGCTGAAGTGGTGCACCAAGAAGTAACGGCGGGCACTTGCCCAGCATGGCATCAGGACCAGAACTTAAGGTTCAAGAATAAGAAAAGATTTCAAGATCAACCCCAAGACTCCATAGCAAGACACACCGTGATTCCAGTTCCAAGGACAGAAAGCAACCATGACAAAGTACTAGAGCAGAGACAAGTGACACATCAGGTATGGAGGAAGACCAGCTCTAAGGACAGTGGACTCCTCCTCCTAATTCACAGAGGTGACAAATTACTGAACGGAAAGACAAGACAAAACATGGAAACAGAATCTTAGGTGTGAAACCAAGAGACACACAAGACCAGGTGGGCCGGGGGCATGACTGGGGGCTGAGCCACGGGGAACCCCAACAGGTGAGGGTGGAGAGAGGTGCGGGGCGGGGGCGCTGGGGGAGCTCCAGCTTCCTTCTGACATCCCTTTGCCTGGAGGCACTGGGACAGCAGCTCCCCCTGGTGGAGAACCGAGTCGCAGGCCTTCAGTCTCCCTTCCTGGGGCTGGGACCACTTTTCCACGGCGAGAGGACATGGGAGGGCTTCTCGGATTCCCAAGCCTCATTTGTTCATCTGGGTTTGCCTCTTGGTGTGTCCTGGTGGTTCTATGGTGATCTACAACATGTGCAGTGTGTGTGTACCTGTGGGTCAGTGCAGGTCAGTGTGACCCCAGGTGCTGCAGGTCTGGCACAGGAAGCTCCCCTGACCAACCTGTCACCACAGCTGTCACTACCTTCTGTCACTACCTTCTTTCTGCTGCCACCAGGGTCATGGTTTGATGACTCTCTTTTCCTCTGCTGGCCTGGGGGCTTGGCCTTCCAGGTCCACACAGTGATATTAGTAAATAATTCCCTGTGGGTCCCCAGCACAGCGAGTTAAGGGGGCTGAGCCAAAGAACGTCTGCCATGGCATCTGCTGTGTCTTGAAATGGTTCACGTCATCTGATGCATTGATCACAGGGAGCTAACACTGCCTGCCACTGCTCTCAGATGAGCCTGCCCCACGCATGGGTTCTAGCAACAGCATCTCGGAAACGTGGATCCCCCCAGGACTCTAACCCAGACTGGGCTTTGTTGTCTTCATTTGGTGCGACCCTCCAAGCCTGGCAGTGGAGATTTCCCTAAATGTCTGCCCAGAAGTTTCCTGATGAGGGAGGAAGGTGCAGTGGCTAATGTCAACTGGGCCTCCAGCTGAAAGGTGTCATCTCCTTTGCCTTTGGAGTAGCTGCAACTATGGGCTGAAAGTGGCTTCATGTCTGTAGTGTTTCCTGGGGGAAAGGAGCACTTTCCTGCTCAGTGGGCCACCTCAAGGGCTCTTAATTACTCCAGCATCTTTACTGCTGGGATGCCATCACACCAGGTCCAGGGAATCCATCCCATTTCTCTCCATGCAGCTCTGTATCTGGACAGGGAGTCCTTCAGCTCATTACCAGTGCGAAAAAGGGGCCAGATTGTTTGGTGATTTACACCAGGCGTTTATCTCGGTGAGCCCCCTAGCAGGTCCCCAAGGAGGCACAGTGATTCCTGCCTTATGGGAAGTGGGAAGGGTACCGTCATTTCCTGCCTGGTGTGCACTGTTCAGAGAGACTTCGGTGTTTGAATCTCTTCTTCCCAACATCCTTAACAGGTGCAGATGGTATCATCCTCACTGCACAGAGGCCCCCAGGCAGATGGACAGAATGTGACGACCCAGGATGTGCCCATGTGGCCTGGGTTTGAATTGCTTTATGCACCACCAAATGCTTAAAATTGACTTCTGAACTAGTCAGAAAGGAAGGTATAAGAACCCAAAAGTATGCAAGGATTTGTCACTTGCTTGTAGAGGAATAGTTTTAAACAGTGAGAGAAATAGATGTTGTCTTGAATAAGGATACTGTGCTGGTTCTCAGAGAGCCTCATAATCTGACATAATGCTCCATGTGCAGGCAGCTCTGTATAAATGGAATTCTGTTCTGAAATAGATACTTAACATAAACAAGTATACATTTGCCCATAAATAGGTGGGCAGAATTAATGCCTTAGTGGTCCTAGATATGCATGATTTTTTAAATTATTCAGGCTACCAGCCAGCACATCTTTTTCCTATTGTAGAAAAAGAGATTAAAAAGTAACAAGATTGGCAAAGAGGAAATAAAAAAAAAAGAAAGGGGAAAGTTTGAGAAAAACAGTCAGAAGATAAAACCCATTCCTGTACTTGCTAGAATAAAACCTGTAATAATGCTTTATGTAAAAGTCCTAGATGAGAATAAATAAAACTCAAGATCTAACTGAAAATAAGATTCAAGATGTGTTGCAATATATTATTCATAAGATGTGCTTCAGAGACAGCAAGCAGCTCTATTCATGACCGTAAACTCAAGGTCATAAGGAAATTTAGTGGGGACCCTAAGAATAATTTGCCTGCTGATGTCAATTGGTGCTACATAATGATAACTGAACTGCTCGGTACAACGGCACTTGAAAGGTACATGCATCCTGCCCTTCTAGCAGGATGGGCCAGCTCACCCAGGGCTCACAGATCCCTGATGGTTAGTGTGGATGCCAGGCCTTATTAGGTAGAGGGCCTCATGCGTGCTCTGTAATATAGCCTCAGGGCCCTCATGTCAACATGAAGCGAATATCCTCCTGACAGAAGTCTAATGCTGAGGACATGAGCCAGGATATGTAGAAATTATATTGTTTGTCATATAGTAGGGACTACATACCATAATTCAGCATTATTATACATACTCTCATAATACACACTGTGAATATATTGATTACATAACATCTACAACACAATATGTGATATACAAAATATATAGGATTTAATGCAGTGATTGGATCTGCCAACATTATTAAAATATAAGTGAATTTATCAGCAAACTGCACTGCCCTAAAGTCATGTAGAATGACGTCACTGGAACTGGAATATAGCAGATCACACAGAGGCTGTCTCCTCCTGAGAGGGCAGTTGCCATAGATGCTTGGCACAATTTGCATCTCCTGTGACGTCGGCAGACATTGTTAATCAGTCCGGAATGTCTTTCCCATTGGTTTTCATTTTCAACTCAGCTCTTCATAGAGACATTACCCATCAATCATGGCAGGCTCAGTGGTAGTCACCACTGGTGGAGATCCTTGGTGGTCACCAATTGAGACTCGTTTGCTCAAAATTTCACAGTCAGGTAGCATAGAACTCAGTCGACTTGACACCGAGCTCAAAGCTGTGTACCTATGTGGGGTCTTCCCTTGGAAGAAGGGAACAGCCTCAAATATGAGATGCCAGGATCAAAGTCCATGTATTCTTCTCTTTATTTCTGGAAAATCCAGATCAAATGACCCCTAGAGCAAGAAGCAATGAGTGACCAGGGTCCCAACCATGATTTAAAGACCTGGTTGTCCTCTCTTGAAGTGGGAGGTCAAGGGTGCTGGAGGTGCTAGCACACAGATGTCCTACTGGAAGAGGAAGCTGTTGAAAAAGAGGTGTGGGGATTCTCTCCAGGTGCAGATGAGAGATGAGAAAGGAGGGCAAAGGGCAAACATTTTTTTTTCTGGAAAAAAATTAATGCTTCCAAATTAAAGATATAAAAAAGTCTTTGAAAGCATTATGTAAGTCCTGTGGCTAAGTGCCTTATAAATGAATATTTTTAAATGAGGTTATTAAAAACAACTATACAGCTATAGTAAGAAAAACAGCATAGTGCTGGCACCAAACACACAGGAAGACCCGTGGAACAGAACAGAAGAGGTCAATCCACACAGATATGGTCATCTGAGACTCGACAACGGTGCCCCAAACACACATTAGAGAAAAGATAGCCTTTGTAACAAATAACTGGGAAAACCAGATGTCCACATGTCAAAGAATGAAACTCCATCCCTGTCTGTCATTCTTCCCAAAGGGGATCAAAGACCTAGGAATTAGGCAAGAAATTTTGTCACTGCTAGAATAAAATGTAGGCTCCATATTCCAACATATTGGTGCAGACACTGAGTTCCTTAATAAGAAACCTAAAGCTCAAGAAATAAAACTAGGAATCAAAAAGTGTGACAGCATCAAATTAAAAAGCTTCTGAGCAGCAAAGGAAACAAGAGTATGGAGAGAGAGAGTCTGCGGGATGGGAGAAGGTCTTGGCCACCTGCTCCTCAGACAGGAGATTAATATACAGAATATACAAAGAACTCAAAAAGCTTAACCCCAGAAAACAACCCAGCTAATAGCCAGAGAACTAAACAGACACTTCTCAAAAGAAAAATAAATACAAAATTCCAACAAATAGATGAAAAAATGTTCAACGCTCTAGCAATTAAGGAAAAGCAAATACAGACTTCATTGAGATTTTACCTCATGCCAGTCAGAAAGGCGATTAACAAGAGTACAAATGTTAACGAAAGCTGGCAAGGATGAGGGGGGATGGTGAAGGGATACACTGCTGGTGGAACTGCAAATTAGGACAACCACTTTGGCAAGGAGTTGGGAGTTTGCTGAAAAAAAAATGAGAATGGAATGGAACCGTCATGTGACCCAGCTGTCTCACTCCTGGGTGTCCAAGAGAGCTAAAATCAGCATAGGCTAATTTGATAGCCACATCAACGTGTGTAACAGCACAATTCACAATTGCTAAGTTATGGATGCAGCGCAGATGCCCGTGAGTAGACAAGTGCATAAAGGAAGTGTGGCAGATCCACACAACGGAGTACTACGCAGTCACTAAGGGGAAAGGAATGGCATTTGTTGGTGAGTGGATGGAGTTGGACAGCATCGTGCTGAGTGAACCAAACAAAATCAGAGTGGAATGTGTGCTCTCATGTGCAGAAATGAGACCAAAATAAGGAGAACAAGAAGGGAGGGGACATCTCACAAAAATACAAGGGGGATCAGTGGAGCAGAAAGAGAGAATAGGGGGGAGGCAGGATGGATGGGAAAGGGAGGAGCAGGGGATAAAATCGACCCAAGAGTGCTGTGTCCATATATGAATATAACACTGGGAATTTCACCTTTCTGTGTATCTATAAAGCAAAAAAAAAGTGAACTTTATATAAATATAAGGAAGGCCAAGGAGAGTATGGGAAAGGGAGCCTGGGAGGTAGGAGGGAGGGAAAGGGGGAGTACTGGGGACTGAAATGGAGCAGATTATATCCCACGCTTATATGATTCTGTCAAAATGAGCCCCAGGATTGTGCATGATGTAATGCACTATGATGCAGAATACAATGTGCTGAACTCTAATGCACTAACACCAAGGATAATGCAGCTGGCTTAGGACTATGCGATAGTCTGGCTTGAGGTCACGTACAAGAGCCTTGAACAGGATCTGAGTGAATGAACCCACACACAAAGGCCAAGCCTGCGATGATTCCATTTATGTAAATTGTCGTAAGAGGCAAACCCTCGCAAAGAGGAAACGGATGAGTGGTGGCCAGGAGCTCGCGGGAGGGGGGAGTGAGTGTCCAGGGACAAGGGACTCATTTTGGGGCGATGAAATGTTCTGGAATTAGATACATGAGACCGTCCACAAGTCTCTGAATGTCTTTAAGAAGCACCGACTCGTGTACTTTTAAGCGGAAGGCATTGGGGCGAGTGGGTCACATCTAAATAAAGCTGTTACAAACAAAAGCAAGCCCTTCCTTCTGAGCTTCTTTAATTATTTTGGTTGATAGAAGTCCAGTGAGCTTTGGGGTAAAACTAAGGATGAGAAGAGGGTGGGAAAGAGCAAGGCCAAGTGCTGGACTCCTACAAAGAGGGATTAGCGCATTATTTCTGCCGCATATTTTTACCACAGTGAGGCTGATGGGAAATGTGCTTCTGAATGTTCAGTGATAAGTGCTGCCCATCAAGAGGTTGTGATGCCCACACAGAACACATTTAAGCAGCCCAACCCTGAGAAAATGTGAGTCAAACAATCAGAGAGCCAGGGGCACTTTGATCTTGGGTTTGTACATGGTAATTGTGATCAGATGAGTCACGGGTCCCCACAACTTGGAAACAGAGATGTCTCAGGGCATCCCTGGGCTCAACAGTATAATTCAAAGGTAGACAGCACAAAGGCATTGCTTTCCCACCAGCTGAAACAGAGTTCCCAAACACTGCTTGGAGACGATCTTAGTGTGCGCATTGCCAGTGGACACACATCTTGAGTAGAGGTGGTTTCCCATCTACGAGTGACCTTGAACACATATGTCCTACTCTAGATGCATCCTTCACTCTTAGTCTTACCGGTGCCTCCCACCTGCTGTTCTAGCATCTCCTACAGTGCAAACCCAAATGCTCTTCTTACTCTCTTCCTTCCCACTGCACTGCAAATCTCCTCACAGTGCCTGAGTGAGTCCTGCATATCCCAGGGCACAATCACCCTCAGAGCTGGGCTGCCTTCCCCTCTGCTGCCCTCCACACCCTGCTCTTTGCTCACTCTTCTGATGACTTTGCTCCAGAGACTGTGACCTGACATCTGCCTTGAGCTATGCTCACCTCCATGTTGAGCCCCAGGGCCTTAACACATGCTTCTACCCTACCCGCAAGGCCTCCCTGTCTGATTACTACTGGACCCAGCTGGGCTGTGCCTCCTGCAGGAGGGACACAGAAAATCCAACCACAGACTAGAATCCCATCCCATTGCTGCACGGATACGGTAATTGATTTCTGCGTGGGCACCTGCCTCATGGAAGGGAAGAGTGATGTCCCAGTCCTCCCTGTTCAGAGCCCAGCAGTCAGCTGAGTGAAAGCCCCTCCACTGGGACCTGGGCTTGGGACCGGACCCTCTGCACCTGTCTGGTTGTAGCAGGGATCTAGTCTCGAAACCGGAGACCGTTGGCCTTGAGAAGAAACTGAGGCCTCTTCCTATAGGTGAGAGACCATGTCCCCAGGACAGCAAGTGAGCTGCTCCCAGTGACAGTCTAGGACGGTCAATCCAAGGGTCCAGACCTCACGGCTTCCGTGGTTGAAGAACACTACTCTGACTTCAGGTAGCAATTGCAGCCCCTTTGATCTCAGGGGAGGGGGATCCTCCCAGCCACATGAGGGGAATCCTGATTGCTTAAATATTGACTTTCTCCGCCTCCCTTAAAGGTAAGGTGTTCACATGGCACAGTTTAAACAAATACAAGGAGATGCCTGCTGGAGGGACACCTAAGACTTTCTTCATGGATTCAGTCTTTTGGGAAAAAAGTTTCCCTTGTCCCCCGAATCTCCTTGGCTCTCATCCATTTCTGCCTACCATACATTGGTGATGCTGGAGCAGCAGTAGCCATGTTATGACCAGGAGTTAGCACTCATAACATCAAAACACAATAAATTGAGAATATCAGAGAAAGAAGTTGCAATGATTATGAGTTCCTGAAATGAGCTGCTAGCCCATTCCCTGAGCACCGACCATGATCAGAGTATAGATCAAGAAGTCATGGGAACCCTCTTGCCTTCAGGTATCTAAGTAAGAGAAGCCTTTTCATTCTGAGGTCTAGCTGAGAAAATGTAAACCCGGAGGACACGTGAACTGTGCTGGGTGGAATTGCTGGGCCGACACTGGAAGTGCTTTCGACCTGCTCCTGGATCCCTAGCCAGTGCGCACTGGGCTTAGAGCTGACAGCAGAGGAGTGAGGAGAAACATGAAAGCCCCTGCAAACCTGGGCTTTTAAGAAAATAACAATAAATTGTCACCGACCAAATATACCCACACTTACATCAAAGAAATTTGCAGTGGCAACTGCAGCAAGGAAAATGATCTCATGCAAGATGTATGTGATTAATAAAGCATGAGCAGTTTTATTTAGCAGCTTATACCATTCCAATTTTTTTTTTTTTTTTTTTTTTTGCAACAGGGATTGAACCCAGGGGTGCTTAACCACTGAGCCACCTCCCCAATCCTTTTTATTTTGAGACAGGGTCTTGCTAAGTTGCTTAGGGCCTCACTAAGTTGCCAAGGCTGGCCTTGACTTGCCATCCTCTCGCCTCAGCCTCCCAAGTTGCTGGGATTACAGGAGTGCACCACCGCACCCAGCAAAACCTATTTTTGAGACAAAGAAAAAACATGGAGTTCTCTTCAAATATGGCAAAATTCATTTGCTGCCGAGGACAGTTCTTGCCTGCACTGATTCACATTTCTCATTCACTAAATGGACACTGCCTGTCAATGTGACTTAGTCCCTACATGACGAAACTGCATCTTTTCTGTATTTGGAGTGCATTATTTAATCAAACTGCATGAAGATGGTAATGGCTTGAGGTAAGAGAAAACAAATTTGCTTCCTCCCTTCCTGTAGAAAAATCCATGTGTCTTTCAGTGAGCTGAGAGTTTAATTTGTCACATTGCCAAGCACATTTCCTGAGTCTCTTCAGGGACAGGGAATACACCCGCAGGGTTAACACGTAGCCAGACTGTGGACATCCAGCCCTGACCAGGGGGCTCCACCTGCACCTGTGACTCGATGCTTAATGGAAGGACTCCCACCAACAGGAGGAAGGGGAGGGTTACAATTGCCCTTCCCTGACATTAGTGCCACTCTAGAATTCCTACCTCCAAGTGAAGGTCCACTTCCCCCACAGACCTGAAACCTGAATGGAGGGGACCGGTGTCTCTCCTGCCTCAATGCTGGTGTCCCCAGTGTGTCTGAGGGCTTCATGCACTGTCCCTTAATTATGCAAGTGTCCTCTTCCATGGGGAGTGACATCTTTTGGATCAAGAGCAGATCCCAGGACCTTGAGTGTGGCGGATTTCCAAATGGGCTTCCAAACTTCCATGTACCCAAAAAACAGCTCACCTGGAAAAACTGAGTCAGCTAAAATCCAAGCCACCCTGCCCCCCCCATCTCTGCAGACCACGCATGCTCCCAGTATCTCCCCTGCTCCCATGTTGACCTGCTCGGTGACTTACCAGAACAAAGACAGTTGCCAATTTAAAATGGTGGGCACAGTAGAATTCCATTTCAAATCCTCAGTTTCTGCCTTCTCTTGAGAAGCCACAACAGTATCTACCCACAGTGGCATTTCATTTCTCCCTGGAAACCAGGCCCTGGTATCTATTACCTCCAGCTGGGGCTTGAGCTGCTCCTATTCCCAGGTCTCCGAGTCCCAGCTCTGGCAGGCATTCACTTCCCCATGCAATAAGCTAGACCAAAGCAAACCCCAGGAGTGTCTTCATATACTCCCATCCTGGGTGGGTCCTGTCATCTGCAGAGTGTCCTGTGTTTCTCCCATATGAGGGGCCTGCACCTGTCTCTGCCCGTGGTTAATGACAGAGCTCTGGAGTCATGCTGCCTGCATTTGAATCCTGACCTGGATTCCTACCAGTTGCATGATCTTGGGCAAGTTCCAGAACTCTAGGGAGCCATTTCTTTCCCTGGTAAACTGGGGATGACATCAGCAGCCACTTTGGAGCCACGTGGGAAGAAATGAGGTCATGTTAGCAGGAAGACAGTGCCATCTCAATGTCCCTGTTGTCCACTGGCCAGGCTTCCCTCTGTACTCACCCCAACCAGGAGCACAGGTAGTCTGAGACAACCATGCCTGGCAGGTGCCACTCTGATGTCCCACCCCACGCCTCAGCTCTTCATCCCAGGGATCTGCTTAGCAGGTGCCAAAGGCAGGCATCCAGGCAGGAGCAGGCTGGATGGGGAGGAAGAAGCTTGGGCAAGGCAGGGCTTCCAAAGACTCCTGACAGTGGACAGGGGAGGGGGGACCCCCAACGTGGCCTCCTCGGTGTCACATATTCACCCCCAGCTCCGATGACTCCTGCGTCCCCCAGTCTACTCCTCAGCCCACCTAAGGTGTTCTGCATCTCAGGGACAGGGGAGCTGCTCTGTGACAGCACAGTCCAGGCCCCAGAGTGTGCAGACCTGCACAATATGCAGGCAGCCCATGTCCCCAGAGTGATCCATTCTGGGAGTGACAGAGCTGTGCCTGGCAAGCTGAGTGACATTGTTCCAGAAACGGGCAGGTGGGATTACACAGTAAACCTGGGCAAGTGTTCTGGTCAGCGAACTTCCTGGGGCCAGGACTCTCTGGAGGGAGAGTGGAGACACCTGGGCAGGCTGGAGGAGGAGCCCCTGAGAAGGCGGAGCCAGAGCAGAGTGCCTGCATGGCAGGGAGGTGGCACCTGTGCTGATCAGACACACCTGGCAGGAGCATCGCCCACTACTGTGCCAACAGCTGCATGAGGCAGGTGCTCTGTCCTCCCCTCCTGTCCTATGGTTGGAGAAACTGAAGGGCAGGTAGGTTGGTGACTCCCTCACAGGGGAAGGAGGCAGGAACTCAACTTGGGAGTCTCCCTTCCAGAGCTGGCTCTGCTACTCAGCCCTGCAGGTAGGTCCCCCTCACCTTCAGCTCCTGCTGGGCTCCGCCAGCCTAGTGTCCCCTCCCGCTGGGGTCCTGGTCAGCTCAGCCCGTCCCTGTTTCTCAGTGTCTTGCTCTACCTGTGTCTGGCCACCCAGGTGAGACTGTGATAATAGGAGCAAATGTGACTCCATTTTGTTTTATGACTTCATCCTGTAAAACAACCATGCCAAGTAGAAGAGTCATGACTAGAGCAAGATGTTCTTTTCCTTTTGCTATAAGAAACCTTTAAGAACACGGAACTACCTAATGGAGTCTTGTTTCTGTAACTAGGATAACGGGGCTCTGTTTCTGTAACTGGGGTGACTGGGCTAACTGTGATTGGTTAGGTTTCCCTCCACTTGACTGCACTGTCCCGCTTCTGTAACCTGGCTTGCTTGCATTGGCTAGACCCCCCAAACATCCCTTTTGCAGTTTTCAGGCTTATAAGGAGTGCCCTTGCAATTGTTCGGGGTTGATCAGGGCAACAGCTTTATGTTCTGGTCAGCTGCCCCCAGTGTGCTTCAAGAAAGGCTTGATTCAATTATAAGTGAGTGGTCTGGAAGTCAGTTTATGAAACCCTGGGACGAAGCTTTAACTATAACAAAATTGCAATTTAGTCGAGTTTCTAACATCTACCAGAGGGCTGCTTTGGGAGGGTGGAGCAATTGTGAGCAGAGACTTCTATAAAACAGGCACCTCGGGTTGATGTGAGAAAATCTCAAGATGGTAAATTGGGGCTGTTCCTGTTTTGCTGATCAGCCTTCACTGTGATCCTCCCCACCTCTGCACACTAGGACTGCAGTTAGCTTTAGAAAAGAATAAATATCTCTATGTATTTATTTACTCCCCCCCCCAAACCAGGGGATGGTTGAGATGTAAAGATGGCTGTGAAATCTCTGGGTGTCTTTTAGTGCTCCCACAACTTGGGGAAGCAGTTTGCATAATCCACTGGGCTGTATGTAAATCAGGGTCCTTGCCAAGCCACACGCTGTCTGGAGAGAATATCGGCCACTGCCCACTAATCGCCCATTAACAGCGCACATTGGTGGAGAGAGGAGTGGCTCTGTGAGTGGATTAATTGAAAATATTGCTGAGGGAGCTGGAGGAGCTTAGCTAATGGCATTTGGAAAGCATGATCCACTGTTAGCAGTGATAATGAGAGGAAGTGGTATGATAAATACACCTGCTAACATTTTGATGGGCAGTTACCACCCAGAGGTCATCCCCATTTCCAGAAGTGGGAGCAGCCTGGAGGAGAGGTTAAAGTTTGGAACAGTGATGAAGTGGTCTCCTCTGGATCTTCTGGCCTCACGACATGAGCTTTTGGGGTCCAGAAAAGGGGGTCACCTCTAGGACAGCAACCGGGAGGGGACCTCAGCTCCAGTCTGGGCCTCCTTGTCTTTCATGGTGAGAACAGAGGCCTGCCATGCTGTGCTTGTCCCCAGGGCTCTCTGCAGTCCCAGGCTCTGGCCTAGAGTTCTTAGGTCCCTGCAGGCTCATGAAAGATTTTTTTCTTAAATTTTTGTGTTTGTGTTTTTTTCCTTCCCACATTATTTCCAGTCAGCTTCAGTAGGAGTGTCTGCCTTCCCGGAATTACAAAGATTATTAAAGTTCATTCATTTCTCTCTTACTTAGTATTTCTTGAGCTCTTATAATTTGACAATTATCCCTAAGCGTATTAATCATTTTATCTGTTTTCTTGTAATTATGCTGCCAAATGAAACTGAATAAACCCAGAAGTATATTCTAATAACTTCTAGTTTCATCTCCAGGTTAGTACAAATAATGTAAAATATCCTAGCTATGAGAGTGATTGTTGTGAAATAAGAATTGATGTTCATCCGAGAAATAATATCAGTGATGAAATGACCAGCCACTCCTCTGTCCTAAGCATCCCTTCTCCCCAAGTTCCCAACGTTCTCTGTTTCCTGCAGTTCCCCCTTTTGCAATGAGGACCTGTCAGTCCACAACAAAACTGGTACTTCTCAGTCATTGTCCTTACTGGGACACGACACAGGTGAGTAACTAAAGCCACAGCTGGTCCTTGTTCTGTTTCCAAACACAGGAAGAGTCACTGCTGAGTTTTGCTTCCTTCTTAAAGGGTGACAGCTCGAAGCTCTGTCTTCTCCTGCATCACCCTGTTAGATTCTCCTTCCCCTGCTCTGTGCTCTATCTGGGGTAGCTCCTTCACAACTCCAGTTCTGCATTGGCATTGCCAGGGGCTGGGTGGAATTCAAATTGTCCTCCAGTGAGGAGGAAGGTAGGATCTTTCACCTAGATGCTCAGGGTTCCTCGCTGTTAGGGACAAGTTTACATCAGCTTTGGCAGGATAAAAAACCAGGTAGCATCCTTCCAAGGCGTTGGAAAGCGAAATGAGAAGGGTGAGGAGGAGGAAGAGGAGAAGAAAACAGGTAGCATTACAAACCCTTAGCTTCTATCAGCCATTTTTTTTGCAAGTAGTTGGAATTAAACATTTTTTAAAAAGTAGGTGTTTTTTTTTTTTTTATTTACACTTGAGTTTTACCTTCTAGTTATCTCAGAAGATGTGCAAGGACAGGGAGCAATGGCATGTTCTCTCCCCCCTGCTTAGCTCTTACTGTCCAAATTACAAGTGATTCACAAGCCTTTGGAAGTGCACAGGGGCAGTACCTGACAGTCCTCTCTAGTCACAAGAGTCAAAGGCAGAGCGATGAAATCAAGACAGTGGGACATGGATGCCTCTTGTCAGGCCATGGGTGGCCTGGGTGGCTGACAGCTCCCAGAAGGGACCCTGTGCATCTTGCCCCCTGGTTTCTATGAAATCAGAATTTACCCTAGGGTCATTGAATGTGTTTCCTCTTCCTTCATACTGTCTTTTTAAAATTAACTGCACCCTGGGTTGTGTTGGAAAAATAACACTAAAAGCTAAGCAGAACCCCTTCCCAATCCAGAGAATCTGGCCCAGAGCTAAAAGAGAAGGAAGACAGTGTTGTCACTAAATGGGCATTAAGCCAGCAAGCAAGGCACGCAAGGGCACCTGCTCAGAGGTGGCCACAGCAGAAGGAAGCCTCACCCTCTCACACAGCCAGGCAAGCACCACCATCTCACATGTGTTCTCAAGAAAAGTGACAACTCGTCCTCTAGTCACAGAATGCACATTAAGGTCACCTGCGCTTGGGATGGCCAACTGTGCTAGCTGCTTGGGTTGTGCAAAGGAAAAGCAGAGTGTTACCTTCATGGCAGGAGGTAGTTCTGCGGCTGGAGAGAGGGGTCCTGACTGTCCCAGGGAACTTGGGGGAGAGGGCCCTGTCTTCCCAGATGACTGCATTCCAAAGAGAGGACCCCCAGCTCCTCCAGGGAGACATGCTGCATGTTAAAGCTGGAGGAGACTTACTGAGCATTTAAAAACAACTCTATTTCCATACACCAAGCAAGGACTGAAACATTTTCTAAACTCAGTGATCCAAGAGAAGTGTATATGGGGCAGGGGTAGCGAGTGAGGGGACCCTTCTGCTTTTGTCAAGAGTTAAACACTCATTTTTTGTTGGGGGGCAAATCTGAGAGGAGTTCATTGTCTTGCCTAGAACATTTAATAAGTATTATTTTATGTGACTTCACTGCATCTTGAAATAAAACAGATTTCAGGTATTTTCAAAATGTCACTTTACACGGCTCCCAGGACACTCAGTCGGGGTCTCACCAGTGCACTTTGCACCTACTGTGCCTCGCTGCTCCATGCCTTATCCAGTCCCTGCCATTGAAGCCTCTGCATATTTTCCCCTTTTATGGCACTTCATGAAAGAGTAAATGCCCTCTCGCAATTCTTTGCACTCCTGGACATTGTCTAAACTGTCCGCTAGCAACTCCTTTACCTGTTCCATGATCATCTACCCCCATTGCCTCCTACTTCATAAACTCCACGAAAAGTAGTCAGGACTTTCAACTAGTGCCTCCTAATGGATGTCCAATGAGTCATCACCACAGATTCAACCTATTTTAACATATGGACATTTGAAGACTAGACACTGATGTGCATTATGGATGCATGTTGGTGAATGTTACGCACAGTTTCGTAGACAGCGTAGCTAGCCCATGACTAGGTAGCAGGATGGCAAGGCTCCTAGGCTGTCTCGTGAGTCATGGGCATGGGATGCCATGGGTATCTCACAGCTTAAACTGCAGCTTCTACTCCAGCCTGTTGCCAGTTACAATTTCAGACAGATAATTGCTCATCAGATGCCATTAGTCTTATTTCAGGGTTCAGCTAATTTTACAAAGACAGTGGCACTAGTATTCGGTGAATAGGAGTTTTCCTTTCTGGAGCTTTTATTTATCCACGAAACGGGTACATGTCACCTCTTAAAGTGACATAAGTCACCATGGAGGGTATCACAAACCTTCAAGGGTGTATACCATTGTCTTCCTGCCTTGTTTACTCATCCTTTGCTGATTGAGACCCCCTGCAGGACTGCATAGGGTAACTTTCCATTGCACCCGTGATGGGTGCTACAGCGGGGAAAGGGAACTTGGAGCACATGTTCTATAACAGATGGGGCTGCCCAGGGTGTGCTCTGCAGCTCTGGTAACACCTCCATGTGGGGTCAGGGCAGCAACAGCAGACAGCCTGCCTGGGTGTGCGGCCTCCCTGCTGGGCATTACAGAGGAAGTCATTTCAACTCCATTAAACCATGATTCGTGTTTGCTTGCTGATGTACAGATTATTTTGACTAAATGCATTTGTTTCCAGGAGCTGATAGGCTTCAAAGATTGTGTGCACAAGGGTTGGGCAGGACACCCTGGTTATTTTGAGGGTTTTAGAGCTCTTGAGTAATGTGCCAGTGGCTAAGAGGGACATAAATCCTCATATTCAACTTGGAGCAGGATGCCGAGGCACTGCAATATTTAATTATTCAGCTGTTGTAAGGCAAATGTCCTCTGGTCAGCTCTATTACTTGACTTGACATTCAGAAATGCTGGGCCGTGTTTTTATAGTGTGACACCAATTTCAAAGGTGTCACACTATAGTCACTCAGCCTGCCCCTGCCTGCCCCGACCAGCATGTTTAATGCCCCTATCACTGCTCTAAAGGGGACACATTTAAATGTTTCAAGATGAGCAAGTTCCTGGATCTTTCAGTAGAGATGTCTCAAGGTCAAGGAAATTCACATATAAAACAATCTGACCTACTTTTTTAAAAATTCCAAATATGAAATCATTTTTAACAATTTTCTTTAAACTCATGATTGGTTCTTAGCTCAATTAGAACTCTCAACATTCTCTACAAAAACAAGCAGCACCAAGGGCCTAATATTCATCTTTACAACGTCGCACAATCTATAGATCTCCTTCTTATAATAACAATTACACTTTATCCTTCATCTTCCATGTTCTGAGCCTGGATCAGGGGTAACGCTTCCCTTCTCCACATAAGAGCTAACCACATGCCTGACCTCAATGGGGGACTTATTACGTGTCATGCACAGTCTTTTGAAAGACACATGACTGATTGATTTAATCCTACCAGCCACCTATGAGATAGATGACATTCAATTTAGTTTTTAATTGCTGTGGTAACAAATTACCACACTCTGCGATGCTTAAAAGAGCACCAATGTATTACTATACAGTTGCATGGTTTAGAGACCAACAGATCTCACCATGTTAATATCCAGGTGTTGTCTGTCCACCCTGGGGCGAAAGAGGTTGGAGGCCTATTTAGGCTGTGGGTGGACCTGAGTTCCTTGGGTTTTGTAGGGATGAAGTCCCTTTTCTTATTAGCTGCCCACGATGTTGGTAAGAACATCCCCAACAGCCTTGTGTGGTCCTGCCCTTCCTGACCTTTATGATCTCAATGCCAGGGTGTTAAGCAGAATGTCCCAGTCCTGGCATGAACAGGGCCTGGTTCATTTCATTGATCTCCTCACAGCATGACGGAGCCATTGACATGTGTGTACACGAATTAACATATTGGTTTGCCACTTGAGGCCAGAGCAGGATGTGAAGAGAAGCAATTTCTAGATAACACTCAACATAAACCTAAATCCGTTTATTTATGAGACTCGCTGTCTGTAGAATTCCAAAGCCCCTGGGTGGTACAGTCCTAGAGTGTTCCCATCTGATTAAAGTCACCCAGTTTTAATTCTTGGGATGGATCCTGAGTCAATGTAACAGAGAACTAGAAAAATTATGGAGTGCTGTTTCAGTTGATCTTCTTATTTCCAAAATTCCCCTTTTACTTTTTAATCCAAAATTCTACTTCTGTGAAACCCTTCCTGTTCCATAACATCTATTTTCTTAAATATATTAATTATAGTCTTTAAATCCATCCTTAAAATGAAAATATTGGCACAACTCTTGAGTCTCCTGCTTGCTTTTTTTTCTCCGAGTCTAATGTCTCTGGATTCTCTGAAGGTTTTTGATTTGATTTAATGTTGGATGTTTCTATTTAAAAAAAAAATTGAGACTCAATACTATCATAGTTTTTTAAAGGCATGTTGTTTTTAGCTTTGGGCCTGGGGTTAGATTGAGGGCAATCAACCTTAATCCAATCACAAATTGAGTTGAGTTGGTTTGAAACGTCATTTTTTGTCTAAGGGTTTATTTCTGGTTGGCCCTTGACCCTAGCTCACTGTCATCCAGGGCTGCCCAGAGAGAACCTGTGTCGGGAGCTGTCAAGTACTGATGCACCGGGTTCTGAACAATTATTGCATTCAGTCTGGCACGGGAGTGCCAGGTCGCAGTAACTTGGGGGTTACCCCAGCTAGGATAACAAGGTGCGGCTCCAGAAGTAAGCATCACCTGCTGGGGTTGAGGTACACTCACCTGTTCCTTTGTAATCCTACCCCTTTGCCGTTTGGGGATAGAATGTTCCATGGAACCTCCCCTTGTGTGTCCCCTGTTTAAGAATAAAGGATTCCAGTGGCATCCTCTCTATCCACGGACCCCTGAGGTTGGAGAGCCGTCCCCAGATTTTGAAAAGGCACTTTTGTGTGTTTGTGTGCTTTCTTCGCAGTTTTCTTAAGTTATTGGAATAGTTAGATTTTGTGAACCCAGCCTTAGGCCTCCAGCTAGGATAGATGGTGATAAGCCCGGGTTTTGTATCTAAAGCCTGACTTCTTGGCAGGCTCCATCTCTAATTTTGACTGTTGTATCCACAAAGTCGGTTTAGCCTCTCAAGAAGCCCCTTAGGAGCAACATTCTGTGGACCTTCTCTGCACATCAGCACAGTGGGTTTCGGAGATAGTGTGCACCCTACCTGTGAGCAGGGCTGAGCCCTGGCTGATGCCGTTTCTCTGTTTCTCTGTGGCTCTCTGTGGGGTCATCATTTTGGGTGCTTTGGAGGTCTGAACTCCAGCTGCTAGCACCCTGGGGAGGCTTCCGGACCCCTGCTTGGCTGCGACAGAGACCCAGCCTTCTGCCTGGCTGCCAGGACCCTCTCTTGAGTTCACAGTGAAGATCCTTCCAGGAGAGGAGCTCCTATCAGTGAGTTCTCCTCCTATGGAAGATCTTGTCCACATCTTGGTTACCGTGGTAACTTCCAGAGGCCCTCCAATAACTCTTTTCAAGTACAGATTTTCTAGTTTTTCCCAGCAGCAGAGACGATTTCTGCAAGCCCCCTCAGCACCCCCAGGGGCGCCTGTGTCCCCCCTGCCTTCTTTTGTTCCGGCTCCAGTTCATTGACTCTTTTATTTTTATTTAACTCTTCATTGCCTGGTTTAAAATGTTTATTTAGACCCTACACATGAGCCCCCCACAGTCAGTTGTCAGGCACAGAATTAGAGAAGGAAAAGCAGGTTTCTATCCACCTGACGGCAGTCATAGCATTTGGAGCTAGGTTTATGTCGGTTCCTTCAATAAGTCTTCAAAGAGCTAATTCACAGTTGGTTCTGAGTAGTGCAGCCCTCAAGTAGCTTTTCCATTCCCAGGAGGAGGTTTTCCATTGACCTCTGCAAGGGGCCTCTCGCTGGCCTCTGCAGTGGTCCTCAAACCAGGCACCTGGGAGGGCAGGGAAGGAAAGCTATATAGTGGTTGAGATTCGCATTGTTTTCTCAACTGAAACTGAAAATATCCTCTCTGTTTGGATGGGTTTATTTTTATAAAGCAGTGTAGAGACAACCAGAGCCTCGGGTCACACTGAAGAGCCCCTCCCTGCATATTGTTCCCGTGGCTACGCAGAAGGGGTCACTGTCTTCAGCATCCAGACTGCACGAGTCAACCAGAGGCTCAGGCATGGTGTCCATCCAGAGGCTCTTTGCAGACTGTCCCTGGGCGCATATCCATGTGCAGGCGGGATGCTTACCTCAAAGCGCTAGTGGGGTCCCAAGAGCTAGACCTCAGTGCAGAGTCGGCATACACCCCACAGGTTCCCCTACTCTGACCAGCCTTTGAAATGGTACTGTTTTACTGTAATTCCACCCCTATGTCATTTATTTTAAGTTGAGAAAATAAAATATTTTAAAGGATTAAAAACTGGCATTGAAGTTGGAAGTATGTAAGGGGGATCTACTTGAATTCTGGATACTTAAAGACCTTTTAAATTAATTTTTTAAGTAAATGACAGCAGAATTCATTACAATTCATATTACACATATAGAGCACAATTTTCCTATCTCTGGTTGTATATAAAATATGTTCACACCAATTTGTGTCTTCATACATGTACTTAGGACAATGATGTCTATCACATTCCACCATCCTTACTAACTTCCTGTCCCCTCCCTTTCCCTCCCACTCCTCTGCCCTATCTAGAGTTGTCGATTCCTCCCATGCTCCTCCTCCCTACCCCAATATGAGTCAGTCACCTTGTATCAGAGAAATATTCAGCATTTATTTTTAAAGGATTGGCTAACTTCACTTAGTATTATCTTCTCCAATGCCATCCATTTACCTGCAAATGCCATGGTTTTATTCTCTTTTACTGCCGAGTAATATTCCATTGTGTATATATGCCTCATTTTCTTTATCCATTCATCTACTGAAGGGCATCTAGGTTGGTTCCACAGTTTAGCTATTGTGAATTGTGCTGCTATAAACATTGATGTGGCTCTTAAAGAACTTTTGTTATTAACACTGGAATTTTCCTCTACTTCAGATTTTAGTCACCACTCAAATGATACCTGAGCATTAGTTGGTTTTGAAGATTCAATGCTTGGCAGCAGCTGAGCTGATAATTGCTCCACTTCTTGACTTTGGGGCATTCTCACCTCTTCCTGAACATGACCCTCCTTCTCATTTTTGATGGTAGTAAAATCAGTATTAATTTTTAATTATTTTTTCACTTTTAACTGAACACATGTATGGGATACAGTATTAATTCAATCCATGCATATTGTATGTAATAACCAAGTCAGGGTCATTAACTGTTCCCTCCTCTTAAACATTTTAAAAAGAATTTTTGTAATAATTATATATATTTATGGGGAAACGTGTTAAATTTCAACACATGTGTACAATATACACTGATCAAATCAGGGTAATTAAGATTTCCATCTCATTATTACCAAGCGTTTAAAAGTTTTGAGCTCCTGTCTTCTAAGCATTAATAAATTATCTAACAGAAATTGTAAACTATTAAAATACTCTCTTCTGCAGAATGAGAATTTATTCCTTCTAGCCATTGTGTCTGAGTACTGGGCCTCCCTCTACCTCCCCAAGTTCTTGCCCTTCTTAGCCTCTAGTAATCACTATTATACACTCCAACTGACTTGTGCTTCTTAACAATCATGTAGGAGAGAAAACATCTGGTATTTGTCTTTCTGACTAATTTCACTTAACATGATAGGATAACAATTTTTATGGCCAAATAATATTCCACTGTGCATATATACCACATTGTTTTTACACATTCATCTGTTGACAGGCATTTGTTACGAATAAGGCAGTGATGATGTGGGTGACCCCCCAAACTGTCCTTACCAACACTGTGTGAGAGACCCTTCTTTTCTCCGTATCCTTGCCAGCATTTGTTATTTTCTTAATTACTTACATAAAAGCATTCTTGCTGGATTGAGATGATATCTCATTGTGGCTTTGATTTGCATTTCCCTAATTCATTTGAGCATTTTCCCATAAATCATTTGAATTTGTTCTTTTGAGAAGTCTTACTCATATCCTTGCCCAATTTTTAATTGGATTATTTGGAGTTATTTTGGTAGTTGTTATTGGATTTTCTTATGTTCCTTGTATATTCTGCACACTAAATAGGAAAGTGATTCCAGAAGCAGACAGAAACATTTCAACACAGATTCACCGTTTGGGTGGAAAACCCACCAGAGTAAAGACGACCCACAATTCTCGGGTTTTCAAACCCTGTTTCTGCATATATTTCCAAAACATGAGTCCACATCACAAGAGCTCTCTCTTCTTGCAGCGTCCCTTTTTATGAAAACTGTGGTCACCAGATGATATTCCTGGAGCTGGCCCCTCATTCCCTGTGTCCTCTTTGGACCTGGAGACAAGGGGAGAGGTTAGCACTACTCCTGGTCGGATTCCCGGGCTCCACCCTGCAGCTGGGCAGGACTCCTGATGCTCAGGAGAGGTTTCCCCTGCCCTTCCTCCAAGTGATGGCTGCATGCTCACACCTACAGACCCTGGCGTCCTCTGCTGGCCCATCCACAATTAGGCTCATCTCTCTTATCCCTGCACCCACAGCTTCCGCCTTGCTACCAGGTGTGCTGGGGTCTCCATGGCAACCACATTGGAAATTCAGAGGCCAGGGGCTGAGGGGCCCTGCGTTGAGGGTGATTTTACCTATCTCCTCGAGACATAGGAATATAATGGTTTGAGTTTGCAAAGAATCAATAGCTTCCTTTCCCATAAAGAAATGTCCAGAAGTTTTTCCTCATTGGTTATAGGAAGAGGAGTCTGGGAAATATGTGCTCTTCCAGTTTCAAGACTCATGGCATAAATCTGAAGGAGTAAGCGAGATCCACAAATAAAGCAAGTCCCTCCATGCTTTCAATATGCAAGCATGATGATGAGACTGTTGGAGAAGATTCAAGGCATTAGCATGCACAGAGAGGGAAAGAGAACCCCTTTTCCCAGCACTCCACTCCCCCGAGGTAGCTATTGCTGGCCTTCGGGTGTCAGACTCCCAGGCCCAAATGAGTATCTGCAGCTAGAGCAGATGGTGAACAGTTCTGGGACACATTTACTTGTATCAAGTCATCACCAGTACACTAAAGGCAGGTGAAGTCTGTCTTCCCTCTGCAGGAATGCATCCTTCCCCGCGGCCTCATTGCATTCAGGACTCTGACACAATATTGTTTCCACAGAAAGGACTTTTATGACATTCTAACTAAAATTCTGCCTCCCCAGAGATGGTCTAGTTTATCCTTTGCTTTATGACCCATCAGAGCAGACTCGTTACCTGGAGAGCTCTTATCTTGTATTTTTTGTGTTGGTTTTATTGATCATCTTTCCCTAATTGAATATATGCTCCATGGGGTCAGAGGCTTTGTGCCCTTTGGGTCACGGCTATACCACAGTGCCCGCATGCCAACCACAGACTCTGACCTCAATGCTCATGGGCTTCAATGAAGGAAAGAATCCATGGATGAAGGCAGACACCACAGGTTTCTCTCCTGTCACATCCTGTGCTCAGAGTCAATGTCTCCAACTGCTTCCATAAAATTGTTTCTCCCATTTGATCTGCTCATCATCTGGGGGCAGGGTCTCTTATTCAGTTCCGAAAAGTGTGGGCAAGGCATTGGAGCTGCCCCTAAATAGGAACACACATTCTCCTAGATGGAGGCCAGGCATTTGTTACCTGGGGGGATGAAGAACTTGGACATCAATAGATCATGCTGATGCCATTGTTAAAGTAACCTCCTCTCCATACCATTGCTTTCAAAAGTGGAGCAGTTTTTGGTCTCCAAGAGATCATGAAAGAGACCATAAACCCACTAACAGGTGAATAGTTAAGTTTATGAAAGTAACAGACCCTCCATCCTCCATCCATCTCTGGTTTCTAAACTTCCTGGCTTCTTTTACTAAAGATATATTTAATTTTTAAAATTAGGGTAATAATAGGATCTACTCCATAAAGTTGAGTTGTGAGAAGTAAATGTTAATCTATGCAAAGTACTTGGGCACCTGTCACATGGTAATTTTATATTTTACTATTATTATTATTATTACTGTCATAGTCATTTTTATGATCTATAATAAGGGCCTCTGCTATTTTTATCTCCCATAATGTATTGACTAGGTGAATGCTCTCTTAACCTAGTGACTTTACCTCTGAACATTCTTGCATTGTCTCAAACATGAACTTTTGGGGATCATCTCATATCTAAACTGTAACAGCCAGTCATATGCTGTGACCTATGGATTGAAAGATTCTATCCCAGAAACAGACCTGGACACCTAAAGAAGCAGTGCTTATTAGATAATCACTTTTCCCTCCTTCCTTGCTTTCTAAAACCCCCATTGAATTTGGTATATTCAATTTTATTTTTCCCACTGGTTTCAGATTATTCTGTTATACTTCATCTAGTTTAATATTAAAATTCTGAAAGTTTCTTACACTTAAACCAGGCAATTTTATTCACCAAATGCAAAATCCCTTTTTAAAAATTTTTGTTTAAAAAGTTTCTATACATATTTTCTTTAGTATATTCTAAATTTCAAAGTGTCTATTTATGCTTTTACAGAAAAATCTCATTTCTTTGGCACAGACAATGTTTTCTTTAAAAAATAGAATAAATTATAATGAGAACTATCCATTGGGAATATGCGTAAGTCTGTGGATCAAGAACCATTTGCTTCACGTATTCCTAAGGTTAATCAGACAAGAAATATTGTTGTGGATTTTACTTCTTACTTGGGAGATACATTTAAAAATATGAAAAATTAGCAAGATACATATGAAAACAAACCTACCAACTCAGCAGAATTCCAGTGGAAGTCCCAGCTCTGCACATAAAACCAAAGGATTTGGGATGAGTCTTTGAATCTTCCACTTTCTTAGAATCAGGTACAATTTTGATGCTAATTTCTACCAAATAAAGGTGGTACAATGATTAACAGAATTTTTTCCTTTGTGTTGTGGAGAAACACAGTGTGCTTTAGCCAGAGATGGTCACATAAAATCATAAAGAGTCATCTGGATTTTTCAAAATTAGCGGTCCTAAAATATTTGATTTCTACAAAAGGTGTGTATTAAAGACTTCACAAAGTTTTGAGCCATTTTAAGTAGTTTATAAAATGCATTCTTGAAATATGTGTCCTCTGAAGATTTTAATACTGATTCAGTCATTTTTAGAAGATGTTACTTTTATCTGAAGTTTTTACATATAAATTATCATGTTATCTTTATTAAATAAAACACAACAGTTAGGTCATTCCAGAATTACCTCAGTCTTGACCGTGAGGTCATTTTCTATCAAGTGCAATCTAGGATGTGGGACACGTCTACATCCAGAAAGAGGCTGATAGCTTTAATCGTGCAAGGAATGTATGCTGTGTGCATCCCAACACAGGAGGCCAGAATGCGGGTTCACTGAGGCTGTCCTTACATTCCTTGTTGTCACTGGTCTTAAAGACAAGAATCCATCCTAACCTTCCATCACTACATAGGGGCACAGGGAGGAGTTAGCTTTCAACACAAGAAGTGCAGCTGCAACCAAATCTCCTGTAACTCATGCATTTTTACTGAAAATGCCTAAAGAAACTTTATATTTAAATATAAAAAGAAAAAAAAAAAAGAAATGCTAAAGTCTTAATGAGGCAAGTACAAAACAAGGACATTTTCTTAGAGACCAGAAAAACTGGTGGTTTTCCCACTGTGCAGTGCCTCTGAGCTCATTTATTTCCAATGGTGAAAATGTCATGTTTGGCCATAAAGGTCAGGGGGTTGTTGTTTGTTGAAGTTTTCTAATGTTAAAAACTCATCTTCAGATGGTCACAGGAAAACCTTCTGTGTGTTCCACTCTGATGATCTCTGCCCCACTTTGGCTGAATAGTTGTCTTCTGATTGAGAGAAGGTGTTGTTCTCCATGCAGGAAGAAAGGTTAGCATTTGTGCTGAGACCTGGTGCTCAGGGGAGGAGCTTGGATGGAAATGCATGGAGGGGGCGCCCCCCACAGGTGCCCAGGTCTTAATCCAGAACACATTGGGAATTGAATATAAGTCTATTTTATTACTCTAGATTGAGAGGGGCACTATGGAGCAGATGGAGTTCAGGACGCTGGTCAACTGACATTAAATAGGAAGATTATTTAGAATTTTCTAGATGGACCTAACGTATCTCAGTGGCTAAAAAGTCTTAATGTAGAGAGTCGTGGATGGGAACAGTGGAAGGGTCAGGGCTGGGGAGGCGTTGAGAGGACACTGTTCGAGGCTGTGCTGGCTTTTGAGTTTGGAGGGTGGGCTGTGGGGTTCGGACAGCTTCTACAAGACTGAAGGGGAGAGCAATTCTCTCCTGACCTTCTAGGAGTTACCTGGAGTTCTGACACCAATGTCAATCCAGAGGCCTGGGTATGTCTTCTCACCACTGACCTGTAACGCAGTCAGTTTGTGTCATTTTAAATCATGAGATGGTGGCAATTTGGCATAAAAATGCTAAAAAAATTAAAATAAAATAAATAAAACAAACAAAAAACCCAACCAAGCTACTATTGGGAGCTTGATTGAAAACTGTGAGGACTCGCTCACATTTGAAATAAACATATCTTTTATTATTATTTTTGCTGTGAACTACTTTCCCCTCACCCTCTCCCCAGCCCCCACAACCGTGTATTTCTTTGTCCTCATTCTTGGAACAGCCACTGTTTGTTGAAACCTGAGCTGTTCCATTCAGTCCCCATTCTCCGAGCATGGCCATGTTTTGAGGGTGTCCAGGGCACCCTCTCTGGCATCTACAACAGCATATGGCTAAAGGGATGCTCAGACCACAGGACCATTAATCTTACAAAAATCCAGTTGTTGATAATTCCTAGTAAGGCTGAGGCAGCTCCTTAGCTATAAAAATTCTGTTTAGATCTTGGTGAGAGGGATTTTCTCTCTCTAGAGACCTTTGGGACAACCTTGACAGGTACAGTGGCTGAGAACATCTAAGCAAATTAACCAGGATCAAGGAACACAACATCTCCAGACTGATGCAAGTGTCCCCACCTGTGACCACTGCAGGACAGGCGACCTTGCCTATCTGGGCCTGTAATGGGGCCTGGCAAGACCTAAGAGGCCATAGGCTCTGTGGCTCCTCATCTGCAAACAAGCAGATTTCTGTACGTCAAGAAATAGTGCGCAACCTCAGAGTCACCGTTATTTTCAGTTCTATTACGAACCAGGGATAGAATGCAATCTTGACTGGTTCTGTGTACCCTGGGCCCTTGGCCTGCTGCACAGGACACCCAGGACACCTGCAGTGCCTCCTTAGAGGGAGCCCTGCACAACTCTCCAGGGCTCCAATTACCTCAACTGCAGGGAGTGGCTTCCAACTAACAGGAAGTGGAGATTTAGCTCTGATCTGTATTTAGCTACCCTTCTCAATGCCCCAGCCCTAATCTAGAGCAGTTCTTGGGAGTAGGAAGAAATATCACTATGATGGGCTCAGGAGACATGGAGTGCCCCTCTGCGGAGACTTTCAGACTGCTGGCGTCTCCCAAATCCCTTGCTCATTCCCACTCTGGTGACCATCAGGTCGCCTAATGGGTCCATCAGGTTCTGAGCCTTTGGAGGGGGCCTGGCAGGGAGTAAGCCACTTGTTCTGGCACACACTGCAAGACACTTTGCCAGCCTGCCTTCTCCCGCTACCCAGGCAGAGGGCTTCTCTCCACACTGTAGCCTCACGTGGCTGCTCCCTGGTTGCTCTCTGGTGAGGCTCTTGGGGTTACAGCCTGGCTTTCCCCTTTGCCTCTGAATGAAGATGCAGATTAGCCGAGGTGGTCAGTTCAATAATTTATTTGTTATTATTGCCCTGAAACTCAGGCAAGTGCAGAACCCAGGAGTCAAATGGATTTTCCAGACTTCCCACGGTGCTGGCTTCTTCTGGCTGGTGCGGGCCCACTGGGGACTCATTCCACTGGGTGCTGCCACCAGCACCACAAATGCCCGCTTCCTATCCACCCACCTCCCTGACATCTCTCCGGGAAAAGGCCCCCCTCCGAAGCATAGAGAAGGCTTCTGTCAGAAAAACAGATGAGCTTGTTGATGAAAGGGATGGAAATTTGAGTCATAATGAGCTACTGTCTCATAAACGAGAGCTAATTACATTGTCAGCGCTATTTACAATTTCATGTCAACTGAGATAAAATCATCCTGGTTAAGTGCAAAGAAAAATTACATTTATTTAGCACTTACTAAGATTGCGATCCAGGAGACTCCAAATTCACTCAGCTTTGAAAATGTGTTCCAAGGCTTTGGAAGAGAGAGAGTGGCTGTTTCACAGCTCAGACGGCATGTGACTTGTTAACCACATCTCCTGTGGGTCAAGAGGTGCGGTGGGTGCGGCCACAGTCAAACTCCTGTTGGAAAGGGATGGGGCACTGTCTCGGAGCGAGGGGACAGTTTCACAGACCGCCACAGAGACTACTGGATTTAGTTCCAGAAGCTCTTCTTTGCTCACAAGGCTCAGGTACTAGAGTGGCCTCTGCCAGCAGCCCAGTTCAGCTAGGGACAAGCCCGGTCTAGGCAGGCCTCCCCGTTTCATGGCAGGAGGTGCCCGAAACCAGTGCTGCTCCACTTGGATGGTGTCCCCTGGTGTTCTCATGACTGCTTCTCAGTGCCACGTGGCATCTTGTTGCTGCCCGCAGGCTGCTGGGCTGATTCCAAAACCAAAGAGAAAATACATGGAAACAGGAAAACCATAAAATAAACATCCCAGTAAGCAGGGAAATATTTACAATTTTAAAATGCTGTGTATTCAGCTGTTTCTGTTTTGTTGCATATTCATTTACATGAGTATTTAATAAACAAGCAGTTTTTTAATCTGCATCTGAACATGAGAAGATGTGTCTACTTATGATGTAGAAAGTGCCAGAAGACTTACCTTCTGCCATCCATGAGAATAAGAAGGGGATTTGCAATGTCATAACTTTCTCTGAGACTAACCCAGCTCATAAATCTGAGTCATAAAACAACTCCATTTAAAATAAATTCCAAACAGGAACAAGCCCACCAATATGCTGGTAAACCTCAGCAACCCACTTGCTGATGGAGAACAGCCTCGATATTCAGTGTCTGCACAAGTCCATAGAACACACATTCCCACCACAGCCTATTCCAAAGCTGCTAATGTGGTCAGTGAGCACATGGAGGGGAAGAGATTTACATAAACTTCTCTTGAGAGTGGGTGGGACCTGAGTATAACACATTCCTGGATGGCTCCCCTCAAGGAAAGAAAATATGTAGAAACACTTTCAACTTTGCAGAGCATGGGAGCCTGCATGGTTTCCACAGAAGGAAGGGAGAGGGAGTCAGTCAAAGCTTTTACGAATTCCGAGTAAGAGCCATCAGGTACTTTAGGATGTCTGCAGACCCCAAATGCAGAAAGCATTAGAGGCCCCTCATAAGCTCCTTGCCATGGGTCTCCACTGGATGCTCTTGAAGAAGGCAAGGGGCAGGCACAAGTGCACAGAGCTCCTGGCTGGGCAGACCTGCAGTTGGTGATTGTGACATTGCCAGGCACACTGCGATCTCAATCCGTCTGGCTCTTCTGTCAAAGTGAGTAGAGGCCTCCTCGGCTAGAAAGTAGCAGCAATTCCTCTCACTGGCCCATGAGCCTCATAACATTGGTCCAAAATAATTAACACAGTACGAGCATACCCAGAACTGCAGTATCAAAAGAAGGCAATACATATTGGTCAAGTGGGGTTTATTGCACAAAAGTAAGAATGATATCACATTAGAAAATAAAACATTTCCAGTTGAATCTCTGTGATGCTGGGATCTGCAACTGTAGATTCAACCAACTGTGGGTGAAAACTCATTTTTTAATTGCCACTGTATTGAACATAGTGATAATTTTTATGTATACAGGAAGATGTGTGTAGGCCATATGTAAGTACAATTATGCCATAATTAAGGGGCTTGGGTTTGGGAATCTGCTGAGTTTGGTATCTGTTGGAGGTCCTAGGGCCAATTCCCGAAGATACCAAGGTAGTGTTTTACTGGCATAAGGCTGGACCTGAAGCTTAATGTAGCAGGACCAAAGAGTCCCAGGAACCCAGGCATCAGTGGTCAGTTGATATTTGAGAAAAGGAACCAAAGTAATTCAGTCAGGAAACTGGAGCTTTTCTACGAATAATGCTGGAACAATCTCACATGCATACAGGAGAGGCAGAGAAAAGGGAACCTAACCTTTAACTTGCACCATATTAAAAATTCAACTTGAAATGAATTGCAAAATTAAATGTACAACCTATAAATACGGCATTTGGAACAAATCATCAGAGAAAATATTCATGAACTTGGATTATGCAAAGGTTTATCTTATAAATTCAAAATATATCTGCATGACCAGGAAGCTTTCTTTGGTCTTGCCCTAAGCTTTCTCCAGAGCATTCTGTGGAGGTCCACAAATAAGATCTTGTGTGCCCCTTTAACTTCTCTTGTTTTGGGGGGTTCCAGTTTTTCCAAAATGAGGTGGTAGCCCAGACTTGAAATGTGTGATGTGCTTATCTAATAATACACCAGTGACCCTATTATAGAAAGACTTCACACAATCTAATAAAATAGAGTCTCAAAAATAATATGCAAATATTTGAACAAATGCACTGGTAACACATAGGAAAAGGAACTCAGTGTCATTACTCGGTACAGAAATGCAGATGAGGTGGAACATTCCATGCCTGCTAGAATGGTTCAATAAACAAAAGCCAGGCAATACCCAACCCTAAAGAAAATATGGGATGATGGAACTCTCATGTATTCCTGGTGGGAATATAAAATAGTGTTTCTATTCTGGAAAACCACAAGTATTTCTTGTAAAGTTGAATACACACTTTTCACATGGCACAGACTTCCTCTCATAAGTGATGACAACTTACCTGGCATGTGCTCCCTGAGCCAATGTTGATGGTGGCTCCCAACATTATTGTCCTCCTCCTTCTTCAAAGCTTCTTCTAAACCTTATCAGCTGACTTGATTTGATTCCTGAACATTTAAAATATTCTGGTAAACAGGATGCAACCCATGAAGAATGCCACAAAGGACAGCAGGGTTGGTGTTGGGGGAAATCACCCAATAGCAGGCCTCAGCGCCATATTGAATCCTGCTCAATTGTGCTCCCAGCTCCCTGTGCCTGGAGGCAAGGAATCCAGGCACTGTTCATGTTATACACTCCACACTTACTTCATCCATTTCAATGTCTGATTTGCATCGAGGGGAGGAAAGCCATGTTTCATCTTTCTGGACAAAAGTCAACTAGGGAAATCTACATTTTTACTTTTAATATTACCCCAGCATTGCCAGGTCTCAAGGAAAGTCAAATTCTCACCGTGACAGAATCCTTGGTTACCTCCTTGAACAGCTGAGCAGGGATATTCTGCCTTTTTCTCACATAGAAAGCAGAACACGGTGCCACTTCTTATGTTACGATGGCTATGGAGACCTGACCACTTGAGCCTCTAAGGGCGCGAGTCTTCAGGCTCTCGTCAGTTATTTATGGTGGAAATAATATTGTGAGATATTAACCTTTATCACCTCCTCACAGTGAGATCCCTGATCATGGCCTCAGGAGAGATAAGAGGGGAGAGGAAACACAAAAGTTACCTGGGAGTCAGTGGCTGTTGTTTCCTAGAAGGTTTGTTAGTAGTAACAGGCTTATCAGGTCTGCCTGAGAACTTCCTGGTGCCAACTGTTGTTCTGAACATCCCACCATCTTTAACTCATTACCCTAAGAGAGTATTTCCCATTTCACAAGAACTGAAATCGAGGCCCAGAGATGTTCAGTAGGTTGCCCAGGTTTGCACAGCTATGGGATTGGAACTGGGATTTGGACAAGCAACCTGGATACAAATTCCATGCATTTAAGTGTCTGACTATAAAGGCTTCTTCCATTTTAAGGCTTCCCTATGCTGAACTGTTTCCAGAAAGCTTAGTCAACTGTATCAAGAACTAAAAGCAGGAGGATGGGAAAGGCAGCGGAGCACAACAGACACTAGTATGGCAATTTGTAGATCAATGGATGTGTAACTGATGTGATTCTGCAATCTGTGTATGGGGTGAAGGTGGGAGTTCATAACCCACTTGAATCAAAGTGTGGAATATGATATGTCAAGAAATTTGTAATGTTTTGAACAACCCACAATAAAAAATTAAAAATAAAAAAAAAAAAAAAAGAACTAAAAGCAATAATGTTCCTGGGAATATTGAAGGCCTTTGGCTATAAACACTAGGGCAGGGGATTAATCAAACTGACTGACACAGCGCTGGTCCTCCTGGTGCTGTGTCCGAGGATGGAGATGGATGTTCTCAGCAAGGACGCCTGGAGCAAGAGATCAGAGGAGAAAGGCTGGGTGAGGGAGCTTTGGATTCAGGTCCCTGCTTCCCAAGCCTTTCAGCAGCCGGCGCTCATTCAGACTTAGTCAGAGTTAGAGAAAGGAGCGCAGACCCCGCTCCTGAGCCAGGGTCCCTGGGCTCCACGCCCAGGCTCTCTGTTCCTGTCTTCATCCTGTCCATCTCCAAAGCCAGATCCTCTCCATAATCAAAGGAAAATCAGTGTCAGTGAAGAGTCTGGAGCCTCTTTTGAAAGAGCCCACACCACTGCAAGGTCAGGTTGTTACATTGATCTGCTTATATCTCACTTCTTGGTGATCCATGATACATTGTTACAATTAGTTATGAGAACGCCCACATATGTAACACCCAGAAGCTTTGTGCTGTGGGCTGTGGTCCTGAGGTGGAGGGGTCTTCTGTAGCCTCCACCTTGGCTTGACTCAGTTGCTGCCACACCCCAAACTCACTTATCCGCATAAAGCCCAAGTGCTCAACTATGGCATTAACTCCTCAGCTATAACATAGAAACATAAGTTTCCTGCTTAATAATTAGAACGTGAAGAAAAAGTATTAATAGAGCCATATGATTTGTTTTAAAATAATGAGTGGAGTAAAGCAGTGCTCCCTGTAGTCCCAGCACTCAAGAGGCTGAGGCAGAAGGATCACTGGAGCCCAGGAGCCCTGGTCACTCACCTAGTATGCCAGAGGCCCTGGGCTCCACATCCAGCATCACACACACAAACACACACACACACACACACACACACAGAGAATGAACTGATTGCAGAGTTACAAAGGTCATTTGTTTCCAAGAGGGCGAGGTGCCCATTTGTAATCTCCAAAGTTCCTGCTCTCCGTAGTTTAGAGATGATGACATCTCTGGCAATCTTGGGAACGCTCCCTAGCCAACACGCTTCTCTCCACTCTGACTGCACCAACGCCCTGACAGGGCACTTTCAGAAATAAGTATCTTCCATTCTTATGGGGAGAACAGATTTACATACTTAAAAATTCAACAAGGTCCATCCATAAACATTTTTCTTTTGAACTTACAAAGGTACCTTTCAAACTTTTGTCAAGATCAGCCCCATTTTTAAAATCGTGCCTGAAAAGAAAGGGTTGCAGGGATTATTTTAGCCATGAGTTTTCAAGTGTTTGACATGAAAAGCAGTCTCAAAGCCAATGCATGTCCTTACCCTCTAGATTATTTATCTCCTATAAACTCAAATATTCTAACTGCATCGTGAATATATGAACTTTCTGAAAAGGCCACTTAATTCCCACCCCCACTGACCCGCAGTGCCTTCGTCAACACCGAGGCTGCTCTCTTTGTGCATTGTGAGGGAGGATGAAAGAGCAGAACCTGTTCATCAATTGCTATTCAGAACCAAATCTTCCTGCATTATGATTTTTTTTTTCTTTTTGACTATTTTCCTGTCATTGTGACTAGATTATCTCAGTATTAGAATGTCTCACCTGAGAATGTGAATCCTCCAAAATGACTGGGGCCTGGAAGAAGAAAACCGTAGGTGAGAATAAGCAAGCTGCAGCCAAGAGTGGGGACCATCCACCTTCTCCCATGCACTTGATTTTCCTGAGAGCAGCAGCGGGGCTTGTGGAGTCCGGAGATGGAGGACAATGACCTGTGCAGAACTGCACCTATCCAAAGAGGGCTTTTAAACCCCTGTCTGTGAGTTTACTTAAAGTTGCAGGTGTTTGCTTTGGGAATTCAAGGGTCAAATGAGAGACCAAGGAAACAATAGAGCATGTGCCCCTGGCTCAGCCCGAGGTTGGAGTTAAGAAGACGGGAAGATAGGATTAGGAACAGGGGAAGTCTTTAAATCATGGGGTCAACAGGATGGTGCTCTTTTTCGACTTTTCTCTCTTTGTTATGTTAGTGGGATGAATGTGTTTTACTTCCACGGTTAAAAGAAAAGCAAAGGGAAGCATCCTGTCAATGTCATTGAAGAGAGTTCAAACCTAAGGACAGGAAGGCTGGGCAGGAAGCAGGTGGGAAGAGAACTGCTTCCCCCTGGCCTATTCCCTCCCCATCCTCAGGAGGCCCCTTCATGGAGACAACGTGGCTGAGGAAGCCCCACACATAACCTCCGGGTGCCTGTGTCTCAGAGAGCGGGGGAGGCAGAGAGAAACCGGGCTCTGGTTTCCCCAGGTAGGGAACGTGCCCTGGCCAACTTCATTGTGTCTCTTTGGGTCACCTCATGGCCCCAGCAACAAGGAAAGCTTGGAAAATAAGTGTCCCACAAGGGCCACTGGAAGGCCAGCATAGCTTGCTAATCTGTATCCACACTCAGCCAGGAGCTGCCAGAGCAGAACTGGGGCTATAGCAGGTGCCACAGCAGTAGCCCCCATGGCCCAAGGGTGCCAGCTAACATTGTTACCACCCAGCAAGAGCCTGTGGCTTGGTGTGCAGAGAAGCTGAGGCCAGGGCGCTGGATTCTGCAATAATAAAGAGCTTAACTGCACGGTTGGCCAGCAAGGGGGCTAGGAAACAGCAAATAAAAGGAAAACCCCTCAAATCTGCCTCTGGGTCACGTAGTACCAGAAAATTTTTGCAGAGGGTTGGGAGGTGAGAAGCTGCTGGTCAGACTGCTAGAGGGGCTCTTCTGCACATGCACACATGGTCACTGTGCCTCATGACCTCGGCTCCAAGGGATGGTGTGGAGCTGTCAGTCATGCTACTGTACTTCCTGCAGTGTGTGAACTGTGAATGTTTATACATAGTCACAGAGTAATGACGTTCTTCACCATGATGGACTGACTGCACGGTGGTAGGGGTCCCCTGGAGATGTTCTGCTGTATTAGTTTGTGTAAGTACTCTATCATGTTTGCATACCTGGGAAAAGTGTTTTGGAATGTAGCTGCGTGACACATATGCACATGTGTGTGTGTGTGTATGTGTGTGTGTGTCTGTGTATACATATGTTTGTGTGTGTATATGTGTGCATGATGTATATGCATATGGACATAAGCATGCATATCTATGCAGATGTGCATACACGGTTCTCTGTATTTGTGTGCTTGTACATATGTGTATCTACATATATAAAATAAACAAAACCCCATAGAAACAAAACAGCACACACTGGCACTTCTCCAGGGCCCGAGAGACCCTCTTAGCATAGCCAAGGGCTGGGTCCAGGAGCCCCAGCGTAGAGGGCCAGGCCCCAGGCAGTACCCTTTTCCCCAGACACAGCCCAAGCTCAGTGCCCTGCACGTCTCCACCAGCAATTCTCCTTGGCCATTTGTCAGTGGACTTCTGAAGGTTACACAAGGGCCCCCACCTGACTGCACCAAGGCTTCTGCCTTCTTGAGAACAAGAGAACAATTCTCCCATGTAAGGACTGAGAGCAGTCCCCAGAGGAAGAGGTTACTTGTCTTACCCAGAGATTGTCACCAGGAGATGCCCTGCTTTCAAAGAAACGTGGGAGAGAAATAGCATTAACTACCTTTTATTTAGACCAAGACTTGCCCTTTCTAACTTTCACTTTTGAAAGTAAAAAATAGTTCTAGGGGCAGGAAGGATAAATCACACAGAACCCCAAATGCAGATCAGTGGGCTGGGATTAGAGATGTTTTCTTCTTCATGCAAGAATGGCTTAAAAAGAACCTCCTGGGACAAGTGGAGGATGGAGGAGGGAGGCTACGCCTTCTGCTCTGGGTGATAAAGGGATGCAGAGGGGAAACGCAGGTCAAGTCACGTCCCTCATCACTCTCGGCAGAGCCAGAGTCCCCACCAGGTGCAAAGGGAACGTGGTCTGCATGTTGCATAACAGGGAACATGATGGTTTGGAAGCCCTGTTGTATTAAAGAAGATTCTTTAAACAATAAACATACACTGGATTCAAAGGAATGCATGCGAGGTGGAGAGGCTTCAGAAAAATTTTAGTCCTTAATTTTTGTTAAGGATTAACTGCTCATTCACATTTCCCATCTCGCTCCAAGGCTTTTTTTTTTTTTTTTTTTTTTTTTTTTGAGGCAAATCCTAGAGGAACAGAATATGGAGAGAATTTCAGGGCTTGTGGGGAATTGGTTATTCTCCCTCCTTCTCTTCCCCAGAATGTGTCTGTTTGAACATATGCTAAGTGCAATGAGTGACCAACATTCCTCCATGGCCTGGCCTGGGGAAGAAAGCTTCACAGGAAGAATATAGGTAGGCCCTGTGCTGTGGGATGGGGGCAATGAGACCCACCAGGCCACCTCCCCTCCTGAGCTTCCTCTCTGCCTTCTTCCTTCCATTTCACGAAGATTTTGCAAAAATGATTTCATCTCAGGGATTGAGAAAGGAAAGAAAATCACTGTGGGTAATGACAGGGCTGGGTGATGGGGCTTCCTGCACCACTTCTGAAGGCTGCTGTTGCAATGACCTTCAGGATATGCTTTGCTCTGATCATTTGGAGAGTTTACTTTAGAGGGAGAGCCATTGAGTGCAGGAGAGAAGAAAGAAAGGGATGTGCAAATGGGGCTGGGTGAGACCATTGCTTTCTACAGAAATGACAGGTCCTCCTTTCTGTCAGGAAGGAGGCACAGTGTGGGGAGCAGAGGGCAGTGGGGCTTGGCGACAGAAAGGGAGCTTCTCATGGTGCAGCATGAAGAGTTACGTAAAGTGCACAGTCGCTGTTGGGTCTGGTTTGGGGGAAATGGCCTTCCTCCCCTGGCAGGTCACCTCCCAAGGGGGCAACTAGAATTGAGGAGCCAACAGCCATCTCTGTGAAACCTGGAAGTTGAAACACAAAATACTTCAACCTGGATTGTTCTTTTCCATGCCCAGAAATAAGGCAAATACTCTAATCTTGGGTATTGAGATTCCACCAACTTATTTTGTCTGTGTTTATTCTATTTTCCTGCCTCTCCAAGCCCCTGTTCCCTCTCATTGGTGTCATGATTAAAGTGTGAGACTAAGGACAGAAGGAAAGGTTTTAGCTAGTGAGGTTTCTGCCCAGAGATTAGCAAAGCATCTCCTCCTGTGGGCCTGAGAGTGGGAGGGCAGGGCGAGAAAGTGTCTGTGGATGAGAGGACTGTTTAGCAACCAACAATAAGAAAATTCTGGAATATGCAACAATATGGATAAGTTTTGAGGTCATCATGCTGTGTGAGGAAAGTCGGGTGAGGAAAGGCCAAGTCTTTCTGATCCCACCTATGTAGTCTCTAAAACAGTAAAATCTTCAGCAACCGAATGGAATGGTAATGGAATGGTGGCGACCAGGAGTTGTGGGGAAGCGGAATGAGAGTTACCAATCCAGGACCAAAAGAAGGGTCAGTCTAGCTAAGTGCTATTCTCCAGAGACTGGAAATAGAACCTTGTACCCATGATAAGAATATGTCTTATAAACTTCACCTTTTTTTTTTAAGAGGACTGATTTCATGGTGTCCTTTACACACACACACACACACACACACACCCAGAGAATGTTTGCTGCATGAAGTTCTCTTCTCATGGATACAATGACGTGAAAGCATTGTTGGGATGAACCCTCTAGGAGCCTGGGTCTCTGAGTAGCTACAGGGAGCATCATCCTCTCTGAGCCACAGTGGGCATTGATGTACCTCAGAGCAACTGGCTGAGTAAAACCAGCCTCAAAAAGCAGAGTGCACAATGTAATTTCATTGATTTAAAATTCTAGACAATGCAAACACTCAGTGATCAAATGCTGATCCGTTGTTTCCTGCAGATGGAGCTGGTGGGAGGTGACACCATATGGCCGGCTCCTGCAGATGCTGCCTCTGCTCACTGTCCCCTTGTCCTGGTGGGTTCAGGGTGTGTGTGTGACAGTGTGTATGAAGCACATCCAGTGGTACACTGAAAATACGTGCAGACTATGTTGTCAATGATGTCTCATTAAAGGTGTGAAAGACAAGCATGCTGCTTTAGAACTAATATGAGGTTATACAAAAATAAGTTTTGTTAGAGCTTTAATTCTTTTGAATGCCACACAAATGAACATTTAAACATTACTTGGCAATGAAAGATAACGTCCTGATTATTTAATAGTAAGGATGGATGATAAGAAGGAACTTTGGCTTGGAAGTAGAAGGTATTTCATTGTCTATTTTTCCGTTTTGTCTATGAGGAGCTGGGGGGGGGGGCACTCTAAGGACTTCAAATGTGCATTGTATGTGCTCAAGAGGTAGTGTCAGGAAGGTGCCCAGAGCCCTGGCCAGCGAAGGCTGCACTCCAGGTGATGAAAGGCACAGCTGGCTCTGTGGGAGGAGGTGGCCCTGGGTTGGAATTTTTTGAGAATCCACATGTGGATGAACTTGGATTTCTTAACAGAGGGATGCCAGGATCCCTGAGACCCCCTCAGTTGTGTGGGATGATTTGTGGGAATGCTTCTCAGGCTCCAAAGTGGTAGTGCTTCTGAGGAAACAAAAGGACCCAAAGCCAACCAGGAGAAGGAAAAGGTACAGGGCGAAGTTGTGGGAAGCCAGGTGCAGATTCTTGTCCCAGGGCAGTCACATGGGTAGGATACACTAAACACTCCCGGGACATACTGAGACAACTCAGGTGAAAGGCGGTCTATCAGGAAGGTAGCCTGAGCCTGCAAGTTTATTAGCAGCAGCTGATACGGACATGTACCAAAGTCCCAGACTCCCAGAAGGAGTCCTCTCCACAAATGAGATTAATTGCACAAACCCTCTGGACAAATTGGTCCAGCCTGGTTCAGAGTCCACAGTGTGCAGAACACTCTAACATGGAGGGTGCCTCAATAGCTCCTTCACCAGGCGCAGTTGACAGCCAGCCAGGGAAATAGACCCCGCAGCGAATCCATGAGTTTGGGGAGCTTAGACCTGCTCACTAACTAGTTCCTGCACACAGGGACATTTATGAAAGGTCTCAATTTGTTGATGTTATCATAATAGAAGCTTATATGCATATTCTCAAAGAAAACTGGCAATATTGAAAACATTGAATGTAAAATTATAAAGCATTATCCCCTGCCTGGCTCCCCACCATGAGCTAATATTCTTGATAAATGTGCAATTATTTTGTGTGTGGCAAAGTATAGCACTCTTTTTCTGTCTGTGGGTTTTAAAAAGAAGTCAGTGGAGTTTTTGTGGCCAGAATTTATTTCAGAGAATGCAAAGTAGGAATTGCCCACCAAATGCCACTCATTGCAGAAACATGCAAATGAGCCAGAAGAGATGGGATCTGGGTCCCTGTTCCTGAGTGACGCTGTTGAGTGGCACTGATGATTGCTCTGATCTGACTCTTTCATTTTCTTAAAGGCACAGGACTCTCCTCTCCCAGAGGGGAAACACCCTTGGTAGGGCACCCACCTGGCTTTACTGAGTGTCTCTCTTCCATTCAGCAGAGCGGGCTGCTCTCATCTGGTCTTGCCTAGCAATTCATCCTGCACTGCAAGCAACAACTGCATTGGTCTCCATCAGAAAGATTAGGTTTGTGTTTTCCAGAATCATATTCTGCATACTTTGTATTTATTTATATTTGTGCACTGTGGCTTGTTTTGTTTACTTGTTTTTGAGATCCATTAATGTTATTGCATGTATCCACAGTTTATTTCCCTTTACTGCAGGATAGCTTGAGAGGTCTGCATATTCTGTATTACATTCTTGTGGAATTTATATATTTTCATATGTGTAAATATTTGAGTGGACTCTATGCAGATGTTGGTTATTACAGATAAAATCTTTGTGAACATTTCTGTTTTTGTTAGCTTTTTCACCACTGTGATCAAAAATCCTAACAAAAACAAAGGAGAAAAATTTATTTTGAGGCTCACGTTTTCAGAAGTTTCAGTCCATTGATGGCTGGCTTCATTCCTCTGGGATCAAGGTGAGGCAGAACATCATGGGGAAGGGTGTGGAGGAGGAAAACAGGTCAGAATTCGACCACCAAGAATCAGACAGTTTTCTCTCTCCAGAGATAAAATATATGCCCCCAAAACATGCTCCCAATGACCCACCTCCTCCAGCCTCATCCTACCTGCTTACAGTGATCACAAAGTTAATCCTTATTAAAATATTAATTCACTGATTAGGTTAAACCTCTTATAACCCAACCATTTCATCTTTAAACTTTCTTGCATTGTCTACTCATGAGTTTTGTTGGACACCTCATATTTAAACCATAACAATTTGTATGCACATATTTTTGTGGAAGAAGACTTTTCACTCTTCTTTCGTAAATGCCTAGATCAGAAGGTAGCGGACTTCTTAATATACTGCCAAATCCTTTCTGGAGTGATTGTGCTATTTTGCATTCCCATTTCCAGTGTCCGAGGACCCCAGCCATTTGTTCCACAGCCAATGCACTTTATAATTTTAATCTTTCAATTTATGCCATTCTAGTGTGTGTGGAATGTATATCCCCCATAATTTTAACTTGTATTTCTGATGACTAATGGGGGTGAGCATCTTTTAAAATACTAACTGGCCATTCATATATCTTCCTTTGTGAATTCTCAGTTTAAGTATTTGAGCCATATTTTATTCATTAGTGTGTTTGACTTATTATTAATTTATATTATTTTAATTTATATAATCTAGATATAAATACTATATGTGGAGTGTCCCAGTTTATGGAATGTATTTTTTTTCTTAATGATGATGTTTGGGGAGCAGAATATTTTAATCTTGATGAAATCTAACTCACTAATTTTTTTTTTTTTTTGAGTACTAAGCCTCTCTTTGTCTTAAGAAATCTTTACCTACCCCACATAGCACCACGTGTAGGGAGAGCATTTCCCACTGTAGAAGCCAGCCATTCATTTTACTTTTCATTCTTTAATCAGTATTTGCCTTCTTCAGATACTAAGCCCTGACATCGCTGCTCAGAGCAGGTCAAAATCAGTCTGGCCTCCTTTGACAGGGAAAGTGACCAGACTGTGTGGCTCAAGCAGAAGTAGAATCAGAGAAAGAGAGAAGCAGCCTTTGGAAGAGTGGAATGAGCCCTACTCCCAAGAGGACCTCCACCTAAGCCCAGAGTTGATGTCTGCTGATCATTATTCTGCAAGGTGAACCGTCCAGGGTCCTGCTTTTCATGTCAGCTGCCCTGCTGACCTTAACAGAGCCAAGTGCTTCATTCGCAGTAGCTCTTGGGAGGGGAGTTTGGTTTTCAGCCAATGTCAGCCCGTAGGGTAACTGCAAAGAACCACATAGGAAATGGCACAGGTCAATCAGGAAGGGCCAAGGGACAAGAAGCCCAATCTACATCATGGGGCCACATGTTTATGAAGGAGTTTCCCTGGTGCTAAGAGGTGTCTGTGGCTGCCTGTGACTTCCTACACAGACTGTTCTGCTCAAATCTCCACATTGGCACCCAGCTGCTATTCCCCGTAGGCAGGTAGGAAGTCCAGGGTCAGCCTTCTTAGTCCTAAGGACACCTGTACACTCCTCAACATGACTCAGGGAGAGAAGGGACACTAAGCCTTCCCAGTAGAATAAGAGGCTGGAGTGTGGACATATTGCCTGGATCTATGCTGTAAACATAGAAGATGCCATTAAAACAGAAACTGTAATTGTGCTGTGTCTGTAACCACAGTGTTTACCACATTTTTAGCTCATACAAAGGGCCAACATCCCACTACTGCAGTGGCTGATGTCACTAATAAGTAGACAGATGAATACCTTGAGGTATCCAGGAGTTAATCACACAGTAATGAGGAGACAGAATCCACGTGTGGGCCTCCTTACCCACTCTGCCACTCTGCCTCTGTTGGAGCTAAAGGCGAGGACAGACCAGTACAGCTGTGACGTTGAATGTGGGCTCAGAAAGGGTGAACTTGGTGCACCAGTCCTTAGGTTTGCATTCTGCTCATTCTCCTGTAAGCTGAGAGTCCTGTGGGGTGGACTTTCCCATCAGTTCCACACCTCAGTATCTCAGTGTTCTTGCCCGTGCAATGGAGATAGGATAGTCCCCCCTCGCAGGGCTGTGTGACAGTGAGGAGCAGACGCAGTCACTGGCTGAGTAGGAAGAATTCTATAGAAACTGACTTTCAAGGGAGGATGTAAATCCACCACCCTCCCCAATGATGGACCCCTCTGACCAGGGCCTGCCCAGCAGGCAGGGCCGCTGTGTGCTTCCTTCTTTCCCATGGGAACTGGAATTCCCAGCCTCTCGTCCTAACCTACCTGGGCTCTTTGGAAACTGACTCACTGATGTGAGCTCCCGTGACTGCTGCAGGGTGCTCTCTGATTGGAAGGACAGTGTGCAGACCTGTTAACGCTCCTGTTCTCTCTGCATTTCCGACTCTCCCCCCATACTCTGCTCTGCTCCCACAGACACCCTGGCCTTCTGCATTCACTTGCCTTTTCTTGAGTAGTAAAGAATATTTGGCAAACTATGTTTGGTTTTATTTTTGTAAAAACTAACTTTATTAAATTATGTTAGTCAACTAGAGAGGCCCAGAAAGAGGAGGAGTGGCCTGGGGGTCAGCGCGACGGCAGGAGAGGCCCGTACGCTGGGGGCAGTGAGATGAGGACGAGTCTCCTGGGGCAGCTGCAGTGGCGTTTCTGATTAGAAAAAGTGGGGAAGAGGATTGAGTGAGCTCAGATCAACTCTGTCCATTCCCAGAGGACTTGCCTGTCAGCCCAGAGTTCCTATCTCCCCGGCCACTCGGCATTGCAGGTCCTTTGTCCTGAACTGTCACTGTCTGGGTCCAGGTGAGTACGTCAGGCTGACCCTGGAGATACATGTTAGAGAGTCTTCTCCCCTAACCAACCCCAACCATGATCTGCAACCTGCTGACCACCACCACCACTGACCTGGACAAGTGACAGCTTGGTCCCTTTCCTTCTAAACCTTATATATCAGTTTATTCCATATCCGGGATGGGGGTGCTTTTATGGAATCTTCTCAGCAACCCAACAAAGATGAAAAGGTCTATGTATAGGTCAGAACGTGAAGGTCTAGGTTCTAGATTGGTGAACTCCTGAGTTCCACTCTTCTCTGTCCCACTCAAAATATTGTCCATAGAGTAAAAAATTTATCACTGTTGATTATTGTTACAGAGGTTCATTAGATGAGAACCCCAGAAACAAAACTTGACAAATGAACTGAGGACAGAATGCTGATATATACGTGTGTGTGTGTGTGTGTGTGTGTCCCTTGTTCTGAGAGAGACAATATGTCCAAAAAGGTGCAATGCCAGTGCTCATAATGCTCATGATTCATTGACCATGTCATGACTCCGATTTTGGCTCCAGTCAAAAATAGAATTCCGATCCATTTTTATTAAGGCTGTCTTTTCTCTTCTGTCATCTAATAGATTATAAGATGGGGGAAATGTCCTTTTTGAAAATAGCAGTCTGTCCTTCTCCCTCTCTTGTCTCATTTTGGAAAGGTGACATGAGGACATCCACATTGGCATCTGCACATGCTCTTTCCCTGCCATCGTCCCTTGGAGCAAACTGGGGCAGGGTAGGTGATCTCAGGGCAGCCAGGAGCTGTCAGGCCCAGTTGAGCACACAGAACACTCTGGTGCCAAAGTGGGCTGAATGCCTTTGATGCCACAGCAAGCAAGAAAGCCCATGTGACAGTGATTGAGGGGGCCTCTGGGTCTCCAAAGCAGGGCCATCCCACACAAAGGGGTGGGCACTGAGAACAAGGGAGGAGGGTAGCTCAGAGCAATGGCAGAACCTCCACAGTAAGAGCTTGAGTCTCAGGCTCTCCTTTTGAAGGCTTTGTACCTCCAATTTCTATTCAAATGCGACACAGAACCTGTTTGATGCTGAGCAATAGGTGAAATGAATGGACACAGATTCCTCTGCTTTTCGTGCCTCGGTTGCTTGCTGCATACAGGTTGGGCCTCTGAGCTACTGGGAGGCCACCTGCCCTTACTGTGTCATGCCCACATAATTGTGCCATAAGTGAGAAGCATCTAATTATATTCTCAAGTATGCATATGGCAGCCTGGCCTGGTCTCACGGTTTTCCCTGAGCTGTCAGCTCTACTGCTGTGGTGTCAACCTGTCTCCTGAAGTTCACGTGTTGGAAGCTGAATTCTCAGGTAACAGCAGTGAGAGGTGCAACCTTTAAGATGGGATTAGGCCCTGCCTCTAGAGTGGATTGTGGTTACCACTGGAGTCTGCTGCCGACTGCCAGAGGAGGTCCCTGATTAAATGGGGGTGCAATGAGCTCCCCTCTCTGCATGTTTGCTTTCTTGACCTTCTGACTTCCTCCATGCAATACAACAGCAAGGAAAGCCTCACAGATGCCACCCCCACCTACCTTGGACTTCCCAGCCTCCAGAACCGTGAGAAACAGATCTCTGTTTAGAGTCTCCCAGGATCTGCTATTCTGTTAGAGCAGCACAAAATGGACCAAGACCCCTGTCACAGCACTGTCTATCCATCTGGCTGTATAAAAAACATCTTTTCTATTCATGTCTATTTTCATGCCTAAAATGTTTTAAAATTGAGCTTTATGTTTGTTTTTCTTTTCAAACAGATCTCTACTGTTTTTAAGTCTCATAGGAAATACTCATGCAATTACGATCAATTTAATTCAGTAATAATACTTGCTAAGCCAACTTTTTGTCTTTTTGCAAAGCATTACAAGTGCATTCTCTGCTGTTAGGGAAAAGCTGCATTAATGAGAGGACTGTGGGTTTTTATAGAACAGGAAATAAAATGCAAACGGATTGAAACACATCAGGAGCTTACTTGTCTTGCCTCAGCTACTTGCTCTCCCGCAAGCTCTTGTCTGTGTTCTCCTTTTGTTTGTTTCCACCTGCCACTAGCCTTGCTCCTGGGGCACCTTGGGGTATAGCACCCGTGCAAAACTCAGCAGCAGAAAGCTCTCTGGCTTCCCACCAGGGCCACAGAGTCCAGGGCCTTGCGAGCTCCTGGGCTCTCATTGGAGACCTGCGCCTTACTAACACTCATAGTGGAGCCTGCAGACGTGAGACACTCTAATCAGCCAGGTGTCAGTCACATGCCCAGCTCTGGAGCCAGAGGTGTGTGTGGGAAGCAAGATGTAGGGACAGAGAATCAGCTCCTACTAATTCTAAGGAGAAAGAGTGGGGAGACCCAGTCATCTAGTAATCCCTGAATTTTTAACATCCAGTGAAATTCTGAATTGCATTTTCAGGTGTAAGGAAGCATGGGTTGGTGGGTATGGCTTGTGGCATTTTGACAAAATTTGAATTAGTTATTTATACTTCAATATTGACAAGTTTTACACTAAAATGTAAGCCCCTAGCTCTTCTTGGAGAAGCGGACGATGTGGCAGATGAGCCCTGCGGCCTCATGGAGGCAGTTGCTAGAGAGGGGCTGGAGGCCTGCCCACACTAGTCTACCCACAGCACCGCATCACTTACTATGGTGCAGCTTGACAATAGAGGGTCTTGGACCCGTGACCCCAGCTTTAGGTCTTTAGGGTCCTTTGAGCTCCTGGAAACAATGACCAGTGAGAAAGAACATGTGCCCCATTTGGGGTGTTCTTGTACAAAGGGCACCCATAGGCATCAGGTCCTCTCTAAGTGTGGCAGCCTGATCCCCCTGGGGAAGTTGCAGACTGAGGTCATGGGCTTCGCTTTGGTCATCAGTGCTGGGAGGATTGAATGGGTCCTTTGCACAAGGTTACACATTAGCCATCTTTATTTCTATAGATGTCTGTGGATGACAACTCTATAATCAGCTCTCTGACACCCCCCCTGACCCTGACCCAGACCAACAGTGACTACAAATTGAACTCCTGTGCTGTATTGGCCTCAGGCACAGCTTTACAGCTGGTGGCATTTTTGAGCTCTGAAACCTACATACTTCCTGTATAAACCTGGGATCTTATTTGAGCCTGTGCAGCATTGCCTCCCTGGGTAAATGGGCTGCTGGGTTGTGCACATCATTCCTTAAGTGTGTCTCTACATTCCCTGTACCTCTTGTCCACTGTTTCTGTGTAACGAGGACTCTCATTTGAAAGCAATAATTAGGCATCTATAAAAAGCAACGGTGCACACTGTATGTGAGAATTTGCATAGTGGTAGTATATTGGGGGGTGTTTGTGGGGAGTCAACAGTGAGAGAGTGAGGGGGACAGGATTGGACAGAGGAAGAAGCCGAAGTACCATCTGATAGCCAGTCCCACAGAGAGCTATGGAGCAGAGGTGGCCTTTCCACATCATACTGGCTGAGGCAAGGGGGTCAGTTCTCTGCATTACCCTGGGGTCAGCTGCTAGGAGCCATCCACTGCCACCAATCCTGGCAGCTGGCATCGAGTGCCCAGTCCTGCAGGAGGATCGGGGCAGCATGTCAGCATCTGCTGCAGTGCCCACAAAGCACACTTTATTTCTGCTTCTTTATTCTTTATTCTTTCATAGCTCATCCTATAGACTGAGCAAAACTCTTCTGGCTGCAATTCTGTGACAAAGAAGTCTGTTAATAGATGGAAAATATTTAGAACGTCTTCTGAGAAATGCTATCTACTTAATAAGCATTAGCTATTAATATGATTTACATCTTTTGTGTATTCACTGAAAAATGACTTGCTGGTCATTGTCTACCTACAAAGCCCTGTGAGTGAGAGATGTGAGACAAGGCATGCTCCCTCAGCCTAGGGCCCAGCCAGCTCTAGTCATCACCACAGGCACATGGGGAGATGGATTGGGAGGGGATTAAGGAGGGTAACATGAGCTCATCCCACCACATCTGCAGCTGAGCTCAGGCAGGAAGCCCAAGCACACACAACAGTCCTTAATATTATAAATCATGGGGTTACATGACAATCAATTGATTGTTTTCTGCTTGTTTGGTTGTTTCATTTCTATTTATAGTTGGAAATGAACTTGTCACAAGTCTGGTCACTGGGAGAGAACAGGATGGTGAAGCACATGCCACCATGTGGCAACCAATGACTTAATCACACACCCTAAGTAGTTACCTTAAGTCCTCACTGCTGCTATTTCTGTTACTAATAGTAAGATCCATAACCACATGAGAGATTCTGATGCACAGTATCTTATTCAATCTCCAAAAGTCTCTGCTAGCTTTCTAAATTGCTAAACACACAATTATCACCTAACCTAGCCATTGTGTACTTGGGCTTTTTGTCAAAGAAGTGAAGATTTAGGTTCACACAAAATCTTGTACACAAATGCTGATGAAAACTTTATTCATAATCGCCCAGAACAGCAATCCAGCCTAGATTTCCTTCACAAACTGATAATCCATACAATCGCATTCTGCTCAGCAATGAGAAATACAGCCCATTGATAGAACAACATTCTGGTTGAAGCCTGAGGAGTGAAAAAGCCAGTCTCACAAAATTACATGCTATGTAATCCCATTTGTGGAACAGTTTGGAAATCACAAAGTTGTGGAGTACTCGTCATTTCCAGGGTGAAGAAGTATATCAGAAACTCCTCCATACATTAGGACAAATTTCCCAGAAATATCAAATTCATAGCTTTTTCCTGATGCCTAGTACATCATGGCAGGAGTGCAGTAGAGGAAGTTTAATGCCTCATGGTGGATGGGGGCAGAGAGAGAGAGAGAGAGAGAGAGAAGAAGGGAGCTGGAATCTCAACATGTCCCCTAGTGGCTTAACTTCCTCCCAGTGGGTTCTGCCTCCTAAAGCCCCACACACCTCCCTTGAGCACCACAGCTTCAACATCCAGGCCTTTATGGGACAGTTGAGATGCAAACTGTAGCATGAATCATAATGACTAACGATGGTTTTGAATTATGTCTGTATATTTAGTTAAAGACATTAGTAAAAGAATAAAAAAAAACTTGAATCTGTTCTGTTGATATTTCAGAATACAGAAAAATGAAAGCACACTGGAAAAATGTTTTATAATAACAGCACTTGCATACATTATTTGTGTTATTAGAAATTATATTAATATTTAAAAAAGAGACATCCACACCAAAATTTGAAAACAGTCATTTACTTAATTTAATAAACTTAGTAAAAAGTAGCTAAAGGCATAACATAGTTTTATAAAAGTTTTAAAATAACAATTGTGGGTGTCATCATTATGGATTGCTTTGGATCCTAAAACATTTGAATTGAAAAAAACCACAATGAATGTGCATAATATAGCTATTTAGGCCCTGATAGGTAGGAGGGATGGTGATAGAATTTAGAACACAAACAGCAGTAAATAGGATCATTTATTTAGGATAGAGGTGAGGTCAAATGAATGGGAGAGATCATAATCAAATCATGTGACCTCATTGTGTGATGTCCTTACCAAGGGCCTATTGCTGGGTCCATAGACTCAGAATCCAGGTAGACATAAAGATGTTGGAAAAGTTGCCAGCAGCCCTTCCTCGTGGGGAGAACAATCCCATGAAATATTTACAGGTTCAGATTTTGTCCCATTTAAAAATGTCTCGTCAACAAGCAATCAGGCCAAATGGAGAAGATGCTGAACATCGTAGGTCAATAAATCCCAGTTTTCTTTGGAATGTGACACTTGCAACTATAAATAGTAAATTATTTCCATAGTTGCTGTGACCAAAAGATTTGATAAGAAAAGAAGACAGTAGGAGACTTTTCTCTTGGCTTCTGGTTTCAGAGGTTCAGTCTATGGTTGGCTGACTCCATAACTTTGGGCCCAGGGTGAGGCAGAACCTCATGGTGGAAGAGTGTGGCAGGAAAACAGCTCCTTTTTTGCCTTCTTACTTCATTTCTTCTCAAATAAAAATTTTACTTGAAAATATTACCAACAGATATGTAATTTTAAAAGTATTTAGAAATATATTTTAGATTGTTTAGTTCTGTATTTTAGAACTATGTATCTAATTACTGTGACCCATCATTCGTATTTTTTACAGTTATTATCCTGTGGATGGTGCAGTTGATACTTGATGTTTACTTGAATGCTAGCTATACTTCCCAGCTGTTTAGGGCCGGTGCTGATGTTAACTGCTGACCTCACCATTTCTTTCTGTGTGGTAATTAGTGTTGTAGATGTCATAGTAAACATCAGGTGTTTATTACAATTTAATTTTTAGCCACTATTGTTGCTATTTCTTCTCACTTCTTCTTTTTCTAAAAGTTCTGGGAAGCCACTGGAACACTACAAGTTCAGAGGGTGAAGATTCTGGTGCTGAGGTATACCCCAAACTCAGTCAAATGACAGTAAACCTCAACCCAGACAAAACCTAGTTCCACTAAAGCTCCACCAATATACCATAACTCATGGAATATGGGAGACAGAATCCCCAAACCAATAACCAGGCCCCGAGTAGAAATGGCTAGAGAGGGACCTCAAGTTCCACTCCTGGACATCTATTCATATAGCCAAAACAGAAGGGGGTCCTAAGAAAATGGCTCAGAGGAACCCATAGTTTCACAGAATTTCTCCAAGAGTGAATTAACTTAGCAGTTCTACAGCATCAAACTGAGTGGCATTGGAGAATGAAATTAACACTGAGACTACGAAAAGACTAGGTGTTAGAGCTTTAATACACCAACAACATAGAACTTACTACAAAAGAGATAACTGCACACTAAAGATCACACTCATCAAATAGAAGGAGGAATCCATTCAATAGACAAGCAAGTTGAAAACCTGTGAAAATATGAGAAAACAAGCAAATATATCTACCCTCAAAACTTATAATCACTAAATAAAGTAACCCGTAGATATTGAAGTGGATGAAATTCTAGAGAAAGTCTATAAAAATAAATGGTAAAATGTTTAACGTTTCAAATTTATAAGGAGTGAATTGAGAGCAATTACAGGAGGTGAAACACTACTTCAATAAAGAGAGATTCTGAAAGTAAAACACTCTGAGCTCTTGGATTAAAAGATAATGAATCAAATAAAAATTTACTTGAAAATATCACCAACAGATTATATAGAAAATAGAGCTTCATCCCTTGAAGACAGAACTCTAGGCCTCAAAGACAGGGTACATGAACTTCAACACTCATATGTAATAAAGGGGAAAAAGGGACCATGATCAGAACATACAGGGATTCTTGGACAACATCAAGAGACAAAACATAAGTCATTGTATAGAAGAGGACATGGAGAGACAGGTTAATAGCATTAGAAACTTTTCAGTGAAATTATAACAAAAAAAATTCTTTTTTTTAAGAGTGAGAGAGAGAATTTTTTAATATTTATTTTTTTTAGTGTTCGGTGGAAACAACATCTTTATTTTGTTTTTTTTAATTTTTATGTGGTGCTGAGGATCGAACCCAGCACCCTGAGCATGCCAGGTGAACACACTACCGCTTGAGCCACATCCCCAGATTCCCCAAAATTTCTTAATCCCTGGAATGAGGTAGACATTCAAATACAGGATGCATGTAGAGCCCTAAATAGACAAAATGAAAAAAACTCCCTAAGAAACAATAAAAACTTTACATAATAAGGATAAACTAAAGGAACTCATGATCACTAAGCCAGGAATACAGAAAATAGTTAATGGAATATTATATAAAAAGTAACTCAAAAACAAATCCCAGAAGTGTCAAATGGATGAGGAGAGCAATTAGGTAAAGGAAAATTAATACTGGATTAAATATATAAAACAAGTCAAAATCTGTAGAAAACAATAAGCATTTCTCCCTAATTACTCTGGATATAAGTGATCTCAATTCTCTAAAGACAAAAATAGGCAAAATGGATTAAAAAACAGGGCCCAATTATGTGTTGTTTGCAACAAACTTATAGGCAATGACGTCAGTAAGCTGAAAGAAAAGGATGGAAAAAAGATATTATATGTGAATTGAGTTCAAAAACATGTAGAAGTAGGTATTCTCACATCTGCAAAAGCAAATTTCAATAAAAAATTAATCATAAGAGGCAAAAGATACTGCATCCTGGTAAATGGAACAATTCAACAAGAAGATACAATAATAGTAAATATTTATGCCCTGAATGTCAGTGCACCTATCCACATAAAACAAACCCTTATTGATATAAAGACCCAGATATACCTCAATACAATAGTCCTTGTTGATTTCAAAATATTCTCTCATCAATAGACAGGTCATCCATATATAAAATTAGCAAAGACATTTGTGACTTAAATAATACTATAATTCAAATGAGCCTGACATCTATAGAAAATTTTATTCAACAAGGGTTGAATTCACTTTCTTCTCTTCAACACATGGAAACTTCTAAAATAGACCAAATTCTAGGTCACAAAGCAAGTCTTAGAAATACAAACAAAACAACAACAATAACAAAATGAAATCTCATGCACCTAATCAGATCATTATGGAATGAAATTAGAAATCAACAGCAAAATAAATTATAGAAACCACATAAACACAAGAAAATCAAATACATTCCTTCTAACATGAAATGAATCATAGAAGAAATGAGAGAGAAATTAAAAAATATCTAGGATCAAATGAGAATAGTGATACCACATAAGAAAATAACTGGAACACTCTGAAGATGGTACTAAGGAGAAAATTTATAGCATTAATTGCCTACATTAAAGACAAAGAAAGACCCCAAATAAAAAAAAATCTAATGCTCCATCTCAAGGCCATAGCAAAGCAGGGAAAAATTTATTACAAAACATAGAAGACAGGAAATAATTACGATCTGAGCTGAAATTAATTACATTGAAGACAAAAAATACAAAGGACCAATGCAACAAAGAGTTGATTCTTTGAAAAGGTAAACAGGACTGATAAACCCTTAGCCAAACTAACCAAAACAAAGAGATAAAAAACCAAAAATAATAATAACAAAAAAGAAGATATCACCCTGGGCATTTCTGAAATCCAGAGTATCATTAGGACTACTTTGAAAATTTGTATTATAATAAACTGGAAAATATAGAAGGCATTGACAAATATCTAGACACTTGTGACATACAAAAATTGAATCAAGAGGATATATATAAAATCTAAACAAATATGAAACAACAAGATTGAAGTAAAAATATATATAAAGCCTTCCAAAAAAGAAAGCTAAAGACCAGATGATTTTTCAGCTGAGTTATCAGAACTTTAAAAAAGAATCAACACCCAACCTCCTCAAATTATTCCATGGAATAGAAAGGGAGGGAATTCTCACAAATTCATTCTAAGAAGCCAGTTGCATATTACAACATCAACACATGAAAATTAATATCCTTGCAGTACTCCAATAATTAATCTGCTGAGAAAGAAGTCAAATTCTTCCATTCAGAATAGCTTCAATAATTGGGAATAAACCCAATTAAGGAGGTGAAAGACCTCATGGAAACTATAGAATACTGAAGAAAGAAATGGATGACCTCAGAAGATAAAAATACATCCCTTGTTCCTGGATAGACAGAATTATATTGTCAAAACAGTTACTTATGCTACCAAAAGCCATCTACAACTCAATGCAAATTCCACCAGAATACCAATGTTATTCTTCATGGAAGCAGGAAAAAATGTTCTTCCTATAAAAGAATAAAGACCCAGTATCATCAAAGCAATCCTGAGCAATAGGAAAGAGGCTGAAGGCAAAACAATACCTGATCTCAACTTATACTACAAAGCCAAAGCAACAAAAACCAGATGGTTCTGACATAAAAACAGACCTGAAGATCAATGACGTAGAATAGAAGATGCAGGAACAAACCCACATAGCTACAGCATCTATTCCATGACAAGAGGGCTAAAAACATGTTGGAGAAAAGATAGCCTTTTTAACAAAGGGCACTTGGAAACCTGGACATAGATATGTAGAAGAATGGATCTAGATCTCTATCTCTTGTCCTGCACCAAAGTCAACTCAAAGTGGATCAAAGGCCTAGGAATTCCACCAGAATCTCTGAAAATGCTAGAAGAAAGCATCAGATCAACACACCAACATATTACCACGAGCATTCGAAGAGTCCTAACATTCAAGAAATGAAACCAAGAGATAATAAAGGGAACACAGCAAAGGGGAAAAAGCATGAAGAGAGAGCCTCCAGGATGGGAGAAGATCTGTGACAGATGCTCCTCCAACAAGGGGTTGGCATTCAGAATACACAAGAACTCAAAAAACATTAATGCCAAAGAAATTATCCAAATAATAAATGGACAAAAGGACTCAGCAGACATTTCTAAAATGGCCAACAAATATATGGAAAAAAATTCAACATTGCTAGCCATCAGGGAAATGAAAATCAAAACTACCTTGAGATTTCATCTCATTGCAGTACACATGGCAATCCTCAGAATACAAATCATAGTAAATTTTGGGAAAGATTAGGGGGAAAGGTGCACTTAAATGTTGTAGGTGGGACTGCAGAGGAGGAAAGCCACTCTGGAAAGCAGTGTGAAGATTTCTCAAAAAGCTAGAAATGGAACAACCATATGACCCAGCTATCCCACTGCACAGTTATTTATCCAAAAGAACTAAAATCAGCACACTGTGGAAACTCAGTCTCATCAATATTTATAGCAGTGAAATTCACAATAGCCAAGTTATGGAACCAGCCCTGGTGCCCATCAACAGATGAATGAATAAAGAACATGTGGATATAGACACAATGGAGTTTTACTTGACCATAAAAAAAGAATGAAATCATGTCATTTGCTGGTAAATGGATGGAAATTGAGAACATTATGTTTTGTGTATTATGCCAGTCTCAGAAAGTCAAAGGTTGAATGTTTTTTTCTCTTGCCAAATCTATAGAGGGGGTTGGATAATTTTTAAAACTCTGCATGTGTGGGGGGGTGATCAGGAAAGCAATGAAGAACAGGATTAAGAGGGTGGGAGGAGAAAAAGGCACAGGAAAGTGCTGGGGAAGGAGATCTCCCAAACCACGCTAAGCCCACCTATGAATTCACCATGATGAGTCATCTATACGCATATAGTGTATAATAAATGTGTAATTATAACACACTAGTTTAAATAACAGTTTCAATAATAGATGGGAGATCCATAGAGTGGAGGAAGCAGATCTGGGGAGGGAGGACGAGAGGGACAGGGAAGGTGCAGGGGCAAAGGTTGCTCCAATTACGTTTTGTTCACATACAGATATGGCAGAATGAACCCCACAGTGTACAGCTACAATGCACCAAGGAGAAAAATGTGGCAGCCAATCAAGCCTCTGTTAATATTTCAGCGTTGTTACAGGTATAAATTTAGTATATTCTGTCTTTAAGTATTTGAAATGTTTAAGACTTTGCACATCGGGGTCACATGTTAGCCCTGCAGTCTCCACTAAAGCCCCCAGCTTAGCCAATAACATTAGAGTGAACTTGAGTTAGAAGACTTTAAAGGACATCTAACTCTCAAATGATATCGGCACATTGTCATTTGTGTTCCTGTTTCTGTTAGGTGACTCAATGTAGTGAGAAATCTTTAATGGACTTGTAGAAATTGTATGTCTTTATGGGGTGTCCTGATGTTTTGGTGGATGTAAGCATTGTGCTTTGCTCGAATCTGAGCGAACATTTTGATCTCCTTAAGCATTCACCACTTCTTATGAAAGTCCTCTCTTAGGGCTCTTTATTCTGTGCAGTACAATGTCCTCCTCTATGGCCACCCTGCTGCACGATGAGACCTGATTCCCTTAACTGTGACTAATACCAGTTGGACGACCTTTCCCCACCCAGCCCTCCCCACTCGCCCCAGCCTGTGGCAAGCACTATTCTCCCGACTTCCTCCAGGTCCTTTGGTTTTCCTCCATGTGTGAGTGAGGTGGCCCAGTCCTTGTCTCTCTGTGGCTGAGTCTTCCCTCAGCCTCCTGGTCTACAGCTCCAGCAACATTAGCATGTTTAGTAGGACTTCAAATGTTTAGCATGTTTGAAGTCCACTCTGCTTCAAAGTTTAACCCTTTATGTCCACTAAGATCATTTAAGTACTCGCTCATATCCTTTTGTTCTTAATGAGCGATTTAATAACTTGAAAATGAGTGATAGCATTAGGTGTATAGTGCAGTTTAAAATGTAGTCATGAGCAGCTGGATGATAGGGACACATCCTGGGAATGGCACCTTAGGGCACTTTTTGTCACATAGAATATATTTTCTCAAGCCAGAAGGGGTACTGTGTCAGTAGGTATCACCTTCACATCACCAAAACACAGTTATGTGGCACATGATGCTTTTTAAGAAATTTAAGTTAGTTTAAATTGTAAAATTTATCAGCTTTGTAAATGTCATAGCAAGGTTTGTAAGTTGAACTTAAGTTTAGGAAAAAATGGGCTTTGATGTTTTTCTGTAATATATTAAAATATCAATTAAAAAATATATCAATTTAAAAATAGTTGGGCAAACATAATGCCTACCTGCACAAAAGCCACGTTTACAGGAATGAAAATTCACCCATATGCAAGGTTGAGAAACTTCTTGAATTAGTGGACACAGAAATTCTCAGGAAGTGTATTAGGAACACAGGCGGTGAGACGGAGCTCCATTGATTGAGGATCACAATGGCTAGAACTAGATATTCTAATGGCACCCCTGACAGATCTCCAAAGCCTAGTCAGAATAAAGAAAACCTGGAAACACCAGCTCTGTTACACAGTACCATGGTGTGAGTTTAAGGCAGACACACTAACTATTAATATATGTTTCCCATGATATCACCAAGAGCATGGATCTGTCACATTTGAGGGAGATACAGTATGTTTAGTGGTGACAAAGTTCAGGACAGAGAGGGGGAAAACAGGTAAGAGACAGAGCCATGCATGAATACATTTATGTGCCATTGACTAGAGGTTAGCTAGAATTCTGTGCTATCTGAGTGCCAAAAAGGAAAACTCGAGAACATAAAACTCCAATTAGCACACAATTCACTTCCATTTACAGAAAGGCCTTTAATTAAGTTTTTCTGTTGCAGGTGTGAAAATATTTGGCAACAAAGCCTTGCAAAATCATCCAGCTCAGAGGAGGATAGCCTTTCTGGGTAACTGTACATCTAAATATAACTCCTCTCTTGGGCTGTGCCATTATTAGGATCTGATAATTATAAGAAGCACAACAGGAGTTTGCACTTCCAGGTGGGTGACCGAAGATTAGATTCTGTTTATAAAATGCTGCTTTTCCCCATTTTGAAGACTAACTTTGGAAGAAAGGACTGGCTCTCTGTGCTTTCACTTGAGCGATTGATTCTTTGGGGCTCATTTCCCATTTGTGAAAGCATTAATGGATGTGAGGTTTTGATAAGGCTGAGTTGCTGCAGAAGGCTCTTTTGTTTCATTGTCTGATACTTCCAACTCTTCTCTGGGGCAAACTGCACCTCAGCAAATAGAAGCCAGACTTCTATCTATGACCCTTGTAGTAGAAAAATGCAGTGGTCTAAGGGATCACTTGTGCCCATGGGATGCAGCATCACCAAACGAAGATGCTGAGCTGGGGGCACAGAAAGCCCGCTTGCTGAGAAAGCAGAGCAGAAAAGCCACACTCCAGCCTGGGTCACAGGGACCATCACACAGTGCACAGATGGGGTGCCGACTAAGGATGGTTCCATTTGCAAATGTTCTGCTATATCATGGCGCAAGAGTGACATGCATCCAGCAGAAAACGTACTTTGAATTTTGAATTTTGATCTCGTCCTGGGCTAGCCACATGTGCTATGACACTCTCAAGGTGATGGACCATGGCAGGAGCCACAGTTCCCAATTTGCAAGGTGATTATTATTAGTTTTGAAGCAAAAATTTTAATTTCTGGTATCTGGCCATTACCATTGTGGAAACACCATTGTTATTGTTTAAAGGGTATGCAATGGCTTAACAACATGAAAGGAAATTTTAACAATTCTGCAATACACTTTACAGATAAAAGATTATTTTAGCAAGTGACCTAAAAATTCCACTTGGAAATTTCTTTTTCTTTTATTTTTTTTGTCAAAATTTGGGAAGAGTCAGAGACATTAAAAATCTGAGCTTGCTTAGTATTCCTGATTGCAAACAGGCTAGATTTATTCAATTCACTGAGTAAATGTGATATTAAGAAGTGTTTATAGAATATATCTTACCATCAAAATCAAGCCATTCTGTTAGTCCTACATGATATAATGACGTTCATGCCGTAAATTAAAGATTAATATATGTATATATTTGTTTTAGCTCAAAAAGCAAGAGACAGCACATGGATTAGCTGAACAGATTAAAAAAAAAAACATTGTTCATTTCACTCAGAGACAAAGATAGCTGTTAAGAAAAGTGATGAAATTCCACTGGATTCTGGATCTGAGCTCCAAGAATCCGAGGGACAGTGAGTCAGGAGCAAGCAATGTCAGGCTTCTTTTTTCCTTTGGATACAGAGATGGGAATGTGTGGAGGTTCCAGCTCCCCAAACCAAAACCAAAACACCAAAGAAGAACAATCAACCTCTGCAGGTGGTGCAGGTGAGAGTTGGGAAACTGGTGGGGGACTGGGAGGATTAGCACCTGGTTCCCACCAGTTGCCAAGTCAGAGTCTGGGTTCAAAAGAACCCAATACAAATATTTCAAGAGACATACAAATCTGGCTGTTGATGCGAAGGCGCCTAGTTTTAAATTTCAGGAACCACTTTTGAACTTTTCAGCCTGTGGGATGGATCCCGACCCCGGGAAACTCGGCCCCACTCTGTGGAAGAAGGTTTTTTGGATCTTACGAAAGTGAAAATGAAGGCTATGCTGGCAGTTTCATTATGGGCTTGAGGGCCTTAGATGCCACAACTGCCCCCTTCTAGCAAGCAAATGTCAAGTGTGACCTCTGTGCAGCATCACCCTGGGGTTCTCTTCTGGAAGACCATGGTTCCTGGTCATCGTCTTGTCCCCTGGGGCTGCCCGACTTCTGGTTTTTGCCTGTGTTCCCATGAAGTGTCAGTCTGGTTGCCCAGCTTCTCTGTGTCCACTCAGATGTATCCAGGAAATGGACTGAAATGTGCGCTGGGCAGGTGCTTGTGATCTGTGTTTTCTGGGCAATGCAGGAGCTATTGATTTAATGGACACCATGAAACTTTGAAAAGACACACAGGAGAAGACTGGACCATGGCTGAAAGGCAGAAGGTACCATCTCGTATTTGGAGATTCTGCACATTGTTCAGCCCAGGTCATAAATGCTGGGACTGAGCTACGTCATATGATGAAGATAGACTTGGCTACACAATCATGGAGATTTGGGTTCTAACATGACAATCAACACGAACGTGTATTTTCTGAGTGACTAGAGCGCCTTCCTTCCCATCTCTGGTTCCATGAAATGCAAAAGCAAATCCAGAAACAAGACACCAACAAATAAAAACAAACAAACAAACAAACAAAAAACACCCTTGGCTTAATGAAGTCAGTGAATTCCCAAACCAGCCAGCTACAATTGGGTTTTGTAAATTCCCAGCATATTTCTGAGCCACTGTATTACTGTTTCATTATTTATACTGAAAGATCACTTTGAAAACTTTAATAGTTATCTTTGAAGGGACTTCTAGATCTTGCTATATATATTAAAGGGACACACATTGGTGTGCTAGCTGGGTTCTACCAGGAAGAAATGGAACATTAAGATGAGGTCATTTCAAGGGGATTGTTCTAGTCAGCTCTTTTGCCACTGTGACCAAAAAACCTGACAAGAATAATTTTAGAGAAGGAAAACTTAACTTGGGGCTCACAGTTGCCGAGGCCTCTGTCCACATATGGCCGACTCCATTGTTGCCCCAGGAGAGGCAGAAGGATGTGGCAGAGAAGGTGGCACCAGGAAGCTGAGAGAGGGCTCTGCTCACCAGGAACAAACTGTGCACCCCAGAGGGACACCCCCAGTGAGCTACTTCCTCCAGCCACAGACACCTGCCTGCAGTCACCACCCAGCTAATCCACTCAAGTAGATTAATGCAGGCATTGAATCAAGGCTCTCACAACCCAGTCCTTCACCCTGAACTTCCTTGCATTGTCTCCCAGATGAGCTTTTAGAGGACACTTCATATTTATACCATAGCAGGGTTTGATTGACAGGTCCCATAGCTTGGATGCTACAGACATGATGCCTCACGAGGTCCCCAGGAATGAGGGAGGGAGAGGTCTTGAGAACATGGAAGAAGAGCAAGTGTGCCAATCGGCCACCAGGGGACACAGCCCGCCTACAGTGGACTTCCCTGGAGAAGTCAGGGGAGTGACCTCTGACCACACCCTCTCCCTTCTTTTGGTCTAGCCTGTGGTCCAAAGCCCCAAGGAAGACAAAGAGCCTGGAAGCCCCTGGCCTGCATTGTGGTTGGCCTCCCAGGGCAGAGGGCGGGGTACAGAAGGGTGGGAAGCCAGGGGGCGGCCAAGAGCAGAGGTCCCAGCAGATGGTAGTTGAGAGAGGCCTGTGGGTGCTGCTCGAACCTTGGGAGCTACTCTCTCTTTGCAAAAAGGCAGAGAAACCAATGTCAAAAATATAGCCATGTAAAACAGATTGTCTCCATGGTGAAATCAAAATGATTAAACAAAGAACTGCATCCTCACTATGTGACACAGGCTTCTGAATGCCATGTTCATGGCCACATGTGCCCTCAGTTTGGGAAACACTGGGCTTTATGATCTCTAAGTTCTATCTCATATCCCTTGCCCTCCTCTATGGCAGATAAAAATATGGTAGTGAGATAACCCTTTCTACTCTATTAGAAATCTTGATCATCAGTTGGAATAGTCCAGGTCCCAAAACATCTGGAAAGAACTGGAAATGATCCCCAACAGCTCAGGGCCTTTCAGAGAATTACATGGGATAGCAACGTGCTACCGTTCAACAATACATATGGCTTCCTTTGTGATGTAGGACACTTTTGCTCAAACTATAATCATTTTCTTTTCTCCACAAAAATCTGCACAAGGACCTGGGCCTTTTTCTCTGGCTTCAGACATTGAAGATGACTGCACAGGAGCCACTTAGAAGGGATCACATTGGGGTCTGCACAATAAAACAGCTTGGGGTCCGTGATGGATCTGTTCATAGATGTTTATGAGTGTTGGGGTGGGTCAGGTTTAAAAAAGTATAGGCTCCTGCAAGCCTCAGAATCAATCACTGCTCCACCTGTCCCTCCCACACTGCTGCCCCATCTAGGGACTGATGAGCTTCTTCTCCCAGACTAACTCGTCACTGACTCCTGACATGCAGGCTTTTCTTTCTGCATTGTACATTGGGAAATCCATTTGTGCCTCAGGGCCTTTGCACTCCCTGGACCACTCTCTAGGTGACTCTTTCCTAGATCAAAGTTCAGCAAACTATGACTTGGGGCCAGATTTGTGCAGCTGACTGCTTTTGTAGAGTTTTATTGGGGTCAGTCTGCACTCTCCATGAAGTATTGTTTATGGCATCCTTCACAACACAGTGTCATTCTGACAGACCGGATGACCAGCAAAGCCAACCATATTTACTGTTTGACACTTTACTGAAATGCTTGCTGTCCCCTGCCCTAAATTATCACATGATTGACTTTTTTTTTTCAAGCACAGGGCTTAAAGGAGCTGCCTCCCAAGAGATGCCTCCCGCAACACCCCTCTCCCTTTCACATCTCCACATGAAACACCCCGTGAGGCCTCTCTTGTGGGATTATCTGATTTCTTGAGAAAATACAGAAATGTAATTTTTAATGTCAAATTCCTCCCCTTTCCCACACATACTGAGAGAAAAGGAAGAAAACATTTAAGACCAAAATGCATATTCAGGCCATATTGCACCAGCAGCACCCTGTGTGCGAGCCCTGGCCCCTGGGGGCCAGCACCAGCTCTGCTGGGCTCAACAAGCACCCTGGGGTTCTTGGAGTTCTTGGTCTGACCCCTGCAAGGGTGGAGGGGAGGGGAGAAGATGCTGCTCTGTGCCCTGATTACAGCCAGCAACCAAGGGAGTGACTGCAGGTGAGTCCTCCTCCCCAGAATCGCACACCAAGATGGCCATGGTCCAGGCCAGGGAGAGGAATGGGAGGCAGACCCAGCTCCTCTGTGAAGTCCCAGGCTGTGGTGGATATCTGGGGTCATCAGCACACTCAGCCTCCACCTGTGTCCTCCAGCAGCCTGGATGGACCCTTCCTGCCCAGCAATGTAGGCACCCGGAGCTCCCCCCGAGATGGAGCTCAAACTCAGCCAAGAGCCACCTCTCCTGAAGGCCAGCTCCTGTCCCTCCATCCCCCAGTCACTCTGCAGCACTGTTCTGGCCACATTTGTTTTCTCTAGGCCCAGGCATTGTCTGCAAGGCACAAGGTTGGCACCCAATCAACATTCCTCGATTGAATGAAGGGCACCAAATGGAGGAAGGTAAAAGCCAGGTCCTGCTGAGTCCCAGAGATTGCGCTTACAGCAGTGCAGGACCCAAACCCCAGGTCTCTCTTCTGCCCAGGGACTCACTGGACCCACAGGGTCATTAGGACCTGTTTCCTCTGTTCAGAGTAACACTGCTCTGCCTCCCAACTGTGCCCATCACTTCCCCAGTGCAGGACACTCTGTGTGCTTACGAGAGAGCACTGGTCACCATGTTCTGGCTGGGACTGTGGGGATGGTCTTTTCAATCTCAGCAATTGTGCCATTTCTTTAATTATCCGGCCAATGACTGGGTTCTCCTAATTAAAGAAGATTGTGCAGTCAGCTTTCAATTTTGAACTCATGGAAAGAAAGCTCTCCACTGGGCCTAGAAGCAGTGCATCAGCTGGTTTATTCTCCTAATGGAATTTTACCTTCTGCCCCCATTTGTAATTGAGACCGCTCTTAATTAAAGGCAGTAATGGAAACATGGCTGCTCACCTGGAGCACTCTTGCTGGAGGCTCCTCTGTGCATGGTGTGTCTGGGCCCCACCTCCTTGGTACCTAAGAATACAGAGAAAAACTGATTTAAACCTCATGAGGTCAATTGGACTCACAGAGTTTATGGAAGTAAGCCATGCGTGGGGGCCACCCAGAGGGCTTGCGGCATGAATCCAGGGTGTTATAATGTCGAGCTTTCTGCCTTTAATAATTAATAGACTGAATCATGCCAGTAAACAACACAATTTTCTAAAAATGTTTTCAGGAGAAAACGTTCCTCTGCAATGCACATCTAGTATGTGACAGAGCCCACAGGAGCTTTGAGCTTTAGAAGGAATGGCTACCCCATGCACAGCCCTAAGGGAAAGGGTAGTCTATTTTATTTTAGCATTAGCATCGCATGAAGAGGACCCTCATGCTAACTTGCATGGCAGTCTCTTTTGCTCTTCCCAACCCTGTGTGAAATATATAATGAGTGCCAGATTTCAGAGACAAGGAAGCAGATGCTCCATGGTGTTAACTTGCCTAAGGTCTCACAACCAGTGAGAGCCAAGGAGAAGATCCAAATCTGGAGTACCTGCACCCTGTGTCCAGTGACTCTTGCACTTCACCATCTCCCCAGAGGGTCCATAAATCTGAATCCCATTGCTATTGGTGTGTTTCAGGAGAGATCTGCTTAATGCACTTAGGAGTGAAGTAATTGCACCATTTTGGGGTGTATGTAGGTTCCTAAGATGTTGTTTAAAGTATTTACAACCAATTGGGGAAGATAATGAGGCAGACCTAGACAGCCACCCTCGGTCCCTCCACAGCCCAGAGATGAAGCAGCGAAAGCACAGCTGACCAGAGAGCCTCTGCCTGAGCTCAGGCAACAACACGTCAACAACGGACACCCTCTCTCTCTCATTGTAAAGGGTAAAGCCCTGTGAACTGCAGCAGCCAGGTTGGAGCCCCTGTGCCGCAGATGTCCCACAGAGAGCCTGCACCCACAGGACCCACAGTTGCAGAGAGCCACCAAGTGCTTAGATAACATTCTGTGGACAAGTGGCAGCAAGGTGAGCAGGCACTCAGTGACTCACAGCTGCCAGTAATAGGAGCTCAGATGCAGGCTGCAGCACCTCAGGGAGGATCCACAGCTGGACGTCCCAGGGTTGCCAGTTCACTCAATTCTCGTTGCAATGCACAGGTCCACAGAAGGCATTTCCTGAAGATAAACCCATGCAGTCCACGTGGGGAACCTCATGCACACCCAACACTATAACTCATAAAGGGGCTTACAGAGGAGCACATATTGGTACAGGAGACTCACTTGACAGCAAACACATTCATGGACTAAAGGTAAAAGTACCATACAAATAGGGAACAAAAGCAAGCAGGGATAGCTACTCTCACATCTGACCACTAAGAATTTATACCAAAATTATTCAGAATAGCAAAAAATATCACTTCATGCTGGTTAAATGAATCATTAAAAAAAAGATGTGATCATTAAAAATATTTATGCCCTAAACACAAGTACATCTACATACATAAAACACACCCTACTCAACATAAAGAATCAAACAGACTACAAAAAAATAATATGGGGTGATTTCAACACACTTATCTCACCACTGTGTAAATCATAAACTATGTATACTCTCATCAGAACTAAAAAGTTCTCTTAATCAAATGGACCTAACAGATGTCTATAGAATATTCCATCCATCAACAACTGAATGTGCTTTCTTCTCAACATCATATGGAACTGTTTCTTAAATAGACCACATTTTAGACACAAAGCGAGTCTTATAAGATACAAAAAATAAATAATTCCTTGAATCCTAGAATGGAATGGAATTAGAAATCAATGACAAGACAAAAATACAGAAACCATTTTAACTTCTGGAGATTAAATAATACACTTTTAAATGAGGAATTGATTAAAGAAGAAATCAGGGGTAAAGTAAAAAAATTCTTGGAAAAATGAAAACAGAAATACAACTTATCAATTCTCTGGGACAGTATGAAGGCAGTTCTAAGAGGAAAGTTAATAGAAGTTTGAAATCCAAAGGCTCACTTGGAGTTATTTTGAAAATTTATACTCCAATAAGCTGAAAAATCTAGAAGATATTGAAAATCTGTAGAAACATATGACCCGACCAAATTGACCATGAGGATATAGCAAACCTAAACAGACCAATATCTAAGCAATTAAATTGAAGCAGCAGTTAAAAGCCTTTCAACAAAGAAATGTCCAGGGCAAGTTGGATTCTCAGCCAAGATCTAAGAGACCGTCGTTTATTTAGGGGGAGGATACTGGGGTTCAAGGCAGGGGTGTTACCACAAAGCTACATCCCCAAACCTTTTTTATTTTATTTCTTTATATTTTTTGTTTGGGGTCAGAGTCTTGTTAGGTTGCAAAGGGCCTCACTGAGTTGCTGAACCTGGCCTCAATTCATGATCCTCCTGCCTCAGCCTCCCAAGCTGCTGGGATTACAGGCATTTTCCTCCACACCTGGCTCTTATACCAGACCCTTAAAGAATCAATCCTCCTCAAAATATTTCGTGAAATAGGGAGAGAACATTCCCAAATTTATTCTGTGAAGTCAGAGTCAACCTCATACTTCAAATCAGGCAAAAATTCACATCAAGGAAAAAAAGAAAGAAAAAAGAAAAAAAAGAACACTATAGACCAATATCTGTATTGAATATAGATGCAAAAACCCTTAATAGAATATTGGCAAACTGTGTTCAAAAGCACATTAAGAAGATAGCACAACATGATCAAGCGGGTTCCATTCTAGGTAAGGAAGGTTGGTTCAACAGACTCAAATCAATACATGTCATTCACCACATAAATAGAATTAAGGACAAGAATCATATGATCATCTCAATAGATGCAGGAAAAAAGCCTTTGACAAAATCCAGCACCTATCCTTCCAAGTTAAAAACACCGAGAAACTAGGAGTATGAGGAAATTATCTCAACACTGCAAGGGCTATAGACACAACAAGCCCAAAACCAACATCATGCCGAATGGAGAGAACTGAAAGCATTTACTCTAAAATAAGGAACAGGCTTTTAAGATTACATCAACATGAGCCTGAATATTACGTACAGCTATAATGCACTAATAGAAAAACAGTAAAATCATTTACAACATCAGTTCTTCTTTTGCATGAGGTTTGTGATTTACATTTACATTTCTGTCAGTATGGATTGTTTGGGTCTAAAACTGACAGTGCTATTCGACCATGAGCAGAGACGACATAGTAATTCTATCAGATTCTTGAGTGTTCCATGAACGTGTTTTAATCCAAGCTCAGCAGTTGTCTCACCCTTTGATGCCACAAGCTCGGCACCCTGTCCTGCGGAGTGTTACCCGAGAACAGCGTCCAAAGACAATAAACCCAGGTGCTGATGACTTAGATGAGAACAAGAACCCGCAGACAAGAAAGTCTCAGGACTTAGCCATGCTGGACGTCATTACAAAGATGTGCAGTGTCTACTTTGAAGAAAGGAGAGTTAAGACTATAAATAACCAACAGGCACAACAACGTGTGATTTCTGCACTTGAGGTGTTGCGAGTGCATTTAAATACATTTGGTTCCTGGCTTTCTCCTCCGGTGACTGAACTTGCTGTCCTTGCTGTGACAACTCCCCGGGGACATAAGCCACTCTGGTGGACCCAGGAGCAGAGCATCTTCTCGAGCACTGTCTCAACAGAGGCTCCCGCAGCAGTGCTCCAGCTTCCAGGAGAAACCACCCTGGGACGTGCGTTCTGCTCCCCAAGAGTTGACGGTTCCCATGAGGTGTCTCAGGAGCTGGCCTGGCCTTGGCTCTGACGTGGTTCTCCTGTGGACCCAGGGTGCTGCTGGGGCTCCTCAGGCCTCGGCCTCCTGCTTTAACAAGACACAAGCCTGGCTACACCTCCACCTGCTTTTCCCTCCCCTTCTTCCTGTCACACAGGGGCTACCTGGTCAGGGAGCACTAAGGACCCAGTACTCTGATGAGCTCTGTCTTCCAGGAGCTGAGCAGAAACAGAGTGCTGCCACCCTGATGGCGTTTGCAGTCCAGTGGCAGAAATAGGCACAGAGCAAGGAGTCAGCAGATGGGTAAAATTACCCCCCCCCCAATGGGACAGAGGCCCCCTATGGGTGGAGTCTCATCCAGGAGGGGAGAAGACCAAAGACTTCTTGGAGGAGCTGAAGCCTGAGCTGAGCTCTGGGAGGCGACAGCAGCCAGGTGTGAGAGAGGAGAAGGACATGACAAGGAACAGCAGGTCCCAAGGCCCTGTGGGGAGGCAGCCTTATGTCTGAGGCTCTGGCTGAGTCCCCTTCCAAGGCACTGAACCCAATCCTGTTCCCGCCTAACTTCCTTCCTTCCTTCCTTCCTTCCTTCCTTCCTTCCTTCCTTCCTTCCTTCCTTCCTTCCTTCCCTCCCTCCCTCCTTCCTCCCCAACCTGTTTCCTCTGAAGGGGGAGGCCATTAGAGACTATCTTGGTGACTCATCACTATGACAAGACTTTTTGTTTTTAATGTAATGTTGGTAAAATGCATGATGCCCATTCACCAGCGCAGCCATTGGGGTGCATGGTTGGGTGGTATGGAGTGCATTGCCACCGTGGGCACCCCTCACCACCTACCCACGGGGCTCCTCAGTCTTACAGAACTGAAGCTGCATACCCCTGAGCAGCAGCTGCACATCTCCCACATCCCAGCCCTGGGTCCCATCTATCTACCCTCTTCCCGTCTCTGTGAGTGTGGCTACTCTAGCTAGCAGAATCCACAGCACTTGGCCTCCGTGTCCAGCCTAGTTCACCTCCTGCAGTCCCTTTATGTTCGTCCATGCAGCAGGGACATGGTGGATGTCCACACTTGGCCACTTGGCTGAGGACCTAGGGGGTCTCTGGAAAGGGTCCTCAGCTCCCTGTACTTCTCTGGTTCCCAACTCCATCTTCCCATCCTCAGGCCCCTTGCCTTCAATGTTCTCTACTCCCCTTGAGACATCGGCAAAAGCCTCTATTGGTTCTCATCTCTCCTCTGCCTTTCTGGTCCCACGGAGGCGCTCCCAGCCCAAGGTCACTGCCAAGAATTTTTCCAAAAGAGCAGATCTCATGTAAACCAATAATGGGGCAGAAAATTTCCCATTTCTGTAAAGTTGTACTTCCTTCAAATTTGAGACAAGTCAATTTAGCCATTATGTGATAAGAAGTGCTCATGCAATATCACTTTATTTGAATAACTAGAAATATTAGACGCTACTCTTATTAGTCATAAAGCATTAAGGATCACATTATTTCACAGCTATAATTTAGTTAATGATACTCTTCCATGATGCCAATTTATATAGGAAATGGCGCCTACAGGAAAATGAAAGTACTATTGATTTGCAGCTAATTCACCCTGACATCAAAACTTGAGACACCAACTGGAGGGACTGGGCATTTTATATAAATCTTCTTAGCAAACATGATCTAGGTTCCTCCTGATGCTCTCTCTATGATGAGGGTATTACTACAGTCTTTGTTTTACAGACAATTTAACACAAGCTTGGAGGAGTGAAATCACAGTTTACATAGCAGTTCATAAGATCCCACATATATACAGCTAGATCTTTAAAGTATATAAACATAGGGACAATATATTTCACACCAGAGATTCATTCCCAATGAAAGGAAAGAGTTAAACGTGAATATGGCTAAGCAACCCTGGAAGGGCTGATGTTCCTCCCCCCTGGACACAGGAGGCCATGCTCTTGAGGAGGCGGGAGAAGACCAGGGACCTTTGGCTCTGTGCAGGGTGCTAACCTGAAGGCCACGCCCCACCCTGCCTGCTGGGCCTGTTCAGTGTACTGTTGCTGTAGCCTCCCCTGGAGTCAGCCTCTAGGGCCTCCCTAGGAAACCTGCCCTCCCTCCTCATTCAGTCCTTCCCTTTCCACCCCTCCTGTCCTCCTGTCCATAAACCCCTCCTGGGTGAGCTTCCCCTCCCCTCCGTGTAGGTCTCATGGGCAATTCTCTTTAATTATCTGCACACAAAGACCCTGGGCTTCCTAGTTCCTTCTCTCTCTCTGCTATGTCAACCACAGACTCCACGATTGTCAAGGCCTACAGGAGGATATCCAGGAGGATATTATCTGCTAGTCCAGGGTCTCCAGTCCTCAGCTGACCCTCAAGAACACTGAGTGTCCTGTGACATGAATCCAGGCGCTTTCCTCCCCAGGTCTGTTTTCCAGCTGCCCAGCCAGTCCCCACCCCTGCACTGAGGAAGCAGACCTCAGCTCAGGAAGGCTCACCTGCGGTCCTGCTGCCCATCTGCTCTGCCCCCGGCTCTAGCCCATCCCCGCTCGCATCCCTCCAGTCTAGAGAGGTGGACAGTGGATCCGCAGCAGGACGCCCATACACAGCAAGAGCCCTGTGCATACTGAACGCCTGGCACCGGGTGACATTACTCATTGTAATTTACTGACAAACTCCTGGTTACTGCCTACCAAGCCCCAACCACAGAGGACGCTGGTGTGAGCAGCATCTCCAAAATGAATCTTTCTGTTGATTTGTTTAAAAAGCTAATTGATAAAGTATCCCGGATGCTTCTCTCCTCCAAACAGACATCATTCCCCTTAGAGATTGTCAAAGTGACACTCCTTCTCTTCTTTTGAGCAAACACTGGGGACGGACCCCTTGTTTTCAAAGGTTTGATTTCTTTTTGAAAATACATTGACCTCTTTCCAAATAAATATTAAACTTTATTTCAAAGTTATATTTCTAGGGAACAAAAAGCTCTTTTTCCCCTGATGATCACAAAGAATTACTTGGAGTCATCCAGGGGCTAGAAGAAATTTGGGGTCAATTGAGGTATAAAAGAAAACTTGCCAATTCTGATACCTTATGAAACCAGTGTCTTGGTCTCAGCCTCTAAAAGGTGAGCATCCCTCCTCCTCCATGGTGCAGTCTCTATGAGAGGCAGAGTCATGATTTCAAGCTCTGCATCCTGGACATTTATTTTCCCCACAAACACAGAAATAAATTAATCATGTTACTTGACGTCGCTTGGCATGTGACCGTCTCATCCATGTCCCCTTAGTAGCCACATCCCTTGCTTGGATTCTTCCAGGTTTTCCAGGACCTACTTGTAACTAATTTTTCACCTAAGATTTGCAATATTTGTTACTTGTCTTACCCTGAAGAGCACTAGAGGAAGATAGCCACAGAGAAGATGTCAATACTTCCCCACTCCCCAAGGATCTCTTCCTGCAGCCATGGTAGATGGACAAGCCTCACAGGTGCCATCACTGCATATCAGACACTGAGACCTCTTCTTGGGGCATGGCCATATTAGTTAAATCCATCTTCCTAATGCTTCTGTGAAGCAGGTGCTTCCAGGAGACCCAGTTTGCAAGTAATGGAAGCTGTTAGGGAATCGACACGAGGTCACAGCACTAGGGTATGTCATGGCCGGGATTTGAGTGAGTGAAATTTGGGCCTGGCTTCTGTGGTCACCACCACTACCCCAAGCTGCCTCTCACCCAGAGCCCATGCGGAGCACCAGGCTTCACGTGGCCCTGGGCTGTAGCCCTGGTGTGAACACACCCTACTTTATTCTCGGATATTCATGTTAGGAAACAAAGGTATAAACAGAACCACCCCATGTTCCCATAGAAATGATGGGTAGTCTAACTTCTAAATATAGACAGAGCTATAAAAAAAAGGCTGGCATTTAGCTGAGGAAAATGTACCTCTCTTCCCCTCTTTCCTTCACCTTCTGAAACACAAACACCCAGGTGAAGGTTGTCCATTGCAATATGTCCAAACACCTTAATGCACACACATGCACGTGTGTGTATGTGTGGGGGGGTGAGTGATATTATTTTTTTATTTTGCTTAAGTAGAATACTCTGCAATGCTTGAAAGATAGTCCTCTGCTGTGTCCAGCATCTCCTGTGGCAGCCATAGGGCTCACTTCCACCACAAACAACACAATGCTGGCAACTGATGTCCAAGCTCAAGGGATGCTCAGTGGGCCTCATGATCTCTGCTCAAACCTCTCTGTGGAGCTAGGACTCCCTCATGGCACGGTGGCTTCTGAGTGAAGGTGTACCTGGAGACCCAGGGGGAAGCCTTCATGAGGTGGCCATAGAAGTCACAGGCCATGATTCAGCCAGAACATGGGCCCCCAGTTCAAGGGAGTGGAAGACAGAGTCCTCAGGCAGAGGAGTGTTCAAACCAAATTGTGAGGAGAATATGTCAGGAGGAAGAAGAGATACGGACAACTTTGGAAAATATACCATTCTAAAGGTAATAAGAAGCTCATCCTTTGAAGTCAACCACCTAACTCAGAAACTCAGAGTCTTTAGAAGCAGGAAAACTGTTTCATACGCCCATTCTAGACTTAATTATGGAGAATCTTGTGGAGCTTCCCAAAAAAGCTAGAAATATCACCACTGAATGGCCAGCCACTCCACCATGGGATATTTGTTGGAAGGGAAGTGACATGTCAGAGAGACACCTGCAGGCCCAGGTTTACCGAAGCATCGTTCACAATTGCCAAGATGTGAAATAAATCTAGGTGTCCGCCGATGGATGAACGGAGCAAGAACATCCTGTGTATATGCACAGTGGGATGTCAGTTTGTCAATAAAAAAGAATGAAATCTTGTCATTTGTGCCAACATGGATGAGCTTGGGAGATATTATTTTAAATGAAATAAGCCAAGCATGGAGGACAAGGCCAGATGTTCCCACTTATGTACGAAAGCTAAGAAAGTCAACCTCATGGAAGTGAGTGGTTTCCAGGGACTGGGAAGGGAGTGAAGAAGTGAGAGAGAGAGAGAGAGAGAGAGAGAGAGAGAGAGAGAGAGAGAGAGAGTGATTAATGGGCACAGGAGTGCAGCTGGGTGGGGGAAGGCGTCTGAGGTCCATAGCACAGTACAGCAAACATGAGTGATTGTATTTCAAAATAGCCACTAGAGAGGATCTGGAATGTCCCTGAAACACAGAAATGACCAACGTCTGAGGTGACACATGTACCAATTATTCCAATCCCATCATTACACACCACCTATATGTAATGAGATATCACACTGTCCCCAAACATAGGTTCAATTACTGTAAGGAGACAAAATAAAATGTAAGGAAATAAAAAAAGAAAACCTAGCTTTTATAGGTTTTAGTTAGCAGAAGGAAAATAGATTAAAAAAATAAGATAATCTTGTTTTAATTGTCCAGTAGACTAAAAACCCCCTCTCCTTGAGATGGAAACAAAGAAAGCTGTTTTGCAGGCCAGAATACCAAAGCCCCGTGACCACAAAGAGAAGACAAGCAGAAAGAGCAAGGATCTCAAGGGCATGAGGGTGCAGGCAGGTAGCATTCATGAAGAAAACTGAGGTGTGGGAGAGGAAATGCACCAAGTCAATCCCACTCGCAATCATCTAGACAGGCCAGGTGGAAGACGCTTTCCCCTAGTACCATTAAAGAAAGATATGAGGTGGTGTGGAATCGGATGCTGGAAATGAAGATAAAACAGAAAACGGAAGCATTCACATATCCAGAAAGAACACGTGGGCTGGAGGAATGTCACCAGGTAGCTTTCTCTCTCAAAACATGCCTTCTAAATCTGTAGCTAGTGCCATTTGCCATGTTGGAACCAGGTCACTCAACTACTTACCTCTATCTCCTCCAAATCAAAACAGCTTTTTCTATTGAGAGTCCTTCCAGGTGGAGTCCTATCCTGCTCATCTGGTCTGCTTCGAGTCTACAGTTATCACCCCACAGGTAGCTCCCCATGCCATCTCTGACCTGGGCTGTAGTAACAATGGCAGCAAGTCAGGGTTCATACACCACGTGACTCAGTCCCCACCAGACGGAGGTTCCTCAATAGCTCGGATGGACAAAGTCATACCATCCAGGGATCTGGTAGTGAGTGACAGATCCCCAACTAGATTCCACCTCCCCGATGTTTTCAGAAATTTTCCTTCTCATTTGCATCCAAATTATTTCTCACTTTCCTGAGTAATGAGTTGATGAGCATTGAGAATCATGTCCATGCTACCTAACAGAAGTCTCCAGATAAATAAGACACTCTCTGCTTCTAGTACTTGGCTGCCCTCTGAACATGAATGGGAGCATGACTTTTTTGAATTCCAATTGCTCTTCCTTTTCAGAGTTGAAGCCACCAAGCCAGCAGAGCACACCAGCAGCTGTTGGGAAGCTGACTCCAGCTCCATCTGAAGTTGCTCTAGACACATGCCTTTCTGACTGCATTCTGTTGGATCTGAATGACAGCTGATCACTTAAGCTAGCATGCGAATGAATACTTGATGTCTGACGCTTGGAAAAGTGCATGCTTTCTCCTTGTCTTGATGAACAATTCCCCTCTGGTGGATTCTTTTACGTACGGACAGCTCGATGAGCACACAGAGGTGTAAAATGATATGAACGAGAGTGGCCCTGACAAGGCTGCTTCACTTTGTGTAGGAATTTTATTTTTAGACTTTGTAATTGATCTATGGAACCCTCAGGTTTGAAATTAGTTGGAGCATCTCTCTGCCAACAAATGAGAAAGATTGGGTGACTCATGTCCTTTGATCAGAGGGAGACAATAAACCTGCCTTGTGTGTCTTGGTTCTCAGGGAATGACTCATCTCTAGGATCAATACCAGGGAAGGCCTGTCAGTCATTGCTCAAACTGAGTCATAGTTCAGTTGCTCACCCTGGCCCAGCCCTGCTTCCCACTGGGGGTCTGCCTGCTCCTACAGGGCTGGCATATTTTTTGAATCCTCACCTAATTCACCAATTAAAATTATCTGTTTCACCTTGGGTTGCTCTTCTGATCCAGGAGCAGGGTTGCTATCCAAAGGCCCTGTGACTTTGACTCCTGGAGTCCCAGGAAGAGAAATCTGTTTCCTTAGGATGTTTTCTTCTTTCCTGTTGAGAAGTCACTGCTTTGTCACAAGAGAACCTGCTCCACCATTCTCACTGGTCCTGCAGCCACCTCCCATGTGGACCTGGCTGGGTTTTTCCATTTACAGCTCATCTTCTCCTGGACGGGGACAGGGACTGTACGGCTGGACAGGTTTGCAGGTGGACCTTGCTTTGAAACAAGGACTGGGGTATCTGCCATGCTGAGGAACAAACCCAGGAGCTGTGCCACAGGATTTGGGTACCTTATTTTATATCTTTTAGAACTCAGTGTTAAGGGACAGACATTTGGGGTGATGTAGCAAGTAGTAATTGAAATCATAATGGTCTCAGCTTCATGTCAAGGGAAAATTCATAATCCTTAATCATGGAATAGCAAAATGATATTTGATAATAGCAAAAGGATTCTTCCTCAATGCCAGTCCCAAGTGTAGATATTTTACCCTTATAATTAAAATGTTAATAGCAACAACGGGTGTGGAGATGCTCAGGAGGTGGCAAAAAAAAATGATTAATCAAATCCAAATGTAACATTGCATCCCCACTGTGGAAGTCTAGGACATTGGCAGATGCTGTGTACAACCCTGCCTTTCAGAAGAACCTTAAGTATTTCCCCAAGAATCACAGATTCTGCCTGGACTTTGCTTAAACACGAGGTGCAAATATTACTTATGTGTTATCTTTTTTTGGTATAAAAGATTAATCCTGTGTGTGTGACCATTTCACAACAATTTCAATATGTGTTGATACAAGAAGGTGACCTCCTGTTGGAAGCCGAGGTCAATTTGTTGGGAATTTGACCATCTCCCAACTCAAGCTCTCAGCTCCCAACCTGGGCTTTCTGTTACCCAAGCCCTGAGAACTTGTCTCATATAATTTTCCTTTTTTTTAAGATTGTATAAAATGAGAAGTTAAATTCGGTCCCAGTTACTCCACAAAGACCAGATAATCTCAAACACCAATCATCTACTTGGAAAATCCGTGAGTCCTCTTTTGTTCACTTATCACCTATTTACAAAGTGCTTGGGTGAAGGCTCGGAGGGGATCCAACCACACACTTCCCTGAGGACCAGGAGGCTGTTGCTGGTTGGTGGGAGGAGCTTCCCCTTGCTCACAGCTTCTTTCCTGCTCCACCTTCTGTTCCATGTCTGTCCATATTAATATAATGGCAAATGTCCTGAAACCCATAGAAAATATATGGTACATTGTTGGTGTGTTTTTTATATAAATCATGGTTCTTGGACTCTTGTCCTATTTCTAAAATATTTAACTTGGTACCAATTTGAGATCTATCCATGCCATATATACTCCTCTGTGATGGTTCAGGCTGACCAGATGTACTGACATCTAAAATGCAGTCTTCATCCACTGAAGGACCATGGTCACGCAGTAAGCTGAGGAAGGGATAATCAGGGCAGAACTTGAGGCAATGGCCCTGATCCCAGGGCAGGTCTGGATACTTGCTTCTCTCTCTCTCTCTCTCTCTCTCTCTCTCTCTCTCTCTCTCTCTCTTTCTTCCCTTCCCTCCCTCCTTCCTTCTTGTGTTGGTGCTCAGGTCAAACCACAGCTTTGCATACACTAAGCACGTGCTCTGCCTCTTAGCTGCACCTCAGCCCCTGGACTCCTGCTTTTCATCCTTCAATACGCAGCTGTCTTTGGTCACTGAAATCAAATCAGAAGCACTGTTACCCCTTGTCCCCGTGCACATACATCTTCATTCATAGTATCCTCTCTTCCCACATCTAAACATCTCAGCTGAACACCATGTGACAGGTCTCCAATGCAGAGAACCCTGACCTCCTTTTTCATTACGGTTCCCATGATAAGCCTCGGAACATTTCTTAATCAGCTCACGTATCATTTAGATAAAACAGATACACAGGATATCTGTTGCAGACACATATATACCTGGGCTGCATACCTAGGAAATGTAAGAGTTCTCACGTCCAAGGAGGCGCAGTCCCTTAAGAGGGCAAGATCGCAAGCAGCTTTTGCATTTGTGTGGGCAGTGCTAGGAGGAGCTTTCCCCCTGCAGACCTGAGCATCTCACAGGCTCAGCCAGCAAGTCTCTTCCCTCATCCACCAGAACCACTTCCTACCTCATGGGAAATCCAAGGCTTCCAGCCCTGACCGGCTCTCTATAACTCCTCATTCTGCTCCCCATGTCTACCTTGGACAGAAGCTATTCCTGTGACTGTGATGTCTTCCTGCCAGAACATGAGAATTTCAAGGGACTACATTTTAGTTATTACTCGAGTCTCTCTGCTTAGCAAAGACGTACTGAATGTTTTCAGAAAGATTTTGCTGCACATAAATATTAAGCTCATCCGATAGGAACCAGGGGACAATCAGCACTGACCTTCCAAAGGGACAGTTTCCAAGTTATCATTATGATGATAAGGTCTTTCATGCCATGCAATTAAACCACACACAAAAGCATGTGAATATCAGCACTGAGCAGCACATCCACTATCAGGCTACGTGTTTGATGATTGCAACCATCAAATCACCACAGCTTAAATACCATCAAATCACCACAGCTTAAATACCATCAAATCACCACAGCTTAAATCAAAGCCACAGAGAATTTCTCTTTGTAAACGGACAATAAAGGAAAGAAAAGTGAAACCAGAACTGAACCCTGGGAATGCAGTGTGACTGATCCAGGTCCTCAAAATGTGCTGCCTCACAGTGGAGAGCCACAATCGAATCTGTGTCTGAGAATGCAAAGAAGGGGCAAACCACAGGGTGCATCTGGATCATTTGAAGCTACAGGACAGATATTCTCTGTAACTTCAGAGTTGAGACAGGATGTGGTGGTTCATGCCTATAATCCCAGTGGCTCAGGAGGCTGAGGCAGGAGGATTGCAAGTTCAAAGTCAGCCTCAGCAAAAGCAAGGCGCTAAACAACTCAATGAGACCTGTATCTAAATAAAATAAGGCTGGGGGTGTGACTCAGTGGACAAGTGCCCCTGAGTTCAATCCCTGGTACCTCCCATCCCCCCCTCAAAAAAAAAAAAGAAAGGAATGAGATAATACTAGCTTCTGCTGTGGTCTCTAGGTAAGGAACCAGAAGCCCACCCCATCAACTGCAGACGTTGAATTTTTGTATGAGAGGCTACCAGACTGAGTTATGACTGCCTGGTGGACATGGTAAGGCAGCTGGAGGGTGTGTGTGGCCCATTAGCTCAAGTGGTCAGGATGAAGCTCATCTCTTTCCATGCTATAGCAGCCTAAACCCCTCAACCCCATCCTGCACCCCTCACACTCAGGTTCTACTTCTCTCTTCAAAAATTGACACAATTCTCCCTGAAAGGCGCTCTTCTCACTCACTGACAATTAGGAATACTAATGTGTTTTTGAGAGCTGCTGGAGGGGGAGAGGCAGAGAGGAGATTAAAACACATCTGTTTTCTCATAACACTCAGACTTTATTTTGGAAATCCCATTAAAAATTCAAGTAAATATAAAGCCTTGCATAATTATAATTTCTGACATTTACTTGGACCTAATTATTTGTCAAGCCCGGTGCTGGGAATCTTCAGAGATTTTCTCGTTTAGTTCCCACTGCAATGCCGAGAGGCAGGGGTTCTTACCCCCCTGACAGGTAAGGAAAGGGGGCCTCCTGAGCAAGCCCAAGGTCACCCAGAAGTAGCTGGGAGGAAGGAGAGGTCTCAACCTGGTTCAACTTACAAGCCTCTAATTCTTTGTCAATCAAATCTGCTGAGAGACCCACAGTCGCTGTGCAGAGTGTCAAGGACTTTCCCACAAATATGCTTCTCATTTCCTTCTCTCCTTTCCTACAGGAGTCCCTTTCTCCTCCCCAACTGCAACAGCTCCCCCGCTCTTCTTACTGAAGAGCGATGGGAAAGGTGATTGCTCACACTTCTCTCCCTGGCCCATTGCTCTGGCCCATGCAAGGTGTCTTTGCCTCATGTCACATTCTTTCACTCAGATCCCTACTCGAGATCCATGCCAGTCCCACTCAGGACCCCGGCCTTGTCAACAGGCAGCCTTGTTGGGTTCGGATGTGACCCACATCTCCCTTGTTCCAGTGGAGCCTCGTTGTCCTATGAGTGCTTCATTTCCCTGAGTGCTTTCTGTTTTGTCTTGAGTTGATCACGTGTCTCCTGTGGGCAGGCGTCTGGGTGGTTTTCTACGTGTTGATGGTTAATGTCACTCCACACCCTCTGCCCTTTGTCAAACTCCTCCTTTGGTTCCTTTGGAAAAATGAGTTGTTCTATCCATTTGAACTTCCTGAGAGGCCCGGCTCTGCAGTCCTGGGATAGACGGCTGCTTTAGTCAGCTTTTGCATCGCTGTGACTGAAATACCAACAAGAACAACTTAGGGGAGGAAAAAGTTATTTTGGCTCCTGGCATCAGAGGCCCCCATGAGGCAGCACATCCTGAAGGAAGGGCACCATAGAAGAAAGCTGCTGCCTTCATCGTGGTCAGGGAAGAAGCCACAGGGAAGGGGACCCCTCCAGGTCAGCCCCAGTGACCCACCTCCTCCAGTCCCGCCCACCTGCCCACAGTCACCACCTGGCCAGTCCATTCAAACCAGGATGGCCTGATGAGGCTGCAGCTCTCCCAGCATAGTCACCTCCCCTCTGAGCATTCCTGCAATGATAGGAGCTTTTAGGGGACACCCAAAGTATAACAATGGCCTTTACTCTTGGACATACTTGAGGACACATTTGGGGACTCCTTGAACCATCCTTCTGAGGACCCCTCTGTCCTTCTCTGGCATTTAGTTCCCTTTTATCAGATCCCTTGAATGTCCCCTCTCTGGCTTCCCTCACTGGGACAGTCCTTCATCCAGCAACTTGCCCAAAGGGGTCCCTGGCAGGTGCTGTTTTGAGCACCTGCACATCTGGAAACCTCTGTATTCAGCCCTACCCTGTTTGCACTGTATCAAGCTACAGTACAGAAATCCATTTCCTGCAGAATGTGGAGGGCCCCCTTCAGTGCTTTTAGCACCCCGAAGTTGCTGTGGACGAGGCTGAAACCAACATGGCTCCTGTTCATTGTCTATTGTTTTTTATGGCAGAAATAAAGATTCATAGTTTGGAGCTTCATCTCCTCTGTGCACTGCAAATTGCAGGCCAGAAGCAAACAGGAGAGACACAGCTGTGGCCTAAAGCTTCCGGCTTCTGTGCACCTCGGAGTGTCGTGTTTCCCTTCCTGTTTTGTGCTTCTGGGAGACCATGTAGGAACTTCAGGAAGGAAGGGCTTGTAGTGGGGTTGAGGGGGGTGGTGATAGGGAGGCAGCTCTATCTGCCTCTTTTCCCAGAAAACAAGATTTCTTCTCCTTTGATGAAACCATTGGTTGTGACCTCTGGAACCCTTTCTGGTAGAGGTATTTTGAGGTCAGAGGAACTTGGGGCAGGGCAGGGATATCTGGAGGCAGAGAGGAGTTGGGGCCCAGATTCCTTTAACATGGGTGCACGGAGTCACCCCCGGGGTGGCCAGCGTGGTTCCTCCTGGGCTCTTAGTCCTTAGGGGTTCACACAGGGCGTCTTCATCCCCAACATTCTGAAGCTGGTGTGCCCACTCTCCTCAGTTGTGCTGGGCATGGCTGAATCCCACAGTTTTTAATTCCTTTATCTGAGGAGACTAGTTCCTGGTTTTGTAGTTTTTTTTTATTGTAAATAACATCATGTATTGTCAAAAGTTTTTTTTTTTTTCCTGAATTTATTGAAATAATCATATACTTTTCTCCTTCATGGACATGTAAATTTTCATTCTGCCCATTTTGTTTAATATGATAGTAAATGCATTTATGTACACAATGAGCTAGCCATAAATATTTTCTTGTTGTATTCCTTCACATTATAATAAAATTTTTACAAGATGCAAAAACTGTCTTCTCTATTCCACCCTCAGACACAACCTCCCTGACTTGTCCCAGAGTAGACTAATTCAAAGAAAGTTTTATGAATTAAATGATCTTACTCTCTCTTGGAACTTTTTTCTCTGAAGTGAAAGTTATTATTCTAGGTAAACTTACATTTGATTACCTGATTAGAAAAAAAAAACAAAAACATTTCTTTGGTTATGAGAATCCATGCTAAATGCAAAGAAAAGATATATACTTAGTTGGCAAAGAGAAAATCAAGTTTATAAATAAGCTCTTCTGATCAGTTAAATCTGGCAAACTTGGTGGCAAATTTTAGGGACAATGTTGAGAATCACGTAACAGCAATGGTAAAATCAAACGTAGTTTCTGGAGTAGCCAAAAGCAGCTCAGAGTAAAGGAAGGATCAGGGGTGCCGAGGTCCTCTGTGGATCAGGGCTCTCGGCATGTCTGTGTGTCCCTCTAGGCGCTGGAGATGAAGAACCCAGAGATGCTTTCCCCCTTCACAGAGCTTACTCTAGAACAGCAAAGCAATGATGACTGAAACCTTACATTAGAAGGACCCAGAAGCACATGGTGAAGGAGCCTAAATAGAGGCAAGGTTAGAAGAAGGAGCCTGGATGTAGAGGCCAGAAAGCTGAGACCCATTGAGGAGAAAGGGACAGAAAACTGTGGTCCTGGGAATAACAGGGACAAAACTGCAGAACTCAAACTGGCTTGCGATGACTGAGGATACAGATGGGGGAGAGATCATGAAGAGTCCTAACACACAATCTGGGTTTCCCCTGGAGAGACCACTGCAACGTCACAGTTCATCGCCATGTCAACATGAGGAAAGCCCCGTGGACTCAGGGTGGAGAAGACATGAGCCTGGACAGGAGGGGGTGTGCCCACCATGGCCATGCCATAGTCCAGGGAAGAGAGGAGGAGAGCCTGGGGTTTTGTGAGGGAAGAGGCAATGGATACCAATGAGTACAGTCAGTGGACGGCTGGGAAGTGGAATGAATTGGGCTTGCTATTTGGTTAGGAAGGAAAGGAAGGAGAGAGAAAGATTTACAACAGTTTCTGCATTGCTCTCAGAGGAGCACGGCGGCTATGGTGGGGAGACTGTTTGTGGGGAGATGGTGAGCCCTGTCCCGCCTGGTTGCTGTTGTCCCTGAAGACCTCCAAGGGCTACTCAGCAGGGGTGGCCACGTGTGTCTGAAGACAAGAAGGGTTTAAGGTGAAGACGCATAAAAGAGAACCATCACCAGTTTGGCTGCATCTGAGGCTTCAGGTCCCCATGAGCTCAGGAGGCCATGCAGGTGAAAACGCATTTCTCCACACTCTTATTTAACAATGTTTGTTCTTCAGCTACATTGGGATTCTAACATCCTAGATCTTATTTAGGGGCAAGGAAGATTGTTAAGGTTTGAATGAGGCGCCCCCAAAAGCTCATGTGTGAGATGGTGCACAGCGGCTTAGAAGTGAAATGGGTGGGTTTGGAGCATTGTAACCTAAGCAGTGCATTAATCCACTGATACAAACTAGCTGGGTGGTAGCTGTAGGCCAGTGGGGTGTGGCTGGAGGAGGTGCATCATTGAGGAATGTGCCTTTGGGTATATATTTTGTGCGTAGCGAGCTCTCTCTTGCTTGTTCTCTCTCTCTCTCTGCTTCCTGGTTCGGTGTCCTGAGCTGCTTTCCTCCTCACACCCATCCTCCATGATGTCCTGCCTCATCCTGGGCGCAGAGCAATGGAACCAACTGTCTGTGGATGGAGACCTCTGAAGCCATGAGTGCCAAATCAACTTTTCCTCCTCTAAAATGGTTCTTGCCAAGTCTTTTGGTCAGAGCAGTGAAAAGGTTGACTAATACAAACATGCATTTCAAAAAGTTTCATAAATTGATGTTTATACACTTTAATGTGTGCAAGATACTTACTTTAGATAGAAGAAAACAAGCATCACAGACTGAGCTTCAAGCAGACATTGAAGGGAGCAGATGTGGTGCAGGGTGAGAACCAGCAAGCAGAGTACAAGGGACCAGAAACACTGGTGGGGAGAAATCCCCGGAAAAGAGAAAGACCAAGGAGAAAAGTGCTTCAGGAAGGAAGACATTGTCAGCAAGCACGGAGTCCATGGTACACATCAAAATAAACACTGCAAATAGATCCCGGGTTGGACAACATGGGGGCTTTGCCGACCCCAAGGAACTGTTCTAGTGGGGTGATTGGGGACAAAGCAGACAGCAGCAGATTGAAGAGAGAGTTGGGGCTGTTCAGGGAAAGAGACTTGAAAAGTTTGGAAAAGGGATTGGCCAGCGGAGAATCTGAGGGTTTGATTCTCCTTAATACGGGAATGACTTCAGTTTATTGAAATGCTGATGGGAAGGAGTCCTTGGAAAGGTGAGGAGGAGGGTGAGAAGAAAACAGTGAAAAACAAGACCCTGGAGGTCTGGAGGAGATGGATCCAAGATCAGAGTTCCCAAAGACACTTGTCTGAGAGGCCCATGAAGGGTGGGTGGGGGTGAGTGCTGAGTGTTGGCATAATTGCCACCATCTTCCTCCCCCCCACCCCTACTTTATGAGTACTCTTCTTTTTCCCAAGAAAAAGAAAGTAGCCCAAGATGAAACCTACTGGCCGGGGATGTGCTGGCCTCTCCATGTTCTCTCATTGAGACAGGAGATGACTAATCAGCCCCTGAGATGGGGACGTACTGGTTCCCTGTTCTCTCCTTGAGAAGGTGATGGGACCTGCTGGTTTCCCTGTTCCCCTCTGAGATCTTGGAAATCTGCCTGTCTCTGTTCCCAAGAAACAAACTTGCCTTCTACTAGATAAAGGGGTGCTCACTATGTCAGTCAGGACTACACCTGCCCCTGGTGCAAGGCCATGATTCTAGCCTATAAAAGGTGACATTCAAGGGGGAGTAGCTGATGCTCTCCCTGTTCACTGCTGAGGTCCCTCTCTGTGTGCAGATCAGCCTCTCCAGGCTCCTGACATTAAACCTGCTTCTTACCCCAGGTGTGTGTGTGTGATTAGTCCTGTGCCACTTTTCTTTCACTGAGCACAGTGTCTGCCTCCCTCCAAACTCCAGCAGAACGTTTGGCCACTGACACAGGCTTTCCCCAAATGCCCTGTAAGAATCTACACAGAGCTATTGCATTTTGTGAGATGCTACATGACTATGCCTCCATATTTATGTTAAACTCAGAATATTATTCTGTGTTATTTCCCTCATTGGGGTGTGTGTGTGTGTGTGTGTGTGTGTGTTTTGCTAGAATCAAACTGGGGCACAGTAGTACATGCTAGGCAAGCATTTTGCCACTGAGCTACATCCCCAGCCCTTATCCTGGGTCTTTTCCAAACTAAGCCTTGGTACAATTATTTTAACTCAAAATACCTGGATTTCTCTATTAGCAAATACATATGAATCTGGGGAAAATGCTATAGGTATCTTTTATTTCACATATCTTACTTTACCTGCCTAAATTGGCCTGCAAAATTTGATGCCCAGGAACCTAATTCTGAACACGGTTAACACCATTAAAAATATGTGTCAGGCAGAATTACACAGCACAGAATGGAAATGAAGGGAACACTGGGCTTGGTTCTGTCCATGTTGATTATTCGTCTGTTAGCAGCCATTTGACACATCCGCCGCAGCAAGGCTGCTAAATCACATTTCCTCTCTGCCACCTTGACAGCACTCTTACCTCCTTGGCAATAATAATTTGCAGTTGGAGGTTTGCAGAGTTTGCAGAGCAAAAATTCCCTGTGTGGCACTTCAAGCACCTGAGTTGATTGTGGGGTCGGGGAAGAGTGGTAGTTATTTGGGGAGAGATGGGGATTTGAGTGAGGAAGGGAGGCTTGATTTCTGTTCTCACATGTATTCCAGATTGAGAAGCTTTGAATTATCTGCAATTTACCAATGGCCAAAAGAGCACCTGCCATTGCCTGACAAGTTAGTGCGCACCTCGGTTAGTACTTGGTTGTATCTCATTTGAATGTGAGTTGAGGTCAGAAACCACTTATTTCCTCTTGATTTTCATCAACATTTTTTAAAAACGTCCCTAACCCACATGGTTTCACTATCCAGGCAAATAACTCAGGTACCTGGGCAGCCTGGAGTAAAGCAATCATTGCCAAGGTTGCCTGTTCAGCTTCCAGATCAGATACCTAAACTGTTGTTTGGGGCTTAGACATTTGACAGTTCTTAAAATGTGCAGGTGCGGATTCATTATACCCTTCTTCCTATTTTTGCATGTTTGCAAGTTTCCATAATAAAACATTTAAAAAGAAAAAGATATATTTATAAGCCAAACCACACCCACAACCTTGCATCCTGCCTACAGTTTTGTTACACTGTGTGATTCATTTGAGGGCCAAGTGGCTACAGAAGCCAGTGGACCCAATTCCACTCAGAATGCAAGGAAGCCCCGCCCAGAGAACCCTGGACCAAGACCTGCTCC